>NC_063366.1:19174208-19200702 GCF_021869965.1 Rhincodon typus | reverse complement strand
TCCCTGTCATTTTGACGTGCAGCTTGCCCGTCCCCCTTTCTCCCCCCCCCCCCCCCCCCCCCCCCCCCCCACCACCACCACCACCTCCATTGACTGTTCAGGTGGAGGTTGGGTCAGTTGTTGTGCCTCTGCGCTGGCTACCTCTTCCTCCTCTCTGACCTGTCCCTCCTTCTGGGTGCCCTCTGTTTCAGTTTTCTTGTCAGAGGGTGGCACCTTACTGTCCTTCGCTGGTCCAGGGCTCCCTTCCCCACAAAGTTTGCAGCTCTTGGACTCCTTACAGTTAGTCAAGTGGCTGTCCTGTTTTCAGTTCCTGCAGAGAGTCACTTTGCAGTCTGCTGCCATGTGCCCTTACCTTCTGCAGTTTCGGCTCACTCTAGGCTGCCCCATGTACGTCAGGTAGCCTCAGCTCCCTCTGATCGTGAAGCTGGAGAGCAGGTGAAGGATGTTCCCACCTTCAGGGTCATTTTGACGTGCAGCTTGCTGGTCCAGATTCTGAAGGAGTCCACTATGTTATTGCTGCTTCCATCAAGCTGTATGCATGTTCCCAGGATTGTCAGGACACCTGCTGCCGGGACGTAGCAGTTGTAGATATGGATTGAAACAACCTGACTCCTGTGTGCAGGGAGAACGGATAATGGTGTCGCAGACAGGACGGAGAGGGGACCCTCGCCTCCTTTCCCTCCAGCTACCTTGAGGAGATGCTTATATAGCTTCATGTTCCTGCAGACAGAATCTACGTGCTTCTTGGAACCCGCAGCAATCGAGGAGGACTCTCCTCAAGAGGAAGGTCCAGTCAGCCTGTGATCCTTTCTCCACCTTCTTCACAGTCACCCTGACTATATTTCAGATCCTCTGGCCTGGGCCATGAACACTAGCAGAGACCATAGCTCTAGTTGGCTGGTTACTGAATTGGCGTTAGGCTGAAGCCAGCACAAAGGTCCACCAATTGCAGCTCAGCTCAACCGACGATCCTCCAAGTTCTGCTTGCAATCACAATCTAGTGATGATCTCAAGATTTTCTAATGATGAAGGTTCTCAGCTCAGACTCATCCTCCTAGAACCACCTTCTGGATCCTGGTATCTGCCCTGCCTAGGTAATTTCTTACCCCAAAGAAATTACCCTAAAAAAAAAGTCCTCTTCACATATACCCTGTCAAGACCCCTCAGGATCTTGTGTTTCAATTAAATCATTTCTTACCCTTTTAAACTCCAGCAGATTTAAGTCTTGTCTGCCCAATCTTTCCTCATAAAACAAAACACTCCTTCCAGGCATTAGTATAATAAGCTATCTCTGAATTGCTTAGAATGCATTTACATCCTTCCTCAAATAAGGTGACCAATACTAATTACAGTACTCCAGCTGCATTCTCACCAATGCCCTGCACAACTGAAGTATAACCTCTTTATTTTATATTCTCCTTTCCTGGTGACATTCTATTAGCTTTCCTGCATACTTGCTATACCCGCATAGTAACCATTTTTTTGTGATTCATGAACTCAATCTGCCAGGTCCCACTGTATCTCAGAGCTCTGCAATTTCTTAATATTTTAGATTTTTTTTATTCTTGCTAAAATGGACAATTTCATATTACCAGATTTTTGCACACTCTCAATCTATCTAATTGTTTTGTAGCTTTCTTATGCCCTCTACACAGCGTACTTTCATACTTTGTTTCATCAGCAAATTTGGCAGCCATAATTTCAATCTGTCTGTCATTTCTTTAAATTATAAACAGTTGAGGTCCTGGCATCAACCCCTGTTTTCAAACCGTGATCTCTACCACCGGAAGAGCCAAGAGAGCAGCAAGGGAACACTACAACCTGCAAGCACCTGTCCAAGCTGCACACTGCCCTGATTGAAAAAAATAGCTCCACTCCTTTGATCTCACAGAGCAAAAATCCTGAAACTTTCCCTCAAAGCACAGCAGACTGCAATGGTTCAAGAAGGTGGCTTGTCAATGGAAGATTGCGTGATGGGATGGGACACTGGTTATGAGGAGACACTGGGACTATTCTCACTGCAGCAGAGATGGAGAAAAGAGGATAATACCGTGCAGTTTTGGTCTATTTTAACCTTAAAGGGTATGAATGTGCAGAATGAGTGAGACTGCCATAGTTCCATATGGCACCAGGTTACAAAGAAAAGCTCAAACTAATTAAGAACGTAAATTGAGCAGATGCAATGATGGTAAGGTATAAATGAGGTGGAAATGAATAAATTCAGCGACAGTTAATTTGACTGACTTTAAGGCATTAGAGGTTGCCTGATAAGGAAATGTTGAGGATATTGAACTGGTTTCATTGGAGTTTAGAAGAACTAAAAGTGATCATATTGAAACATAAGATTCTGAGGGCACTTGTATTCTTAAGTTACTTAACAAGGATTTTAAGCAGGCAAAAAAACCCCAAAAACACCATTTTAAATTATTTTTAATCAATCTATTAGGACATGTGATGTTATGCCTTAAGGACACTATTGCTTAGGCTCACTATAATTATTCCTCAGGACCAGAATTGCAGTTTTAAATATTTTTCTAATCAATTTGTTCAAAGATATTATTACATACCCCTGGAGCGGGTGAGACTTAAACCCAGGCCTCCTAGCTCAGAGGTAGGAACACGACCACCACATCAAAAGAGCCTCCCTCTCCCCTGACTTCTTAGTGCCAAGTGTCTTGTGTCTGTATACAACTTTTGTACATGGGTGTTCTGTTCCACTGAAATTTGAAATTCTTATCCACTGCAATTATGCTGTCACCACAGTGGCTATTGCTGCTAAAAGGCAGCAGCAGGAAATCCTCACTTCACAGGGTTCCTCTGACACAGAGCCAAAAAAAAAATAAGCCATTAACTTTTCTTCAGGAAGCAGTTGAACAATGCACTGCTTAGAATTTTGGAAGTAAATGATTTGCATATGACCTCAAAAGCGATAAATAGTTTTCTATTTGTTGCATAAGGCAAATGATTCATTAATCTTTTTAGATCTCAACATGCTAGCTATATTGTTTTGAATAAGCATTTTCCAGCAATGTGGTAATTATAATATTTAAAAGCATATGCAATTTACGATGCCATGATAATTTTTCCATTAGGTTATAGCCTCACAGATGTTCCAAGGTAGCATGGCTACCTATTTCTGTATAGCAGTATTATTTTTACAACATTTTTTCCTTTATTTAATCTGATCTATTAAAACTTCTTAATAATGAGGCAGAGCAGCAGCAGAGAAGTAGTGCTGCACTATCAGAGGCGCTGTGTTTGGACATGAGATGTGAACTCTTCCTCCTGCTCCTCCTCCACTTCCCCACCCCATTGCCCCCAGCCAAGTCAGATGTAGAAGATCCCATTGGTAGCTTTTCTTGATAACTAGGCTAGTTGAACAGAGGGCATGCAAACACACAAAATAGGAGCAGAAGTAAACCATACAGCCCCTTGAACCTGCTTTGCCTCTGTTCAATAAGATCATGGCTGACCTGTTTGTGTTTTGGATTGCACATTCCCCTGCTACTCCAAAATCACTTGTTTCCTCTGCCTAACAAGAATCTATACCCCTCTGTCTTAAACATATTGAATGATCCTATCTCTACTGCCTTCTAAGGTAGAGTGTTCCAAAGTCGCGTTGACCCTCTAAGAACTGCACAGGAATGCAAAATCTATGTCTGTGGATAGGTTTGTATTTGATTCCTGCTCATGGTAGTTCATGGGTATTTGTGTGACAGCTGTGTTTCAGTTGGAACCAGTTTCACCTCTGAACTACAAGCTGCCACATTCAAGCCCCATTCCAGCGCTTGACTGATTAAAAAAATAAGGCGTCCATTAAACTAATGTCCTGCCTGCCTCTTCAAGTGGATGTATCCCCAGTTAGAATTTATCCTTGAAATCCTGGCCAATATTGACACACAAAGAAAATGCAGATTATTTGGTCATTATTGCTAACCACATTCATCATGAAAATAAATGTTGGTGGAATGTGGATGTTAGCCTGTGATGCCAGCACAAACAAATGCTCCACACATTAAGGCTCCCTGTATTCTGCTTTTAGGACCTCATCTTTTTTTTAAACCTATGTTGCTTGTACCGATGTGTACCATGACCACTGCCTGTCCACCCTCCCGCTCCAGAATGTCCTGTACCCACTGCGAGACATCCTTGACATTAACACCAGGGAGGCAACGTACCATCCTGGAGTCTCGTTTGCCTGTCTATTCCCCTTACAATTGAGTCTGCTATAACTATTGTCCTGGCACACTTTTACCCCTCCCTTCTGCAGCAGAACCAACCGTGGTGCAATGAGTCCAATGCAATGCTTTCCCCAAGAGGTGATTTCCCCTCAACAGTATCCAAAATGGTATATCTGTTCTACACTGGAGATTCCTGCACTATCTGCCTATTTCTCTTGTCCTGTCTGGTGGTCACCCATTCACGTCCTGCCTGCAGAGTCTGAGCCTGCAGTATGATCACCTCTCCATATGTGCTTTCCATCATATTCTCTGCCTTGCGGATGCTCCACAGTGTCCCCAGCCACCGCTCCAGCTCTGAAACTCAAGCTTCCGGAAATTTAACTGGAGACAGTTCCTGCACATATGCTGAGGCAGGGGACTAGAACTTTCTGCGGCCTGCCACATGGAGCAAGAGAAGCAATCCAAGACTTTGAGCTCTGCCATGGTTTACCTCTTTAAATTATACCTTGGATAGTACTTTATGTTAGGTTAAATCAAATCCAGTTATCCATGGCCCTTCTTTCCTGGTCCATGTACTACGGACATGTTATGAAACTCCTCTGGAGTAGGTGGAACTTGAAACAAGATCTTCTTGCCCAGAGATAGGGATGGTTCTACTGTGCCATGACAGCTCAGCCCACTTAGTCTATAGTAACACTGGATGAACAAACAAACAAGATCATTGAAGTCTTGACATAAACCCAAGTCCTTTTCATTTGAGAAAAAACTTCAGTTAGGATGAAGGGAAATCATATTGCTTTGTTGCAGTCATATAGGATGTCACTTACAGCCATGACAGGGGCTGTTCCAGTGCTGTGGCAGGGTTAGAGAGAGGGGGATTCAAAACTCAATTTTGAATTTTAGCACCACTCATGCCTCCTCAGGTACTAAAGCAGTTCATATCCAAATGCGACAAGAACTGGGCAATATCCAGGCTTGGGCTGACAACTGACAGATGATATTCGCTCCACACAAATGCCAGGCAATGACCATCTCCAGACAAGAGCCAATCTAACCATCACTCTTGGCATTACTGAATCCCCTCCTGTCAACATCATGGAGGTTACCATTAATCAGACGCTCACTTGGACTTGCCATATAAATACAGTGGCTATAAGAGCAGGTCAGAGGCCAGGAATACTGCAACAAGTAACTAGCATCCTTACTCCCCAAAGCCTGTCTACCAGCTACAAGGCACAATCAGGATTGTGATGGAATACTTCCTACTTGTCTGGATGGGGTAACCCCAACAACACTCAGGAAGACACCACATCCACAAACATCCATTCCCTCCAACTACTGACAGTCAATCGCAGCAGTGTGTGCCAGCACAAGATGAAGATATTTGCCAAAGATTCTTAGTCAGCACCTTCCAAATCCACAACCTTTTCCATACAGAAGGACAAGGGCGTCAGAAACGTGGGATTATCAACACTTGCAAGTTTCCCCTCTAAACCACTCACCACTCTAACTTGGAAATATATTGCCATCCCATCACTGCCCATGGGTCAAAATCCTGGAATTCACTCTCTAACTGCATTCTAGTTTTACCTACAGCACATGGACTGCAGCCATTCAAGAAGGCAGCTCACTACCACCTCAAGGGCAGTTAGGGAAGGGTAATATAAATGCTGACCAGCCATCGATGTCCACATCGCAGAAGTAAATTGAGAAAAGGCTCGGATGCAGGAAGTATCAGCACATCCAAGAGTCTTGGAGAAGAAAGAGATTTTAGAGATACGATAATAGTTTGAAAGGATAGTGAGGTCAAGGGTAGATTATTTTTGAGTAGGAGGTGATAATGGCAAATTTGAAAGAGAACTGATTCCTGAAGAGAGAGAACTATAAGAAATAGCAACTAACAACCATATTCCTATGTTTTAATTTCAGATCGACAGCATCTGCAGTGCTTTGCTCTCATTTTAGAGGACGGCAGAGATTAAATTTAAAGATATCACGGAAGGGAATGATCATGGTTGTACTGACGGGACAAAACATTTGTTTAGAGTGGAAATGCCAAAATAGTGATGATCAGATCAAGGACAGCCCGAGAATAATGGCAGCTCAGTTAAAACCATCAGCGAGATTTGTACTTAAGCATCAAAACAAACTGTCTGTCCAGTTAGCAATGAATTTGTGAACTTCCCGTGCCTTTATTAATTACTGATGCGGTCAGGAGTTCCTCGGATCCACGTTAAAGGCAACTCCTCCCCAGCCGGAGCACGGCAGGTACCTGCGGTGCCAGATGTCTGTAGGCGGGGCCGACAGGTGTCCGAGGGCGGGGCTTGCAATTGTGGGCGTGGTTGGCAGGTGTCAGTGGGGGGGGCGGGGGGGGGGGGGGGGGGCGTGATTGGCTTGGGTCAGTGGGCGGGGCGGTGGAACATTTTTGGCTTGGGTCAGTGGGCGGGGCAGTGTGGGCATGGTCAGCAGGTGTTTGTGGGCGGGGCCAGCAGGTGTGTATAGAAAGGGGATTGGGGCAGCTGACGCAGTGGGGAGTTGTGTTTATGTCGTATTGTGTTTGTGGAGAGGAAGCGAGAGGGCCAAGGAGCGGTATTGAGGAACCTCCGGCAGCTGGAGCAGGATGGGCAAGAAAAAGAAGGAAGAGAGCACCTCCGAGGCCTACGGTAAGAGAGGAGAGGGAGAAAAACAGGCTGGCATATCGACAGGGCTGGGGTAGAATGTGAGCAATAGTTGATCAAGGACTGGGTTGGGGAAAGGAGAGGCATGACTTAAAGGATGGGTTATGGCAATGGCTGTGGAGTGGGCTTGATGGACCTAGAATTGGGTGAGAGTAGACTGTATTGTATAAGATGGAATGGCGGGGGTCGGGGGTGGGGGTAGTGGTTGAGAAGTGGGTTTATTGGGCACAGTGTAGAGTATTGAGTATGAACTGCATAGAATGTAGTGTGAGTCCATGTTTGGGATTGGTTAATTGGCATTGTAGGGTGAACCTGAGTTGGGAAGGGTGTGGACAATGATTGGGAAGCAGGTTGTAGGGTATAGGATAAGATAGGAGAGGAAGTGGGCAGTCACTGGATAGTGTGCCATGTGGAGATTGAAGGTGAGCATGGAGTAATTCTCTTTTGACTATCTCCATTCAAATTATTTGTCTTTTTTTGTTGGAGGAAATCTGACTTGAGAAATATTTAATGTCTGAAATTGTGTTTAGATCTCAATCAAACCTTTCCTCTCCCTTTCCACTTCTGTCTCCTTCTGTAAGTCTGTTCACAAAAGTCAACTCTACCAAATTCACTCTTATTTTTGACTGTTCCTGTCTACAATTTATTTCTTCTTTAAGGAAATGTTTGACTGTAGTCTGTAAGTGCTGTATGAAAGGACTCTGCACAGTTGGTAACCATGGTCTGTGATGATTTATTGTCAGCAGGTATACTGTGTATGGTCCCAGGGTTATTGGGCAATGTGACTCATGTTATGGTGGCTTTTGATTGAATGTTTCTACATGATTTCCTACCAGAACTTTGCCCAAAGTGGTTAAAGTATGAAACAAATGAGTGAATTCCTGCCTGCAAATGATTATTTGGTTCATTAGCGCTTCAGATGAAAGTTGGTGATGTAGCGATGACTATTCTCAGAGTTTCCTTAGCATTTACACAGTGACTCTAAACTCGTGATGGTAAGAATTTTGAACAGGTAACTTAATAGGTTGCACAGCACTATAGCATTAAGCAATATGTGTTTTTTTTAATCTTTGTTTCCTGATCTTGCTTGTGTGACTGTGAACAATTGATTAGGAAGAGGGAGGGTATCAAATTGCAAATGGAAGATATTAATCACTGTCCATCCAAACAATCTTGCATGTTTCTTTCTAGGTTGAACATTGCAATATTTAATGTATTAAAGCTGTCCTTTTTTTTTTAAAAAAAAAAGTGAATATTTCACCTCCTGTCTTCCCAAAGCCTGTTCACCATAGACACGGCACAAGTGAGGAGTGTAACACTCAAGAAGCTTGACACCTTCTACACAATGCAAGCCCACTTATTGGCACCCCATCTGCCACCTTGAACATTGCATCCCTTCACCATAGATGCAAAGTAGCAGCAGTGTGTGTCATCCACAAGATACAGTGCTGTTAGTCCGTAAGGCTCTTTTCAACACACCCTTCCAGTTCTGCAATCCCTGCAATCCGGAAAGATAAAGTCAGCCGATTTCTGGGAACACCACCTCCTGCAAGTTTCCCTCCAAACCACACTGCAATTTGAAGTTCACAGATGAACACAATGAATTCTGGAGTCAGGGTTTCAGTGGAATGTGACTGGTTCCAAGTGTCTGCTCAAATGCAAACTGTAGCTAGCAAACTGAAGAATACATGTGAGGCCATGAGGCAACTGGACTGCAGTGTTTGTGACACAAAGGCAGAGGGCTGTGTCTTCAGAAAACAACTTGGCAAAGGAACCAAAAAACCCTGACGTTGATTCTCTGGGAAACTCTCAGGAGTCTGATGGGCATTAAATGATGCAGCTCAACATTCCCAAGTAACAGTGTTGACTGTAGAAAGTCCGAGACCAAGCGCTTATATTATCCCCAGTTTACTTCTGTCAAGAATTAGGCAATTGTGGAGTCTGATTTTTGAAGGATTTCTGAAGTTGGAGCTAATACAGGTGGAAACATAGCGCTGTTTCTGACATATTCAGTGTTAGTGTGGAGTAGCAAATACCATCAGTGACTTGACTAACTTGTAATTCAATCATTGTCTGCTCCTATGATGCTGCTTGGCCTGCTGTGTTCATCCAGCTCTGCACATTGTTAAATTGAGGGTTATTTATAGTCATAGTTTCACTTTAGTCATGAATATTAAAATGCTGATTATGGAGCTCTTGTTAGGTAGTTTCACTTCCTTGATTATTGAAGGGAATCTATGCGCATCAGGTGATAAACTGTTCATAGACCTGGGTAATGATCAGTGAGACTCATACTCATACTTCTGAAGTTCAAAGACCTAAGTGCAACAATGCAAGGAAACATATACTTGACCCAGAAGGTGTGCAATGAGCTCTCTGTGGGGAGGCAGTGGCATAATGGTAATGTCACCAGACTAGTAACTCTGAGACCCAGACACCCACTCTGTGGGTTATGGGTTCAAATTCCACAACAGTAGCTGGTGGAATTTTAAATTCAACAAAATAAATTTGGAATAGAAACTTAACTTCATTACTTAGAGTATCATCAATTGTAAAATCTCACCTGATTCACCACTATCCTGAAAGGAAGGAAATCTGCCATTGCAAAAAATAATGTTTCGATTGGCTGGGAAATCCAGAAAATGGGGTCACAGTTTCAGAATAAAGGGTTAGTCACTTAGGACTGAAATGAGAAATTTCTTCACTGGACTGTGAATCAAGGGAGCACTGTGGATACTCAATCATTGAGCATATTCAAGACAGAGCTTGATAGATCTTTGCAAAAAGAGGTAATAAATGATAATAGGGATGAAGCAGGAAGGTGTGGTTAAGGTAGATGATCAGCCACAATCTTGCTAAGTCTGCATTTGAAGGCTCCTGCTCCCACTTCATATGAAAGTGCTGACTCCATTCTCTGGAATTGTTGTAAGCTTTTAAGAATACAAGCAAGACGACCAGATGACTGACTCAAGAAGCAAATAATTGATGATCCACACTGCTGTTTGAATTCCTTTCAACTCTTATGTAGCCATTCTGTGTCCAATCACTGCTTAGTTACAGGTAGACACCGGTGGGCTCTATCACTCACTCAAATGTCAGGGTGTCACTTGCCCACAGGTTGAAAAGAAGGGAAGCAAGGGTGGAGTTGAGGTAAATTTTTGAGTTGTGAAAGGAATGTTCCTTATTGTCAGTGTTACCTGTGGCAGTTAAGTCAATTTGAGGTGGTGTGTGTGTGGTGCAAGACGAAACACATTTTAAAAGGACATGGGCAACGTTGTTAACATCGAATTGTTCATGTGTGGAATGACCCGCTAGCTGAAGTGCTGGGTGCAGGTAAAAGATATCTGGATAAGTGCATGAATAGGAAAGGTCTGGAGGCAAATGGGCTAAATGCAGGCATGTGGGACTACTTTAGTTTAGGAACATAGTCGGCATGGACTGGTTGGACTGAAGGCTCTGTTTCCATGCTGTATGACTGATTCTAAGTGGGTAGAGGTATGCCTTCATGTACTTGTCATCAGCGCATGCTTATCTAGTTGAGGCGATGTACCCTTGGAGCATTACAGCCTAGAACCTGACTGGACCCCTCCTGAGTAGGTGGAGAAATCCCAACATAACATGGTTCCATTGCAGAAGGAGGTTGGTCTGTCTGTCTCTCAGAGCCTGGTCACTTATATCAAAAACATAATTTAAAAACAAAGTAATTAATCATTGTTGGCAGCCAATGACAGTAACACTGTCCCCACAGTGAAACTTACACGCATTCCTCCTGGGGCAAGGAACACAGTACGTTCAAGACTGTGGAACAGACCAGGGTGGACTCTAGCTCGGGTCTTGATCGACTACTTGGGATTAATACCTGGATCAAGTACCAAGAGCACAACAATGCTGCTGATATTGTGACATGGATTTTAAAGTTAGAGGGTCTGGCAGTCAGCTTGCCACAGAAAATTAGAGTGAAGAGAAAACGTTGCTTGTAAAATAAATGGCAAGGCCACTGCTGTAATGTAATTAAACTTGAGCAGTTGTCCAGAGGAGTGCTCAGATGAATGAAACTTGATATTGCTAGTGTTTTGGACCCAGTGGTAACTTGGATGAATATATACTTCCCCCAAACCAGCAGACTTTACCACCAAGAAAGGCAAGGGTAGCAGGTACTTGGAAACACTGGCACCTGCAAATTTCCCTGCACGCTACATAGTACCCTGTCTTGCAACTATATCACTGTTTCTTCAGGGTCATGGAACTCTCTCCCTTTACAATGCTGTGAGCATACCCACACCTCATAGACTCCAGTGGTTCAAGGAGAGCAGCTCACTATCATCTTTTCCAGGGCAGTTGGAGACGGATAGTGTATGTTGGCATAGCCAGCAATTCTCACCTCCCACAAACAAATATAAATACACCTGCGGTTATAGAAAGCAGGCATTTACATGCCTAAATGATTTTATCATCCTATGACTGAATAGTTAACATCTATTTTTGTAATTGCTGTATTTGAACAACAGAAAGACTCATGATAATGTTTTAATTGGTCTCCTACCTGGATTCGGATCTAACAAATTCCAGGAAGTATCGGTGTTTATTGTTTGCTCTATGCCCCAGGGGATCTTTGTACGTTGAGTTCAAATTCTTGGTGTGACCTCTAAGCAAACAACTTTTTTTGTGCGAAGTCTCACGTCTGTGCCTCAGTGCCTGAGCTAGTGTCGATGTTTAGTTGATTTTTGTATTTTTGTAGCACTGCATGCAACATCAAAATGCCTTTCCCCAAAATGTTCCATAGTCGATTTAAGTACAGTAACTGGGAAATTGTATGCAGCAGAGTCCCAAAAACAGCAATGAGTCAATCTGTGTTTGTGATATAATTAGTTCAAGCAATGGCACATCTTTTGTTTCATTGCTACTTATGCCTCAACCAAGCTTGAAGAGTTCATTGACAATTGGTTGACAAACTTGGAAGCCAGCTGTGTTTTTCAGCACCAAGTGGATTATTTTATGCTTTGGTTTCTTGGGATGCCCCTCTGGTACCTCCTCTGAATGGATATTCATCCATGTATGAGACCCACTCTGTAACCAGAGGTTATACCGGTCATCTGAGCCAACCTGATAGAGGCATTGAGTAACACTTGACTCCAGCAAAGAGAGAACATCATCTACTTTAACCTGGAGTAGCCATGATCCTGTTGAATGGCACAGCACACTTAAGGGGTAGAATGGCCCACTCCTGTTCTTGTTTCTCATGGTGTTTATACCCTGATGGTATGTGGTGATCCAGCTCTGCCAACTGGATGGGAGAGAGAGTTCTCAACAGAAAACCACATCCTTTCCAATCTAGACATCATTTGAAAATGCAGTGTTTGTTTTCAGATGTCACCCTGCTCTCCCTCACCACCACATCTTGGGACTCCTCCACTGTTAGATTATCAGACTGCTTTAACGTCCTGAAGGGGATGGGAAGAAACTTCCCCAATCAGATATTGGGATGACTGATGTATTGTTTTTGTTCCTCACTCAACTCTGTTTCCTACCCATTTGCTCCAGATTTGAGGGGTGGAGCTGATCTGTTCACAACTTTGATGTTTCTGTCAAACCTGAGATAAGCTTCCAAACTCCCCTTCGTGCCATTAAGACCACCACTCTCCATCTCTGTAACTTCACCGTATCACTGTTTCTGCTAATGAAACGTTCTTTTGGTACCTCCAGACTCCTCTTTTTCGCTCTGTCGTAGCACCAAGGCTCCTTAGACAGCATCTCTCAAATGCACAGTCGCTTCCATCTAGGACAACGGCAACAGATACATGGAATCGCCGACACCTGCAATTTCTCCTTCAAGCCACTCGCCATCCTGACTGCCAAATATATTGTCATTCTTTAGTGTTGCTGAGTCAATCCTAGACTCCCTCCCTATTGGCATTGTGGGTCTGACTACAGCAGCTCAAGAAGGCAGCTCACCACCTCCTTCTCAAGGGCAACTAGGGATGGGCAATAAATGCTGACCTAGCCAGTGATTCCCACATCCTATGAATGAAATAAAAGAAAATGAACTTGGAAAAAGGAAAATGTGGAGGTTTAGCAAGCCCCTGTCTTGGCAACTACATTGTTGAGTTCTGGAGTCACACGAAGACCAGATCAGGACAGGGCTGCAGATTTCCTTCCTCCCACTAAAGGACATTAGTGAGCCAGTCAGATTTTTGAAGACAATCGATTGTTTCCATGGTCAACATTATTGGGAGTAGCTTTATATTCCAGATCATTAATTGAATCTAAACTTCAGTTGATGTCATGGTTGGATTTAAGTGAATGCATCCAAGCAGTAGTTTGGGTCTTTGGATTGCTAGTCCAGTGATCACTATATTTTCACAACGACACTACCATCTCCCCATCACTTCATCCAGTAGCAAGGTTGAAGCCTAGACAATTATTGCCTGGAGGTTGTTTAGGGCTGGAGTGTGGAGTTAGGACTGGGAGTTGGAGTTAATCACCTGGTATTAACACTACTAACTTGGCCAGCATTTATTTCCCATCTCTAATTGCCTTTGACAAACTGGTGGTGAGCTGCTGTCTTTAGCCACTGTTGTCCGTTTTGGGAAGAAACACCCATAATGCACTTAGGGAGACAGTTCTCAGACTTTGACCCAGTTCCAATGATGCGTGGTCCCAGAAGGCAATTTGCAGGTGGCGTTCCCATGCCTCTTGCCTGTCGGTCTAGGTGGTAGTCATGGATTTGGAAGGTTCTGTGGAAGGAACCTTAGCAAGTTGCTCCAAACCCTAGTGCACTTGGCAACACTCCAGCCCTAATCTACCTCCAGGAAATAATTGTCAATTTATGAGCTTCAAGCTTTCCAACTGGACATGTTGGGGAGTTGGTAGTGTAGTGGTGACAGTATAGGGATGTACACACTGCTGTTGATATCCATCAACAGTGTAGGGAGTGAATGTTAATGCTGGTTAATTTGGTGTGGATCATGTAAGCTGCTTTCAACTGGACAGTGTTGAGTTGCTTGTTGGAGCTGCACTCATCCAGGCAAGTGAGGAGTATTCCACCATACACCTGACATTTGCTTTGTCAACAGTGGACAGGTTTGGGGAGTTAGGTGAATTATTTGCTCCAGTTTTCCTAGTCTCTGACCCACTCGTAGCCCCTGTTTCTATTTCTAGTGTAGAAAAAGCTAGAGACAGGTTATAGATTGTGACATGGAATGATAACAAAGAAACACGTGGAAAACATATTTCCAAGAACTGCTTTAAAACTCCATGGTTGATTTTAAGTGTGTTTAAGGGTCAGTAATTTTCCCTCCCTTCCAGATATGAGTAGTTTCTCGAAGATTATAGGAGCCAATAGGTCTGAGATCACTAAAGGGACGCTTGGGTGCTGTAGGATCTAGCTAAATGGGTCAAATGGCCTCCCTCAGCTATATCTGCCCTGAGCTTCAAACATGCTTAGTGTAAATATTTTTTCAGTCTTGTTATCTGTGAGCCTGTGTCTCATTCTGTTGGCAGTTGTGTGTTTGTAGTTGACACCGTTAAAGAAATATTTGCATTTTTACAGTCCCATTCACAACCAAAAGATATCTCCAAAAGACCTTCCAGTAGGTGAAGTACTTTGCAAAGTGTAATTGCAGTTGTGATGTTGGGACTATCCCCTGCTCTCCTTCAAAATAATGGAATGAGGTTTGTTATATCTCCAAGTGGGCAGACAGGTTTCTCTTTGACTTCTGGGTGCCTGTGTGCTGCTGGTTAATGATCCAAGCCCTCAATTTCCCTGCCAAACTTCAGAACTTCATATTGGATGCAAATTGATTGCTGGGTTGTGCCCTTTGTGTTCATGCATCAGTCAGATAGAACAAGGCTCATTTAAGGCACACAGCTAAAATTGAACAGAAACTCCAGAATATGGTGATTACAGCCAGGAAGATAAAGCTGCCAGCATTGGGTGTACAAAAGAGAGTGACAAATGTGCTTGGTTGCGTAGTGAAATGTAGAAACACGAGCAAAGCTATAGCTGAGTGAGAACTCTCACCTCCGTGGCAAATCGGAATCCTGAGGCAGGCACAGATCACTGGTTAAGGAATGAGACAGCGCAGGAGGACAGCATTGTGCCGATGCTGGATCCAATTTGAGCTACCCAATTAGTTCCACTTCCCCAAAATGCTGTAGATGATTTTTCTTGCTCCTTTAGGTACCTTTTTTTTTTTTTTTTTGCTTTTTGATTGAAAGTTACTATTGAATCTGCCTCCACTGACATTTAACCCCAACTTCTCTAGTCCTTTATACCATTCTTGTGAATCTTCTCTGCATCTTTTCTCCAGGCCTTGACATCCCTCCTAGTGTGTGGCACACAAGTGCTCCAGCTGGGTCCTGACTAGTGATTTACGAAGATTTTAGCAGAATGAGTGGGGACTGTGACAGAGGTAGTTGAATTTTGCAGCAGCTCAGTCCCTCTTCTCTCCCTCATCCTCCACATCCTTCCATCCCATCATTCCGTCCTGTCTTCGCCTTCACCACCCTGCTATCCCTCTGCCCTTCACCTGTGCTTCCTTTACTTCAGCCATTCCAAATAAAGTTGCAATGAAGGCTGATAACATGTCTGCCAGCCCCAATCTTTATCTACAGAGATGCAGCTTGCTAGCAGGTGTCTTCAACTCCAATAACTCCGTTTCAAGTCTATTTCTATTTACTGAAGCTCAGTGAATCTATGTTAATGTCCAGTTTCACTAAATATGAAACGCACGAGCCCCCTTCCCTGAAGGACATTCAATGAACATGTGTGGTTCTTTATGCCAAGGAGCTCAAAACTTAATGACACAACATTACATAGTCAACTTTATTTTTATAGATGCACCATAGAAAGCATCCACCTGGATGCATCACAGCTTGGTGTGGCAACTGCTGTGCCCAAGACTGCAAGAAATTACAGGGAGTTGCAAACATAGCCCAGTCCATCATGAAAACCAGCCTTCCTTCCATTGACTCTGGCAACACTTCCTGCTGCCTCAAAAGCAGCCAAGATAATCAAAGACCCCTCGCACCTGAGTTATACTCTTCCACCTTCTTCCATCAGGCAGAAGATATAAAAGTTTGAAAGTATATACCAACAGATTCAAGAACAGCTCCATCCCCACTGTAATCAAACTTATGAACAGACCTCTCATAGACTTTCTCTGTAGCTGTAACACTCTATTCTACATTCTGTTCTGTTACCCTGATATACTTGTGTAAGGTATGATTTGTCTGGTTAGCATGTAAAACAATACTTTTCACTGTATCTCGGTACATGTGACAAAGCAAATCAAATTAAATGTAATCCTGACCTTTTGAGTTGCTGTTCCAGCACAGCAACTGTAATACTGGTATATCCATCTTAAATAGATTCATTAAATATCGTGTATCTTCCCAGATATCATGCTCCCCTTCACCTTCTCATACCAAAGCAAGCAGCCCAACATACAAGACAATTCCCACCAATTTCATTTTCCCAAAATAGCAGTCTCTAATGGAGATGGATAAGAAATGCAGCCTTGCTCAGAAACCAGTAACCCAGTTGTCCCCATCAGGTGGGTGCTGTCTGGTTAACTGACATATGTCTTCTAACCCAAAGATCTGTTGTAAATTTTAATTAACACACAATCCATTGAACACAATTGGAATCACACCGTTTTACTTCTGCCAAGATGATTAGCCTGCAAATTCCTTCAATTCAAATTCTTTTGTGGTTGCCTCTTGTGTCTTCTCTTTCTGTCCATCTCCTTTGTTTTGTGCACACATTATAATTTTTTAAGTTATCTCCCATCAGCTTCAG
Organism: Rhincodon typus; assembly: GCF_021869965.1. Classification (NCBI taxonomy): domain Eukaryota; kingdom Metazoa; phylum Chordata; class Chondrichthyes; order Orectolobiformes; family Rhincodontidae; genus Rhincodon; species Rhincodon typus. The sequence goes on along the minus strand of NC_063366.1, from coordinate 19,184,044 downwards.
TCTGAGGATGTACAAGTGATTGACATATGTACATGATGCTGTTGTGACCGACCAGCTATTCTGAGACAATCCTGTCTGTGACCACAGGCACAAATCCCTTGGTCCACTCCAGATCTCCAGCTGAACTTAATGACAAGGTAATAAAGCTAATTAGCTCAGCACTTTGCAAGCAAGGTAGGATGCATGTCTGATATGATGCACTGAATAATTAGAGAAAGACTGGCATTTTCCAGCAGCTTCTTCAGCTTCAGGCAGTCATGTCTCCCTTTTTTTGGCAGCTTTGGCAGTTCTTTCTGATTTGGTGGTTACTTTAAGAAGGGAAATTATTTCTAATCTGTTACCACAGAGGCCTGTGGTTCAGTGTCTGGGCCTTCTGGATGGTGAGAGTTTGTTTAGCACCCATACACTGCCTCCTTTTCACCATTCAATCTCTGAAATTGAAGCTGGTTTGGAAACCATTTTCCCATATCTTGCCTGCGAACCTTGCATTCCTGACAATATATTCCTGCTGTCAGCGGGGACAATTAGAACTTTCTGCATGAACTATTGGGTTTTCAGGGGTACTGCAGTGTCAAATGTAGGCACACTCGTAGGGAGATCTCTTCCTCCATCCTGACTTGCACAATGTGACATCACAATGAAGGAACCAACTCAATGATTTAACCTGAGACCAACTTAAAAAGAAGCTTTTTTTTTTAAAAAAGGCCTAGCGTTGAATGTTGCTTTGCATGGAGAATCCATGACGATTCTCTCTTCAAGGTCAGCTCCACTTCTCCTAATGCCCTCCCTGCAACCATTTCCCCCACCACCACTTCTCCCTACAGTGCTGCAATTCATTCCACTTCAGGAAATAATTCAAATCTCTTCAAAAGCCATGATTGAATCTGCCTCCACCACACCCTCTCATGCAACATAATCTGGATTTGCTGTGTAAGAGTTTTTCCTGCTGTCACCAGTGCTTCTTTTTGCCAATCACCTCTCCTGTTCCCAATCTTTTCAGCAATGGGAACAGTTTCTCCTTGTCTTCTCCACTTGGAACTTTCCTGATTTTGAACACACTTATTAAATCTTTTTTCAACTTTGTTATCCAAGGAATATGGTCCCAGCTTTTCCAATATGACTACGTAACTAAGTCCTCCATCCTGGAAGCATTCAAGTGTCTTCCTTGTACTCTCCTCAAAGGCCTTTACATTCAGCTCAAAGTACAACACCTAGAACTGGACGTAAAACTAGTATGCCGGTTAAGGTATATATTTAAAGGTGTTCCTAGCTTTTATACTCTGTCCAGAATCCCATGTGTTTTATTAAGAATGCTATCTTACAAACTTTATCTAAATATACATCAAGTACATATATAAAACTATAAAGAGAGTGCTGATCACTCAAAATGCGTTGTGAAGTAAATTAGCCTTCCCTGCAATCTAGTGATAAGAAGATGAACGTCATAATACCAGGTCAAAGACAGTCTATCAGATTTATATTTTTCCAATTGTTGTTTTTATGATGTTTGGTTTTTCTTAACTCAGCATTACTCATAAAATTTCTTGATGCAAGATTTCCCTACCCTTTGGATGAGAGAAAATTGTATTCATATCATCTGTTTCTGGTTACCTGGGTTTGTTTTGTTTATTTTTTCATTGGATGTGGGCATTGCTGGCAAGGTACCCATCCGTAGTCTCCCTTTGAGATTAAAAGGGGTATTCAGTGTTCAACCACATTGCTGTTGATGTGGAGTCTGGAGTCATAGAGCCGTAGATCCTTCAGTCCAATCAATCTATGCCAACTAGATATCTTAAATTAATCTAGTCCCATTTGTCAGCATTTAATCCATATCCCTCTAAACACTTCCTATTCAAGTACCCATCTAGATGCCTTTTAAATGTTGTAATTGTACCAGCCTCCACCACTTCATTCCATACACACACCACCCTTTATGTGAAAAAGTTGCCCCTTGCGTTCCTTTTAAACCTCACCACATCCCTCCGCGCTCCACCACCGCCCCCCACCCCATCTCCAACCCCAAACTTGTGTGTAGGCCAGATTTCCTAAACTAAAAGAAATTACAATGGTTGATGGTCAACATTACTGAGACTAGCCTATTAATTCCAAAATTCATTATTAGAATTTAAATTAACAAGTCACTGTGTTATGGAATTTAAACTAATTTCCCCAGGGCACTTGGAACAAGGAACAGTACAGCACCGTACAGGCCCTTTGGCCCATGATGTTGTGCCGAACCATTATCCTTCTCTAGGATCAAACTGCCCTGCATACCTCACGTTTTACTATCATCAATGTGCCTATCCAAGAGTGGCTTAAATGTCGCTAATGTATCTGACTCTGCTACCACCACTAGCAGTGCATTCCACACTCCCACCACTCTGTGTGAAGAACCTACCTGTGACATCGCCCTTATATCTTCCTCCAAACACCTTAAAATTATGCCCCCTTGTGATAGCCATTTCCACCCTGGGAAAAAGTTTCTGGCTATCCACTCTATCTATGCCCCTAATCATCTTGTACACCTCTATCAAGTCCCCTCTCATCCTTCTTCACTCCAATGAAAAAAGCCCTAGCTCCCTCAACCTTTCCTCATAAGACCTGCCCTCCAGTCCAGGCAGCATCCTGGTAAATTTCCTCTGCACCCTCTCTAAAGCTTCCACATCTTTCCTATAATGAGGCGACCAGAACTGAACACAATATTCCAAGTGTGGTCTAACCAGGCTTTTATACAGCTGCAGCGTAACTTCACAGCTCTTAAACTCAATCACTCTGCCAATGAAAGGCAACATACTATACGCCTTAACAACCCTATCAACTTGGGTAGCAACTTTGAGGGATCTATGGACGTGGACCCCACCACATGATGGCACAGTGGTTAGCACTGCTGCCTCAGACTACCATGGATCTGGGTTTGATTCCAGCCTCTGGCAACTGATCCCAGGAATCATCTGGAAGCTGTTCACTAAAGCTACAATGGCTGAGTTCCTCGATTAGAAGGAGACATAGCCCAAAACGTGCCCTCCCCCACTCCTCTGTTCTCAGCTGTGTGCATGGTTAAATAGGGTCATAAAACCCCAAAACTTCCCACACCTTGAAAGGGTTATGGGCACTTAGTGGAGGGGCAGGACAAACAGCTTATTTCATGTGGAGATAATGGCAAAGTGGTAATATCAGTGGACTAGGAATCCAAATCCCAGACTACTATCCTGGGGTTGAGTGTTCAAATCTCATAACATTTGTTAGTGAAATTTAACTTTAATTTATAAAAGGCTTTCAATGCCAGATTTATGCATGAGCTGTGGTTATCACCAGCTGGCCCAGAATTTATTACCCATCCCAAGTTGCCCTTGATCAGATGAGCAGCCTTCTTGAACTGCTGCAGTCCATTTGGTGTAGATATATCCACAATGCTGTTGGGAAGGGAGTTCCAGGATTCTAATCCAGTGACACTGAAGGAACAGTGATATATTTCCAAGTTAGCATAGTAAGTGGTTTGGAGGGGAACTATCAAGTGGTGGTTGTTCTCCTCTATCTGCTGCCCTTGTCCTTCTAGATGGTAGTGAAGGTGAGTTTGTAAGGTGATGTCGAAGCTTCCACAGTGCCCCATGTAGATGGTACACACTGATATAAAGTGTCAGTGTTGGAGGAAGGGACTGTTTCTGGATGTGGTGCCAATCCATTGAATTCTCAGCTGCCATCGTACCTGGTCCGGTATATACATGACCCACTATAATTGTGGCTCTGATATTTAGGGATAACAAGTGCTGCCCTTGCCTGTGAGGGCCCACACCCAGTGAAAGAATAACAATGTTATATGTCAAAGGAAGATGGAGTGGCTTGGTGGCTCAGTGGTTAGCACAACTGCCTCACAGCACCAGAGACACTGGTTTGATTCCACCCTTGGGTGACTGTGGAATTTGCACATTATTCCTGTGTTTGCATGAGTTTCCTGTGAGTGTTCTGGTTTCCTCCCACGTCCAACGATGTGCAGGGTGGGTGGATTAGCCATGGGAATTGCAGGCTATGGGGACAGGTTAGTGGGCAGGTCTGGGTGGGATGCTCTTTGGAGGGTCTGGGCATACTCAATGAGCTGAATGGCCCGCTTCCACCTTATGATGCTATGAAACTGGACCATGAAAATCAGAAAAGAGTAGTACATAAATAACAGGAAATGTTTGAAGAATTGTTTGACAGAGTATAATGGAATGTATTGTACTGTAGTTGATATTGCGGTCATGGAGACCCCATGTTTAATAACACTGCTTTGTGTAGCAACCTGACTGGTGAGACTGAGCAAAAGCAACTTGAATGAGGTGTTTAAATGGAAAGGATCAGATCCTTGCTTTAGCAAGGAGTTGGGGGTAATAGATTTTTTTTTAGTCAGTTTTGTACAGTACTTGGTTTTTCCCTCCAATGAAGTGACATTGGGCATTACAAGGTGGGCTTACATAATTTTGTCTCAATGGTTTTCTACCATGTGAAAATAAACAATGTACAAAAATAAGCTTCACATAAATTAACTCAGATGCATTAATATCAATAATACCACAACAAGGTGGTAAGGCCTGTAATGTAAAATATTTCAAACCCTTTCAGCATGGCTGAATGTGCAAACATTCTAGCTTCCAGAAGGGGCTGGTAATTTATTTAAGTAGGCTAGTTTCAGTTTCATGAGGCTAGCATAAAGTGTAATAATTGCCTGGGCCAAAAAACAAGAAATTCTTCCATTTCAAAGTTTGCAGCTCATTTCAAGGAATGCATTCGTCGCCCAGAGATTGAGTTGCAGATTGAAAAACTGATAAGGATTGAGTCATCAGGTTTAAAAACACGCAAACACGTGACCCTTGTGTGGATACCCAAAATAGATGCATTCAGCAAGGCAGCAGGAGCATGATGGGAGGGATCAGTGAATAGGGATGTGGGTTGAAATTTACAATGCAACACAGCCAGACACATGACAAGCTGTTGAAGTACGCAGATGACGACTTGCATTCATCTATCAATCAGATGATGGGAATAGTCTGTGGCTTGTGTAAATATCATAATTTTAAATGCCTTCTATAGAGAACCATGTAAGAATATCCACAGCTTTTTGGGACCTGGGGGTGGAAGGTGAATCCCTGAACAGTCGATTTGGATCATTGTTCTTTGATCTCGATCCATATACCTTCACAAGTGGACTGTCCCGCACAGCTATTAGTCCGGAACTTGGGCAGGCTTAAGAGTTCGCCAGGGGTTATATGCCCACTATTATCTGGTGCCCTGCGGACTTTCAGCGCTTGGTTAATAGGCTAATATCCGCCAGCTTTGGAAGGAAGGGATAGCAGTAGACACATGTGGAGCCTAATCAATCTGCAGGGCCCTGCAGAACGACAAATGCCCTGTTTGTGTGAAGCATATGGTGCAAAATAAGACCACTGGCGTAATGCACAAAATGCAGACCATATTTTAGACCCAGTGGTCCAGTGAGTTCGGAGTCAGCACGTCGAGTGTTCTGGTCTCATTCCACGGCGAGACTCGAACTCGCTAGCTAGGCCCAGAGAGTTGCGCACTCTGTCAGACGAGACGTTTTAAGCCGCGGGCACTGGGCACTGCCTTGAAGAAAGAGGTGTCCTGGGCCAATATCCATCCCTCAGGCCGCGCCGACCTAAAGGAAACAGGATCAGTGTCACACAAGTCTGTGGGATCTTGCTGTGCGTCGCATTTCCTGCAAGAGTGACCACGCTCCGCAGAGACCGTCATTGCCCGAGAGCCGTGAAAGTTGCTGGAGGACTGCAAGTCTTTTCTCGTCGAGTGAGCGTGAATACGTAGATTGCAAATCCCCTTCTTTGTCACCAAGCGAATCGCTACATCCCCAAGTTACACGTAGCCCTCTCCAGTGAAATTTCCTTCAGGTGAAGTGTTTTTAAAATCGCAATGTCCGTGGCGACAGTTCCTTTGTTACTACATTTACGCCAAATGCCAGTGTTACAAAAATTCCTGGGTGACAGTTAGAAGTAGGCCATTCAGCCCCTCCAGCCTTTTCCATCTGTCAGTCCGATCATGGCTGATTCCACTTTCCCTATAACCCTTGATTCCCTGACTGATAAATTCTTCATCTCTCTCAGCCTTAAATACACAGACGCTACACCCACAGCTCTCTGGCAAAGAGTTCCAAACGACACTCCTAATCCTCAAAGAAAAGAATTCTCCTCATCTTGGTCTTCAGTTGGCTTCCCTTTATTCTGAGACAATGCTGTGTGGTCCTAGATAATCTGGTGATGGAAAACATCATCTCAGCATTTACCTTGTAAAGCTCCTTAAGAATCCTATATGTTTCCAAGAGTCTCCTCTCATTCTTAACTCTATGGTGAGTAGAGTCCCAGATTGTTTAATCTTTGCTTATACGACAAATCCTCCATACCAGGGATCATCCTGGTGAACCTTTCCTGGACCAGGCTGATTGCGGGATGGTGGGTCTGATGTGAGGAGCAATTGATTAGGTTGGGATTGTTTTCACTAGAGTTCAGACAAATGTGGGTAGGGGCGGTGGAATCTCATTCAGACTTAACATTTTAACAGGACTGGACAGGGTAGATGCAGGGAAGATATTCCCAATGGTGGGTGTGTCTAGAACCAGGGTCACAGTCTGAGGATTCGGGGTAGACCACTTAGAACAGAGATGAGGAGACATTTCTTCACCCAAAGGGTGGTGAGCCAAGGATTCATTACCACAGGAAGTGGTTGATGCCAAAACATTGAATGTATTCAAGAAGTGACTAGATATAGCGCTTGGGGTGAATGGGATCAAAGGTTATGGGGAGAAAGCAGGATTAGGCTATTGAGTTGGACGATGATCCATGATCATGAAGAATGGAGCAGGCTTGAAGGGCTGAATGGTCTCCTCCTGCTCCGACCTTCTATGTTTCTATGAACTGCCTCCAATGAAATAATATCTTTCCTTTTTAAATAACAGGACCAAAACTGCTCACTGTGCTTCAGATGTGGTCTCTCCAGCACCTTGTACAGTTTCAGCAAGAGTTCCCCACTCTTATACAGCAACCCCACTTTTACATTGGGCCAACATTCCCATTAGCTGTCCTGATTATCTGTTGCACCTGTATACTAGCTTTGTGTTTTGTGGACAAGTGCTCAAGTTATTTTGTGTTGCGGCTTTTCTCTTGTTAGTTGGGTGGGCAAAATCCATGCCCAATAGCCCTACAGTCTCAGCAGCATCAAGTCTGAGCAGTGGCCACTGCTCAGACAGGCAGTCACTGGAGAAGAGGCATCTTTTGGAGGCTGTAGTTGGGAGGTCAGTCTAGGCTATCAGGGAGGCATGTTGGCAGGTACCAGGTGGGTAGGGGGGCTGTGGTTGGGAGGCCAGACCTTACAGGGGATGCAACTGATGGGAACAGGAGATCCCAAGGATGCAACACCACCCCACCCCCCACACACACACCTACTTTGCTCGACACCAGCATAGCCAGTAATAGACACCAGGATACATATGGCGTGGACCTGCTACTATGGTGGGTGAAATAGCAGTGGGGCAAAGTGAGGCACATGCATGGTCATTAATTGGCCACATGAGCTTCAGTAGCCCCAAGAGCATGTGGGCTGTCCAACACTTCCATCCCGTGTAAAAGGAAGCAGGTCAGTGGGCACAAGGTGAGTAGGCCGTATACTGGATTTTGGGTCTTGGAGGAACAGGAAGTAGTTCCTTTTGAAATAATGATCTCAGTGGTGAATGAAATGGACAGAACTGAACTAATCAAAATTATGACGCTGGCATTTAGTGATTTTTTTTTGTAACAAAACTGTTCTTGGCAATGCCTTTTCACATGAAGGGAATTTCTCATCAAGCAGCTAGCTATAACTGGAAGAGGACTCTTGTAGTGCAGTGGTAGATTTCCCACCTCTGAGCCAGGAGGCCTGAGTTCAAATCCAGTGGTGTGTAGTAATTGATTAGAAAATATCAGCCTATAACGTGGGGAATTTTGTGTGAACCGTTGCGTTAGAGAAAACTTCAGTGGCTGTAATAATACTCACTTGTCAAGAGAGACTGTGTGTCTTTCATGACCTTATGATACCCCACTGTGCTTTACATGTGTTCCCTTGTGAAGTATAGTCACTGCTGCAGGAAATGCACAAACTGACAGATCCTGGTTATTACTATCTCTGGTTATTTCAGCGGTGTCGTTTGCATGATAGATATTGACATGGGACTGGGGAAGAATGCCCCTTTTCTTTGAAAAGGTACCCAGTGGGTTTTGTCTTGCATCTACCCAAGAAAGAGGACGGTGTCTCCTCTTTAAAAAATGGCATTGCTGGCAGTGCAGAACTCCAAGTACTGTGCTAGGGGTAGCTTGAATTGTAAGCTTGAGCTTTTCTCTCACCCTCCGTTTCCCATCTGTTTACACTCCACTCCTTTTCCCTTTCCTCCTAACAAACTCTGTCAGCATTAGCCTTCTACTATTTTCACCCTCCAGCTTCCCCTCTAAATGTATCTAGCCACATCAACCATTCTCTGGGACAAGATCTCACTCTTCCACATTCTGGGTTAAGAGATTCCTTCTGAATTCCCAGTTGGGCTTGTTAGTGACTTCCTTACATTGATGTCCCTTAACCCTGATTTTTGTCAGCGAGTCCAAAAATCGTCTCCACTTCTATCCAGTCAAACTTTTTTTTCATAATCTGGAAGGACTGTTATCTGTCACTTGTATTACATAAGTGGTGAACATTGGTTAATTAAATGTACTTATGCAAATAGTTGTATAATAATGCTTTGTCACTGTGTATCTCCAGGAAGTTTGATAACTTATCGATGTCTCACTTTGATCTAATAAACAGTCTGGTTAAGGAGAGAGAGAGCGAATAGAGATTTCTTAAAGAGCAAAAAGCCATAGTGCTGTTGGCAACCTTGCCATCTAAGACAAGAGCACGCATAGCTCATAGGTTGAGGGTCACAGCAGGGTAGATGCCTAATTGACCTTAGAATAATCAGGTTTATCAGCATTGTGCATTGCTGTGATCTCAGATTACTAGGAAGATAAAAATGGCCTTGGAAATTGCAATTGAGATTATCAGTGCTGAAAGCGTGGAAGATTGAACAGACTGGGGCTCCTTCCTTCAATAGGAGAAAAGGATGGGTTGGGGTGGAGAAACCTTATGGGTAGGGGTCTTTAAACTTATGAAGGCATTAGGGGGTTAGATATAGACAAGGTGTTTCCACTATAAGGTCGGAACAGAGCTAAGGGCTATCAATGTAAGAAAGTCATTAATAAATAAATCCAATAGAAACTTCAAACTCAGAGATAGTAGGAACTGCAGATGCTGGAGAATCCGAGACAACAAGGTGCAGAGCTGGATGAACACAGCAGGCCAAGCAGCATCATAGGAGCAGAAAGGCCCGAAATGTCAGCCTAAACCCCCCATCAGAAATGGGGGAGGGGAAGGGGGTTCTGAAATAAATAGGGAGAGAGGGGGAGGTGGATAGAAGATGGATAGAGGAGAAGATGGGTGGAGAGGAAACGGACAGGTTGAGGAGGCGGGGATACAGCCAGTAAAGGTGAGTGTAGGTGGGGAGTTAGGGAGGGGATAGGTCAGTCCAGGGAGGATGGACAGGTCAAGGGAGCGGGATGAGGTTAGTAGGTAGGAGATGGGGGTGCGGCTTGAGGTGGGAGGAGGGGATAGGTGGGAGGAAGAACAGGTTAGGGAGGTGGGGATGAGCTGGGCTGGTTTTGGGATGCAGTAGGGGGAGGGGAAATTTTGAAGCTTGTGAAGTCTGCTCCACACTCCCCTCCAGCCCCACCACACCCGGCACTTTTCCCTGCAACCGCAGGAAGTGCTACACC
>NC_063366.1:19167198-19174108 GCF_021869965.1 Rhincodon typus | reverse complement strand
GGTCCCCAAGCCTCCGCTTGGGGACCGCTTTGCAGAACACCTACGCTCGGTTTGCACTAAACAACTGCACCTCCCAGTCGCGAACCATTTCAACTGCCCCTCCCATTCCTCAGACGACACGTCCATCCTGGGCCTTCTGCAGTGCCACAACGATGCTACGCGAAGGTTGTAGGAACAGCAACTCGTATTCCATTTGGGAACCCTGTAGCCCAATGGTATCAATGTGGACTTCACAAGCTCAAATCTCCCCTCCCCCTACCGCATCCCAGAACCAGCCCAGGTCGTCCCCGCCTCCCTAACCTGTCCTTCCTCCCACCTCAAGCCCCACCCCCATCTCCTAGCTACTAACCTCATCCTGTCCATCCTCCCTGGACTGACCTATCTCCTCCCTACCTCCCCACCTACACTCTCTCTCCTTTTACTGGCTCCATCCCCGCCTCCTCAACCTGTCTGTCTCCTCTCCACCTATCTTCTCCTCTATCCATCTTCTATCCGCCTTCCCTTGTCTCCCTATTTATTTCAGAACCCCCTTCCCCTTCCCCTCCCCCATTTCTGAAGAAGGGTCTAGGCCCGAAACGTCAGCCTTCCTGCTCCTCTGATGTTGCTTGGTCTGCTGTGTTCATCCAGCTCTAAACCTTGTTATATTGGATTCTCCAGCATCTGCAGTTCCTACTATCTCTGAGCTATTCCAGCAACGTTTTTGTTTTGTGAGGAAAATCTTTGTCACGCAGAGAGCGGTGTCTGCGACTCTCTTCTCTGTTTCATGGCCAAAGCAGCAACCCTGAACTTATTTCCAAGGCCAGCAGGTTTATTTGAAATCACAAGCTTTTGGAGCACAGCCCCTTCGTTAGGTGCAGGGAGAGGAGAGCACACAGACATAAGAGTTTCTAGGCAGAGAGATCAAAACATTGTACAACTGGTGAGTGGAGTGAACAAGCCTAAATTAGCTGATTTACTGCCTCCTGTTGAATCTTTAACCATTCATACATTCCTGCATTCTAGAAATTGCAGAAGCAGGGTATGGAGAACTTCCTTAGAAAGGAGATGCAAGTTTTGATTGATTTAATGTGCAAATTCCAGAATCTGTTTCAGGTCACTGCCCTGAGATAATTAAAGGTTTCATCACTGTTTGCCTAACTGATCAAACTTCAGGTAGAGTGATAGGAATATACAAAAGGTGACATCTCTGGTCAGACATTGAATTGTAGGTGTGAGGTCGTGTCTAGAATCTGTTCCAGAATTTTAGTCTGGAGTTGGGGGGGGTGGGATCTATTCTGAAAGCAGGAATTTATAAAATGCCACTTGACTGTGTGACTACAAACTATTTCTTGAACAAAATAGAATGTATCTGCAAATAAACATCTTGGATGAAATGATTCACCCCATAGGTTTGTGTGTGGCTCCCTCTCTCTTGCACCCCCTCTCTCACAGCCCCTTGTTAACTGTATAAACAATTCCAAGCGCTGTCCCAAAAAATTCTAAAGGAATTCAGGACTTGAGTGAGATCTATTAGTCACACAGCTGCTCTAACTTCACCTCCACCGTCCCACCCTCCTTTCCTGGGTTACTATGCAGGTCCTAACGTACATTGTGAGCTTTGGGATCTGGTTCATTCCAGATGCAGCAGGATCTGAAACAAAAACAAATTGCTGGAGAAACTCAGCAGGTCTGGTGGCATCTGCAGGGAGAAAGCAGGGTTAACCCTTCTGATCCAGTGACTCTTCTTCAGAACGGAAAGATCTAACTTTGGATTTAGGAGCTGGTGGCAATTGGGGTCTAAAGTCCTGAGGTTACTGAGGAATTTGAATGAAAAGAAAATACCAGGGATGCTCAAGATATAAAACAAAAGCACCAAATGCCAGAAATTATGAAGAAAAGTCATACCAGATGGAAAACGTTAACCACAGAGACAAAAAAAGCTGCAGATGCTGGAAAAACCCTAGCAAGCCAGGCAGCATCTGGAGGAGGAGAAGTTACCGTTTCGGGTGTTACCCTTCTTCAGGACTCTGAGTTAACCACTTGTTTCTCTCTTCAGAGGCTGAGATTCTACAGCCCTCTTCTGTATTTGTGCCAAGGCATTTTAACATGAATCCAGAACTGGGAGATGTAATGTCCACTAGAAAGATAGACTTGTGCACCTTTTGATGCCTTTCCAAAAATGTAATGTAGGAAGTCCACAAACAGCAGTTGTGATTTTGATTTACAGAATCTCTACAGTATGGAAGTAGGCCATTAATCCGTCGAGTCCACACCAACCCTCGAGAGCATCCCAACCAGGTTGATGCCTCCTACCCTATCCCTCTAAGCCTGCATTTCCCATGGCCAATTCACCTATCCCTGTACACTATGGACAATCATTAGCATGACCAAACCACCTAACCTGCAAATGTTTGGACTGCAGGAGGAAACCAGAGCTCCCGGAGGAAACCCACACAGACAAAATGTGCAAACTCCACACAGTCATCTGTGGGTAGAATTGAACCAGAGTCCCTGGTGCTGTAAGGCAGCAGTGCTAACCACTGAGCCACCATGATAATGACCAGACAATCCTTGGTTTTTTTTGTTTTTTTTCAAACATTTTGAAGGATGTGGGCACACTGGATAGGCCAGCATTTATCACCCATCTCCCATTCATCATGAGGAGGTGATGGAGGTCTGTTGCTTTGAATGACTCAGCTTTTGGGGTGTAGGTACACCCAGAGTGCTGTTGGGAAAGGAGTTGAAGGATTGCAGGATATAGATTGGCCAGGACACTGGGGATAGTTCCCCATATAGGGCATGGGCCTACCAACATCAATGGAGCTGAGGTGGAGATGGTTGAGAGTGCCAAGCTCCTAGGTGTGATGATAACCAACAATCTGTCCTGGACCACCACATTGAAGCAATGGTCAAGAAGGCACTACTTCCTCAAGAGGCTAAGGAAATTCGGCTTGCCTATAAGGATTCTCTCTAACTTTTATACATGCACCATAGTATGCATTCTATCTGGGTGCATCAGGGCTTGGTATGGCAACTGCTCTGCCCAGGACTGTAAGAAACTAGAGAGTTGTGAACACAGCCCAGTCCATCATGCAAGCCAACCTCCCATCCATTGATTCCATCTGCACTTCTGGCTGCCTCTGAAAGGCAGTCAACATCATCAAAGACCATTCCCACCCAGTTATTAATATCTTCCAGCCTCTTCCAACAGGCTGAGAATACAAAAGCTTAAACATAGGTACCAACAGGTTCAAGAACAGCTTCTTCCTCATTGGGTGCAACTTTTTGTCAGGACTCAAAGTGTTGACTTTCCTGCTCCTGAGATGCTGTTTGACCTGCTGCGCTTTTCCAGCACCACATTTATTGATTCTAGCTTCCAGCATCTGCTGTCCTTACTGACTCCTTCCCTATTGCTATTCGATGGACCTCTCAAATTTCAAATCTAATGTTGTTCTTGGTTTTTTTTTTGCACCTTTTTTCTTTGCAGCGGTAACTTTGCATTCCTGGTTCTATCACTCTATCTGCACGTAAAACCACGCTTTTCACTGTACCTAGGTGAATGTGATAATAAATCAAAACTTGCTCTTTCTTGAAATGGTAACGTGGGATCTTGTGTCTCCACGCAAGAGAGCAGTGAGGACCTTTTTGACAACTCATCTGAAAGGTTCCCTCCGTGTTGCATTGCGATTATCATCCGGGGCTACAAGCACTGGAATTCCTTCCCGAAACCTCCTGGATTCTCTCCCTCAGCCTGCTGCTGTAAAGCAGGGAAAGGCAGCAACATGGACTGGAGGCGTGGTCAGGCCTGCTACAATCGCGGAATGACCTCCCCCTTATGCCTTTTGATGTTGTGTCCAAATTCTGAGTAGGAAACGTGTGCGCTTTCATCTGTTGTTGAATAGTGTTGACTGTGGGTTTTGCTTGTGCGCGCAGCCTTTTCCCCTATCCGAGAGTTAACCTCGCTGTCTTTTGATCCCTGTTAACACTTGAGCTCTCTCATTGAGTGCAACCGCTGTCGTTGTTAATTGAGCAGCCTTGCGGAACTGCATTGTTATTCTGCATACCTGCTTCTAAAGGTAACAGTAAACCCGATTTGTTCCGATTAATTTTTAAACCAGAAGCATGTCTCGGAAAGCTTCCCTTGACTTGAATTTCTAAAAGAGTCACTGCACAGCGTGAATGCACAAGTCTACGCGTGTCAGTACGCTCCGTTTTTGTGTTGCTCGCAAGGTGCAGCACTCACTTTGAATCATTGCGAGGAAGAATTAGCATTCCAGTAGTGGCTTTCCTGAGCTCGACACCCAAGCAAGTTACAGCCAATGAAAAGCTTTGTGAAATGTAGTCCGGTTACGTTGCAATGTGGTTGGTAATTTGTGGACAACCAACTCCTACAGCAGCAATGAAGTAATGTAGATTAAGGGATAAATGTTGACCACCGTCTGCAGATAGTCCCTGTGCTCTTACAAGCGTGTGAAAAGCGAGAGGTGATCTTATTGAAACAACATACAAATTTCTGAGGGGTAGTTTGACAGAATAAATGTTGGGAAGAAGTTTCCATTGGTGAGATAATGTCAATTCCAGGACATACTTACAGAATAAAGGGACACTCCTTTAAAACTGAGAAGCAAAGAAATTTCTTTTCCCAGAGAGGGTTAGTAAATGTCTGTCTGGAATTCTCTACCTCAGAGTCATGGAGGCTAGATCACTGAAAGCATTTGGGGGAAAAAAAAGTATGTAGATTTTTGAAATATTGAGAGTTGAGAGCTCTGCTGAACTGGCATAAAAGAGGAATGGACACCTAGGGTAGATCAGCCATTATCCAATACAACGGTGGGTGTACTTGAGGCTGAATGGTCCATACCTCCTCCTGTTTCTTATGCTCTTGTGAAAAAGGAGCAGCAGTAGACCATTCAGCCCATCAGGCTTGCTAAGTCATTCAATAAAGTAATGACTGATGTTGTTATACATCAGATCTCCTGGTTCGGAGGTAGAGACACAATCACTGCACCACAAGAACCCACTGTGACTGATTTTTTTGTAACTTCAAGTCTGCGTTTCCAACTTCTCTTTGAATCACTGCCTTGGTGTCTTTTACATCCACCAGAAAGGGAAACAGGATTATGACTTAACAGTGCAGCACTCCCTCAATCTTGCATGAGGAAGGTCTGCTTTACAGTTGCATCAGTGATCTTGTTGAGGTTTACCTTCATGACTTGTATATAAGTCTCTAAGAGCCTGAGGGACGCATTTTTAAAAAAAAATTAAACCCCTCTTTCACATTGTGTGATTTGCATTTCATCTTGAGTCATGGATGTCAGAGAAACGTTTGATCTTCCAGGGGATCCTACCTTGAAGCCTCATCCATATTTGGCCAGCCACTGCTCTGTCAAGAGTAACTGTTAAAATGCAGTGAGTGAGGCATCATGTTTAAGAATTGCAAGCTACAATTCCTCCGAGCATGTTCTTTGACATAAATTCTGAATTGTACTCTGGCTCACCAGATGGTTATTGTGTTTATCGACAGAGTTGGAGTTGGGGGCAGGTTTGGCAAAGAGCTCTGCTCCTGGCTTGGCTTGAGTTGGTTGTGAAGGAGAGGAGAGGTCTGGAGTTCTGTAGATTGGTGGGAGAATGTTGTGCTCCTGGGACAGGGAGCTAGTGTCGTTCTTTTGGTGTTTGCCCAGGGTTGTGATGCTGTTGTCTGTTTGGTAAACCGCGGTGCTTGGTTTTACTGATGAGGTGAGGCGAGATTTATTGTGTGCTGCACCATCTGTTCTTCAATTCCCTGAAGGGGCAGCTCCAGTCCCTGGGGGCTGTGAACTGTGTACAATCCAACCGAGCTTCTGTTACCTGACTGCGCACTGTGAAATGTTTTCTTAGCTTTTGGTGGTTGATGAGGAAGTAATTGTTTGCACCTATTTCATCCTGTCAATTTTCAAACTGTCTAATATTGTGATCTGGGGTAAATCTGTTATTGGTTTTGGGGGTGGGAGCAGTGCTGCTGTAATTGGTACTGATTTTAATACAGAGAATTAGTAGAAGGGACAGATTTAAAAATAAGAAATAGGAACAGGAGTACTTGAACCTGCTGCACCATTCAATAAGATCACAGCTGATCTTGCTGTGAACTCTGCTCCACTTACCTGCCCATTCTCCATAACCCTTAATTCCTTTACTGCTCAAAATTCTATTACCATTTGCCTTAAAAACATTCAATGAGGTAGCCTCCACTGCTTCACTGGGCAGGGAGTTCCACAGATTTGCAACCCTTTGGGTGAAGAAGTTCCTCCTCAACTCAGTCCTAAATCTGGTCCCCCTTATTCTGAGGCTATGTCCCCAGCTCTAATTTTCCCTGCCAATGAAAACAACCTCCCTGCTTCTATCTCATCTATTCCCTTCATAAGATTCTGCCCCCACCCACCCCATTCTTCTAAATTCCAATCAGTATATTTCCTCATTTGCTGTCCATAGTGAAGGAAGATTGAAGACTGGACTGAAATGGTGAGCAAACAAGCCTTAGTTTGAGGTAGTGTGATTGTAATGCCGTTTGGATTAGTTAATCCAGAGGCCAAGACTAATGCTCTCGGGTGATGGTTTCAAATCCCATCAAGAAATTTAAATAATGCCAGAATACATCTGGAATTAAAGTTTCACTCCAGGCACAATTAAGTGGTCATCAATTTGTTGGGATAACATCCTTGCCTTTGGTCACATGTAGGCCATACTGGGGTAATGTGCTTGACTCTTAACTGCTCTCGAGGGCAAATAGGGATGAACCACAAATCCAGAACTTGCCCACAGCCCATATATTTGGGGGTCAGGAGGAATAAAGCTGCTTGGAGTAGAACGATATTTTGCTAAAACTATACCAGACACTAGCCAGACCACGAGACAACAAGGTGCAGGGCTGGATGAACACAGCAGGCCAAGCAGC
>NC_063366.1:19102922-19166798 GCF_021869965.1 Rhincodon typus | reverse complement strand
GCTGCTTGGCCTGCTGTGTTCATCCAGCCCTGCACCTTGTTGTCTCGGATTCTCCAGCATCTGCAGTTCCTACTATCTCTCACTAGCCAGACCACACCTAGAATCTTTGAACAGTTTTTGGTCTCCTTATCTGAGGAAAGATCCACTGGAATTGGAGGCAGCCCACAGAAGGTTCACTTGGTTGATCCTGGGTTTGGGGCATTATCTAATGAGGAGAGATGAGTAGGTTGGGCTTGTACATTCCAACAAGTATAAGAATGACAGGCGACCTTACTGGAAAAACAGATTCTTAGGTCACTTGATAGGGTAGGTGCGTAAAGATTGTTTCTCCCTTGTGGGAGAATCTAGTATAATCTTGGAGTAAGGGGTCATCCAGTTCGGACAGAAATGAGGAATTTCTTGGGGAGTGGTGAATCTATGTAATTCTTTACTGCAGAGGTCTTCAAAGCTGGACATCAAGTATATTCAAGGCTGAGACCGACCAACTTTTAATCAGTAAGGGAATCAAGGGTTATGAGGATAGGGCAGGAAAGTGGAGTTGAGCATTATTGGATAAGCTATGATCCCATTTCAATGGGAGAACAACAGTAGGTTGAGAACAAACAATGGCTTGCTTCTTTTCCTTTGTCTTAAAGAGTATCCTAATATTGTTTTAGCTGTGAGGAGTGTGGTGCTAAGATCTGCTCTTTGCAATGAGTGATCAGAGTGTTAGGCTGTAGAAGGTGAGTTAGGTACCTTCTGACTGTGTTCGTGGTTCATGAATCATTATCCTCATGTCACAGTCACTGATCGCTCAGATAATGTTTTATATACACAGCATCCTGCACGTAGGAGCTCAGGTGCTGTTGAGAAAGTGGGTAGATGATTGAAGGAGGAGATCTGTGCAATTTGAAATTCTTGAGACTGAGCTAAATGAATTTAGTTTTGAAAGCAAGTGTTTTGAGCATGGAATTGTAACGGAGATCAACTACAATTTGAATTGTCAAATGACCTCCTCCTGTTTTCACTTCTTTATTTGTTTGTGGGATCTGAGCGTCACTGCCTGAGCCAGCACTTGTTGCTCATCCCTAAGTGCTCTGGAGAAAGTGGGCTCCCTTCTCAAACCACTGCAGTCCTTGGGATATTGAAACACCCACTGTGCTGTTAGGGAAGGAGTTCCACGTTTTTGACCCAGTGACAGTAATGGAATTGCCATGTAGTTTAAAAAAAACTGCATTCATGGGAAGTGGGCATTGTTAGCTGGGCCATCACTTATTGCCCGTCTCTAGTTGCCCTTGAAGGTGGTGGTGAGTTGCCTTCTTGAACTATGCTGTAGATAGACTCCATTAGGGTGGGAGTTCGAGGATTTTTGATACAAGAACAGTCAAGGGACAATGACATATTTCCAAGTCGGGATGGTGAGTTACTTGGAGGAGAACATGCAGGTGGTGGTGTTCCCCATGTATTTGCTGTCCTTGTCCTTCTAGATGGTAGGTTGGTGCAATCAAAGGATGCTTGGTGAATTGCTGCAATGTAGCTTGGATATGGTAGACTCTGCTAGCACTGAATATTGGTGCTATGGGGAGTGATCGTTGAGGGTGGTGGATAATATGCCATTCAAGTGGACTGAGGCTAGCTCCAGATTTATTATATATCTGAATGTTAATTCCAAAAATGGTGAGATTTGAATTCTATTTTCTGAGAAGATTAACCATGTCCTCTGGATTACTGGTCCAGTGTCATTACCAATTTGCCACCATCTTAGACCAGAGCAGAAGTAGGCCATTTGGCCCATTTGAGTCTGCTATGCTATTCAATGAGATCATGGTTAATCTCTCCCCAATGTTACAAGCTGTGGTTTCCTCCCTGCTATCAAACCCTAATCCTGACTGACCCTACATTTATATTCTGGTCCTGAGATTAGGCTAGTCTGGCTCTTGTCTTTGGCCTGTTCTGGTTTAGCTAATCTCCAATTTGTTGGTGGTGCTGTTGGTTCAGCAAACCTGGTCTATGTAGAGATGAGGCGTGAAGGCTCAGTTAGGGCGCCTGAGAGTTACAAGTTAGCCAGGAAGGACCTAAAGCGAGAGCTAAGAAGAGCCAGGAGGGGACATGAGAAGTCTTTAGCAGGTAGGATCAAGGAAAACCCTAAAGCTTTCTATAGGTATGTCAGGAATAAAAGAATGACTAGAGTCAGATTAGGGCCAGTCAAGGACAGTAGTGGGAAGTTGTGCGTGGAGTCCAAAGAGATAGGAGAGGTGCTAAATGAATATTTTTCGTCAGTATTCACACAGGAAAAAGACAATGTAGTCGAGGAGAATACTGAGATACAGTCTATTAGACTAGACGGGATTGAGGTTCATAAGGAGGAGGTGTTAGCAATTCTGGAAGGTGTGAAAATAGATAAGTCCCCTGGCCCGGATGGGATTTATCCTAGGATTCTCTGGGAAGCTAGGGAGGAGATTGCAGAGCCTTTGGCTTTGATCTTTATGTCATCATTGTCTTCAGGAATAGTGCCAGAAGACTGGAGACTAGCAAATGTTGTCCCCTTGTTCAAGAAGGGGAGTAGAGACAACCCTGGTAATTATAGACCAGTGAGCCTTACTTCGGTTGTGGGTAAAGTATTGGAAAGGATTATAAGAGATAGGATTTATAATCATCCAGAAAGGAATAATTTGATTAGGGATAGTCAACACGGTTTTGTGAAGGGTAGGTCGTGCCTCACAAACCTTATTGAGTTCTTTGAGAAGGTGACCAAACAGGTGGATGAGGGTAAAGTGGTTTATTGTGGTGTATTTGGATTTCAGTAAAGCGTTTGATAAGGTTCCCCACGGTAGGCTATTGCAGAAAATACGGAGGCATGGGATTGAGGGTGATTTAGCAGTTCGAATTAGAAATTGGCTAGCTGTAAGAAGACAGAGGGTGGTGGTTGATGGGAAATGTTCATCCTGGAGTTCAGTTACTAGTGGTGTACCGCAAGGATCTGTTTGGGGACCACTGCTGTTTGTCATTTTTATAAATGACCTGGATGAGGGCGTAGAAGGATGAGTTAGTAAATTTGTGGATGACACCAAAGTTGGTGGAGTTGTGGATAGTGCGGAAGGATGTTGCAGGTTACAGAGGGACATAGATAAGCTGCAGAGCTGGGCTGAGAGGTGGCAAATGGAGTTTAATGCGGAAAAGTGTGAAGTGATTCACTTTGGAAGGAGTAACAGGAATACAGAGTACTGGGCTAATGGTAAGATTCTTGGCAGTGTGGATGAGCAGAAAGATCTCGGTGTCCATGTGCATAGATCACTGAAAGTTGCCACCCAGGTTGATAGCGTTGTTAAGAAGGCGTACAGTATGTTAGGTTTTATTGGTAGAGGGATTGAGTTTCGGAGCCATGAGGTCATGTTGCAGCTGTACAAAACTCTGGTGCGGCCGCACTTGAAGTATTGCGTACAGTTCTGGTCACCGCATTATAGGAAGGATGTGGAAGCATTGGAAAGGGTGCAGAGGCGATTTACCAGGATGTTGCCTGGTATGGAGGGAAGGCCTTATGAGGAAAGGCTGAGGGTCTTGAGGCTGTTTTCGTTAGAGAGAAGAAGGTTAAGAGGTGACTTGATAGAGACATACAAGATGATCAGAGGATTAGATAGGGTGGACAGTGGGAGCCTTTTTCCTCGGATGGTGATGGCTAGCACGAGGGGACATAGCTTTAAATTGAGGGGTGATAGATATAGGACAGATGTCAGAGGTAGGTTCTTTACTCGGAGAGTAGTAAGGGCGTGGAATGCCCTGCCTGCAAAAATAGTAGACTCACCCACTCTAAGGGCATTTAAATGGTCATTGGATAAACATATGGATGATAATGGAATAGTTTAGGTTAGATGGGCTTCAGATTGGTTTCACAGGTCGGCGCAACATCGAGGGCCGAAGGGCCTGTACTGCGCTGTTATGTTCTATGTTCTATGGTCTTGGACAGAATAGAATTAACAAAAAGACAGCATGATGTTAAAAGGGGGAAGTCTCATATAACCGAATCGGTTATTGAATCTTGTGAGCAAGTAACAGTGGGTAGAAGCCTTCGTGCATTCCTCTGTCATGCCTAAACTTTACCCACGGCACCTTTTAAAATGCAAAAGCAGGAAATGCAACATTTCACCTCTTCTCATTTCCAAGAACCTAAACAGACATTCCAAATGAAACAGTGATTCATCGGCACCAGTTTTGATTTCAGTTTGTTTATGAACTGGCCTCCTCATCGGCGTGATCAAATGTGTATTATTTGAGTCCTTTGCAGAATGGATCCTTTTTAACTCTGAGCGCAACTCTGACTTTCAGTTGCTGCATTTGAACGTGGACTGTTTTAATATCTGAGGAGTCACAAATGGTGCTGAATATTATGCAATCATCGGCGAACATCCCCACTTCTAACCTGTTGGGTGGCGGGAAGGTCAGTGCTGAAGTAGCTGAAGATGTTTGGGTGTAGGGCACTATCATAATGAACTCCTACAGAGATGTCCTGAAGCTAAGATAACTGGCCTCAAACAACTACAACTATCTTCTCACTTGCTAGAGATGATTCCAACTGGTGGCAGAATTTCTAACCCCCTACCAAATCCCATGACTTCAGTTTTGCTTGTGTCCTTTGGACCACTTGGTCAAATGCTGTCTTTGATGTTAATGGCAGTCACTCTCTCTCTCTTCCTTGCCCCGCCCTTGAGTTCATTTCTTCTCGGAGCTCTGCAGACCTGGTTGAATTTAAACTGACTGTCATTGAGCAGGTTATTGCTGATTTTAAATACTACTCAATAGCACTATTGGTGACACCTTGCTGATTACTGAGATTGAACAAGGGCAGTAATTGATTGCATTGGAGTTGTCTTGCAGATGTGGCATATCTGGGCAATTTTCCACATTACCAGGTCTACATACTAATTTTGTAACTTTGGATGAAGATTGGTGTTGTTCCCCTCCTTTTTAAATGTGCAGCCTCTTTATCTGACATTGAAATCCATTTTCAAAGTATTTATGTAAACATTAATCCAGTTTCAGTACCAGAAACTTGATTGATTTTTGTTGGAATGCTGATGGTGTACTTCTCATCTAATTTTTCTAAAATAGGAACGTCCTTTATCAAGTTACCAGCTGCCATTCCTCCGAGTCATAGTCATACAGCATAGAAACAGGCCCTTCAGCCCACCATGTCTATGCTGACTAACAAATGCCAAACTACACTAATCCCTTATGCCTGTACTTGATTCATAGCTTCAATGCCCTGGCATTTTAAGTGCTCATCCAGATACTACTTAGGTCTTGAGTACCACCCTCTCAGGCCTCATGTTCCATATTTCTGCCACCTGTTGTGTGATGTGTGAAATTTTTGTTTTTTCCAATCTCCTCTAAACCACTTGCTCCTCACAGGGAGGTGATGGCCTAGTGGTATTATTGCTGGACTGTTAATCCAGAGACCTGGATAACATTCCTAGGACCCAGGTTCAAATCCCACAACAGCAATGGTGGAATTTGAATTCAATAAAACATCTGGAATTAAGAATCTAATGATAACCATGAATCCATTGTCGGTTTTTTTTTTTGAAAAAACTCATCTGGTTCACTAATGTCCTTTTTAGGGAAGGAAACTGTCATCCTCACTTGGTCTGGCCTACATGTGACTCCAGACCCACAGCAATGTAGTTGACTCTGAACTGCCCTCTGGCAATTAGGGATGTGCAATAAATGCTGCCTAGCCAGTGATTCCCACATCCTGTTAATGAATAAAGAAGAAAAACTTCTGCAGTTTTCTTATTCCTTTCCATAATGACTTTGAACTTTAGAGTTATGACAACTATCCCCAAAATGCTCACCCACTGAAACCTCCACCACTTGGCTGGCTTCATCCCCTAGGATTAGGTCTAGCTCTGTCCTCCTCTCTAGTAGCACTATATACACACCAGCACAAAAAGCTCTCCTGGATGCACTTTGGAATTTCCACCCCCATCTAATTGTTTCATGCTAAGGCGATCCCAGTTAATGTAAGCAAAGTCAAAATCCTCAACAGCGATATCACTATTTGGCTTGCACCTTTCTGTGAGAACTTGTTGGTTTGTTTGAAATTGTAATTTTAAAACCCTGGGACAGGGGTTGTTGGGTGTTGGGAAGTGGGGGAGGGATTTGGTGGGGAAGGCTGTTGTAAGGGGACGGTGAGTGGTGCAGGGTGTGGAACACTGTTTGTAACTAGTAGCTGAATTGCAGGCTGCTCTGACCCTTGTTTCCACTTTGTTACCAGGGGAACCAGCCAAATATGATACGACTTTCAAGGGCCCAATCAAAAACAGGTAAGATTAAAAGCATGTACTGTCTCCGCAGCTCTGGGGTAAATAATCCCAAAGTCACAAACCTTTTGCATGGAGAACCCTTAATCTCTGTCCTTTAGCTTCCCTGACAAGAAGAAATTACCTCTCAATGTCTACCCTATTGATTCCCGTCAGAATCTTGCATATTTTGTGCAATGCACCGCCCATTCTTGTAAACTCCACAGACTAATGACCCAATTTACTCCGCTTTCCATTGTAGAACACTGTAGTTGGGTACTTGTTTTCAACCATGGATGCAATGGGCTGAAGAGACACTTTTCCCTTTGCTAAAGATCCCTATGACTTTGTGAATGTAATCCTGTCTCCCATCTGTCAAATCAATCTAGTGAGCCTTCACTCCGATGCAAGTATATCCTTTCTTAAATATTGATACCAAAACTGCAGATTATTAAGAAACACCGGTTAATGTCCAAATAAGCTATTTATTCTTCATTGCTTGTAAGTTAGTTTTTAATTCTTGGAGACTTGGTGTGATCCTAGATGGAAGGCACTGACTGAGTCTGCAAATGTCCCAAGGTGATCAAGTTCCATTTCTTGATTTTTGCCCTGGTGGGATTTGAACAGGGTTGACACTCAAATGCTATACACACTTCAACTCATGTGCCCAAGGTATCATGTATCCTAATGCAAGGGGACATAATTTTAATGTGAAAGGCTGGAAGTTCAGAGGGGATTTGAGGAATTTTTTTGTTCACCAAGTGGATGGTGAGGGTTTGGAATGCACAACCTGGGAGGGCAGTTGAGATAGGAAACCTCAGTCTTCTTTAAAAAGTGCTTGGACGAGCACTTGATGAGAACTTTTGAGTCATAACATTCAAAGCTTTAGGCCAAGTGCTGGAAAGTGAGACCAGTGTAGATTTTAGAGCCGTATTTGTCAGGGCACAATCAATGGGCTGAAGGGCCTCTTCTGTACTGTATGATCCTATGCTTGCTTCCAGGCCTGTACCAATGGTGTTCCCTGGGAAATTTAATTGGTGTGTCCTGATGGGACAGTTTTCTGAAACATATATAACTGGGCACCAAGACTGGGAAGTTTCCACAGCTTCTAAGCTACTCTGTAAATTTCAGTTTTCTGGGTTTGGTTGGTGTGTAGGGATGGGGAGCTGGTTGAGGGGGCAATGAATTACCTATACAGAAGTCAGTAAAAGTGGTCTGTCAAGTTGCAGGAGAATTTAACAAAACAGACAGCTTTATACGACCAGGGTTTCCCAAAGTGTAGTTTGAGGTCCCAAGTGAAAATGCAAGATAACATTCGGTCAAGTTCCTGCTGTAACAGACCCGTGACAATTTTCAAGCCTAGAAATAGGGTCCCGTTTGGCAGAAGGTCAGGCAGCACTGACCTAGGCTTTTATTAGTAGGGGTTTAGAGTGCAAGAGGAAAGGTGGCTTATGTTAGACTTGTATAAAGCACAGGTTTGGCCTCGAGTGCATTGCATCCAGTTCTGGGCACCGTGCTTGAAGAATGATGTGAAAGCTTGAAGCCAGTCCAGAATGGGTTCATGGGAATTGTCCCACAGATGAGGAAGATCAGTTAAATTGAGAGGTTGGAGAACGTGGGAAAGCTTTCAGTTGAGAGGAGTTTTGCTAGAGGTGTTCAAAATCTTGAACAGTTGACAGGGGGTAAAGCAAATGTTCCCACTAGTGGAAGGGTACAGATTTAAGGTATTGCAATGAGGGTTTTAGGTTCTGGACTGTGTTGCCGGGGGCTGTGCTGGAAGCAGCTTCAACTGAGGCATTCGAGAGGTAATTAGATTGTTATCAGAAAAGGAAGATTGCGAGGAGAAGGCAGGAAAGTGCCAATATGTGAATTGTTCCTTGAGAGAACTAGGGCTGGCACAGCAGGTCAAATGGTCACAGCACAGAAGGAGGCCATTCTGGATTGCATCATTTAAGAATGCTAGCCAACATTAATTCGGTTCTGACTTCATTAACTTTCTGATACTTGTTTATTGAATATGAATTGTTTTTAAGTGTATGCATAAACTGGGGATTCACCTGGGACTTCTATAAATGGGAGCAGTCTGAAATTTAGGATTATTAGGTTAGGAGATGTGTGTCTGTGAAGATCAAAATGCTCAAGTCTATGAAAATAGCCTTTGTTCTTTCCTTCAACTATGTATTTTCTACCGGATAGCATTTCTTAACCTATTAATGTTTTCCAGTTTTAATAGGTTACAATAATGTGATTAGAATGGGCAGGGCATGATAGCCTTTTTTTTTAGTGCTCTGTAGCTGCTTTATCTTTTCAATTTACTTTTTACTTCTATTTTATTTTCCACTTCTTTTCTCAATCTCTGCACACAGAACCTCCCTCCCACTTCCCCTCAAACAAAGATTCAGCTTCCTAGATATTAGAAGGGTATAAGTGACTGTGCAGAGAGCACTTAGGCCTCTTGGTCAGTGGTTGGACTGATCAGGCTTTTGTAAGCCTATTCTAATACAGTCTTGTGTGGCTTGGTTTTGAACTGTTTTGTTTTTGCTCCTGCGATGCACCTGAGGATTGTTCTAACTCCAGATGCTTTTTAAATGCAATTATCCTGTGGCTCAGCATGTAAATGGAAGTGTTCCCTTTTTAGAGGCACATTAGGCATTTTTGTTAAGAAACCAGTTATGGGAAAAGGTGCTTATAAACTGGGAGTGAAGGGACCGCCTTCTTATTAATTACAAATCACGGTGCAGCCCATGTACGATGTAATGTTATTTATAAATGCATGGGACTTGTTCTATGTAAAACTGTTCAGCACACAGCATTTTCCTGATTTTTATTCACCTTGCGAAGTCCATTTCAAATAGGCATTGTGACAGGTCGAAGTGAGCCAAGCCAAAATTGTATTCTGGCCAAGTATTCACTTTGTGTCTTTGCCTGTGAGGAAAATGAATTTTCAATTGTGACACTGAAACACAACCTGCTCGAAATACACCCGAGTTTTAATGAAAAGTCAACTCAACCTGACATGTTTAAATTTGTTTCTCGCTCCAGTGGTGTTGCCTGACTTGAGAATTTCCAGCATCTTAAAGACATATTTTTTTTTTTTTTTGTCTTTGGATTTTCAATATCTGCAACATTTTTTTGCTTTTTCATTTTTGATTGTGCTGAAGGTTAGGCTGTGCTGCCCCTGTCAGGGGCCCTGGTGCAAGGAATTAAGGCGCTTATTTTTCCTTTTGCCAAGTTTTTGAAACTTAAAAATTTAGCTGAAAGCTTTGAACTGTTCTGTATGTCCAAACGTAAACCATCTCTAACAAAGACAAGAGGCATATTGAAAATAGAGGTTATGAAGATTTTCATAACTTGGTGAACCGGGCATCAGAGGTATCTAGGGAAGGGTCTCGACCCGAAACGTCAGCTTTCCTGCTCCTCTGATGCTGCTTGGCCTGCTGCGTTCATCCAGCTCTACACTGTGTTATCTCGGATTCTCCAGCATTGGCAGTTCCTACCGTCTCTCCTGATTTATCACATGTTGTTTAAGTTCGAATCATAGAATCCCTACAGTGAGGAAACAGGCCCTTTGGCCCAACAAGTCCACACCGACCCTCTGAGCATCCCACTCAGTCCCATCCCCCTATAATGCACCTAATCTACACATCCTTGAACACTGTGGGCAATTTAGCATAGCCAATCCACCCAGTCTGCACATCTTTGGACTGTGGGAGGAAACCGGAGCACCCAAAGGAAACCCACGCAGGCACGTGGAGATTGGGTGTCTGTGTGGAGTTTGCGCAAGGGTGGAATCGAACCCAGGTCCCTGGTGCTGTGAGGCAGCAGTGCTAACAACTAAGCCATCGTGTCGGGGTTAAAGCTTTAGCCCCTATTGTCTGTAACAAGCAAAGCTAGTGCAGAGAGATGATTGACAAGTGAGATATTCCAATTGTCTTATTGGCTTCTAGCTATAAGCCTTGCTGTCAGACCTTTGGTTAAAAGAACAGACTACGTCTGTGAAAAAGACTGGAAAAGCCAAGATAGCATGAGACATGTGGACGTTGAAGTGTAGGAATTGTAATACCTGTGCTATAATCTGAATAAAGCTCGAAGGTGTTTGGTTACCCACAAGAGAGCTTTACACTTCATGATATGAAGTTTACCACCCTGCACCTATGCATGAAATAAATGATCATAACCTGATTTATTGAGACCTCTTTTAAATTTGTAAAGTTGACCCCATTACAGTTGTATATGTTTTCTGTCTGATTTATGTAATGTATCGTGTAAACTGCTGAATCTTAACAAACTTAATAAACTATCTTAAATTCCTTATAAATGGTTCACTTTACACTGGGAAGGACAGCACCTTGGGCTCAGATTAAGGGTGAGGCAATGGCTTAGTGGTATTGTCGCTGGACTGCTAATCCAGAAACCCTGATAACATTCTGAGGACTGGAGTTCGAATCCTGCCATGGCAGATGGTGGAATTTGAACCAAATAAAATCTGGAATTTGGAATCTTGCAATGACTACGAATCCATTGTCAATTGTCAGGAAAAACCCCTCAGGCTCACTAATGCCCTCCAGGGAAGGATACTGCCATCCTTGCCTGTTCTGGCCTACTTGTGACTCCAGGCCCACAGCAATGTGGTTGACTCCTAACTGCCCTCTGGCCAATAAATGCTGGACTAGCCAGTAATACCCACATCTCACAAATGAATAAAAAATAAGTGATTGGCACCATCCAAGGGCTTTGGAGGTAGTTGAGGATCAGCGCTGTCTGGGCAATGTGCCTTCATTTCATTTGTTGATGTTTATTTCTGGTTATGGACTCAGAAGAACCCCTGTCTCTTTTCCCTGCAGGAGTTGCACTGACATCCTCTGCTGCGTACTGTTTATGGCCTTCATTGTGGGTTACATGATCGTGGGGATCTTGGGTAAGTATCAAATTGGGTTTAATTTTGTCTTCCTCAGTCACTATTGCCAGGATTCTCTTCTTATTTTTAACCCCCCACCCAGTGGCCTCCGTTTATCACAGGAAGGAGTTCTCCCCCTCCACCCCAACCTTTCCCACCATGACTGAGTGACTTTCATATCTCTGTTGTTCTAAGATGGCGGGTGATCCAGTAGATCTAATCTTTAGGAAAGAGAGAGAATGTTGTCTGTTATACCCTCCCATCCTGAGTCCTACCCAAAGAGCATCAGGACAATTTATTCCTTTTTTTTAATCTAAAAGAACCTAAGAAATAGACACTGGAAGAGACCACTCAGCCCTTCCACTTTGTTCCACCGTTCAATCCGATCACAATTGATCTCCTACTGCTCCTCCACTTTGTTGCAAAATTCATGTGTCCCTTGATCCAGGACTGACCAGAAACTGATCTGGACTGACCACGTAAATATGGTGGATGCTGCTATGTGGTCAGAGGCTAGGAATTGAAAATGCTTAACTCCTCTCCTGTCTCCTATCCACAAGGCTTAAGTCAAGAGTGTGATGACTTAGTCCCTGCTTGTTGGATCAGTACTGCCCCAAAAACACTGAAGAAGCTTGACATCGTCCAGCTCAAAGCAGTCTGTTTTGATGCAGTCTGTTTAATGTCTACAAGATGAATTGTACAATTGTATTTTCTTTTAACAGTTGAACACCACCATTAATTGATTGCATTATTGCCAGAAAGAACTGCACACTGCCCCCACTCCGGTTGTCTGAACCTTAATTTCAACACTGTTTAGACTTTCAACAAGCACCGAACAGCATTTGCCAAGTGTGTTGAGAGTGTTTACACTGACTGATGGGTTGTGAATGCTGCAAAGGCTGAGCTCGGTGAATGTTAATGACAAATCTTTGGAATCCTGCCTATATATTTACACAGCAGGACACAACCAGGACCAGTTAATCCGTGGCACTGAGACATCCTGGTTTCTGTTTTAACTTTAAATAAAGTGGTTCTGTTTGCACTAGGGGCTGGTACTGAGAACCGCCCAGGATCCCTCACCCACAGTGGTAACATTTCCTGCTGGAACATGTTGGTGCCTTTTATTGCCTTGGACCTTTTTTATTAACTGCAGCATGGGGTCAGTGTGACTCTCTCCTTGGGGGGTAAAAGGGGCTTTGTCCCTTGTTTTGTGCACTCCAGAATGCCTCTCTATCCCCAAACTACCACGATAGCACTATGGCCCTTTGGACTTCATGGTGGTGCTGTAGTCACATTACTGTTTTAGGACTGCAGACTGATCTCGAGAACAAGAGTTCAAACCTAACCCCACCAGCTCAGAAATTTGTTTCCAAATTTTTAATTGTAATTTTTAATTAAATGCAGAGTTAGAAATATTTATTCTTGATGCTAATAATCCTGAAACTAGTCATTGTAAAACTAGTCATTGTCTTCTCTCCCACCTATCCGTTCCTCCCACCTCACTGGCCAACCCCCATTCCCACTTCCTACCCACACACCTTTTTACTAGCTTCTTCCCCACCTTCTTGACCTGTGCGTCTTCTCTCCCACCTATCCGCTCCACTATCCACCTTGTATCACCGTCCCCTCCCTCTCTATGTATTTCAGAGCCCCCTTCCCCTTTCCCCATTTCTGAAGAAGGGTCCAGACCTGAAACATCAGCTTTCCTGCTCCTCTGATGCTGCCTGGCCTGCTGTGTTCCTCCAGCTCTACACCTTGTTATCATTGTAAAAACTTAGCTGGTTCATGAAGGAAATCTGCTTCCTTTACTTGGTTTGGCCTAAATGTGACTCAGGACCCACAGCAATGAACCTAATTCTTAACTTCACTCTGAATTCGCCTGGCAAATCACGTTTTGTACCAAACTGCCACCAGCGTAACTACACTTTCAGATGGCAGTGGTTCCAGTAGGTAGCTCGCCATCGCCACCTTGAGACCAATTACAGATAGGCAATAGGCCTTGCCAGTCAATTTTAAAACTCCAATTCAAAATTCCTGTGTCTTAATCTATAATGGTAATTAACTGTATAAACCTGTCACACTAATTCCATAATTCCATAATCCCCAGCAGTGGAAAGATTAAACTGCAGCTATTCCACTTTCCATAGGAATTTACATTTGCGAGTGTAGAAGTAATTTATTCTCCTGTAAGGAGGAATCTGACTATAAAATTTTAATAAAAATGGTAAAATGTCATGGAGCATAGAGAATTAAAGGAACCCTCTCACAGTCCTGCTTGTTATTTCCTCCTCCTAAGTGTGCATTCAATTCTTTTTGTTATTCAGTATTGCTAAAGACACATTTTTGTCATGGTATCTTGTCTTGCACTCATCAGAACAACTTGCAAGTTTTCCTCCAATAATGTGTGGCCATCCATTCAGAAAGATGTTCTGCCTGTCTCTCTCATGAGTAAGAGTATGTGCATTTCAGTGCTGGTGTGATGCCAAGTATGCAGACTGGACATCCCAAAGACTGGTGGATCATCTCAAATAACATACTTATGGCTGTTTGCAACAAGCAAGTAACTAACTGACTGTACCCATCCAGACAATGCTTTGAAAACACGCCACAGCATCCGACATTAGAGGTGTTTCTGCAATAAGATGTTTGCTAAATAATCCTGAGTGTGTGAAGATTTACACTGATAGCCAATTTAGATTGTCAGATGGGTTCATAGTGTGGTGCACGTGTGCATATTGCTTTATCAATACCTATATTCATACATGGGGCTCTATCCTATGTAGATAGGAAAAGAAAACGTGTACACACACTACCTATTTCAGCACAAGGAAATAGATGATATTTTCATCTCTCAGGGCATTGCACTGAGAAGCTAATCAGATGCAACCTGCATGGGTTAAAATTTAAACCAAGCTTTGACATCAACTATCAGTCATTGTTATTTGGTACATCCTCCATGGCAATACCTCCTAGCAATCAGTGTCCACTTTCCCTCTCGGAGAACAAAATATTGTTTTCCCTTTATGTTGGTACTTTTTTTTTTTTTTTGCAAATTGTCCTGATGAGTGCAGGAGGAAAAGTTTTGACAAAATGTCTTTGCTCCCGGCAAAACTTAAGTTCTGTACTGCCAACAGATTATCTTCTTGCAACAAAAACAGAAATTGCTGGAAAAGCTCAGCAGGTGTGGCAGCATCTGTGAAGAGAAATCCGAGTGAACGTTTCGGGTCCGGTGACCCTTCTTAATAACCTGAAGCTTGAACCTGGACCTGAAATGTTATTTCTGATTTCTCTCCACAAATGCTGCCAAACCTGCTGAGCTTTTCCAGCAATATTGTTTGTTTTTTTTTTTTTGGGTTCTGATTTACAACATCCGCATTTCTTTTGACTGTCTTCTGGTTCCCAAAAGTTAGATATAATCACAGTTTAGGTGCAAGACATTAGACCTACACGGAGTATATTTCTTTCAGCTCTCCATTTGGACAGTAAGCTGATAAATTGTTACTCTGCGTGAGAATGAATCTGAATCTGGCACCCAGGGTATATATTCATATAACCATCAGTTCCTGGCCTTTACAGATTGAACAAAATAGCGCACAATTTTCTGTGAAATACATATTTCTTCCCACTTGCATTTGGCACCGCCCTGTTGGCCACTTATTTGGGTAAGTCTGACTATATATTTGGGATGAGTTTATTGTCCGGGTCCATTGTTGCCTCCCACTGACTGTGTGTGTTTGTCTTGTTTGTTGTGGTATTTTCCAGCCTGGTTATATGGTGATCCGCGTGAAGTGATCTATCCCAGGAACTCCACTGGCATGTACTGTGGCATTGGGAGTAATGAGTAAGTAACAGCTCTGCTGGGTTTTAGAGGGAGGTGGTGCCAAAAGACTTTGCAGCTTCAAGGTGCACTATGTCACCTGAGCATTGGGGGTTGGGAGTAGGCTGTGGGAGTCAGCTGGACCTGTTGGTTACAAGTATGTCCATGTCCATTCAATGCACTTAGATGCTCAAGTTCCTATAACCCCGTGGTTTTTTTGTTTTTTTTTTCCATCCTCTCAAAATAAAAGACTTATTTCTCTGCCCGGGTTACAGTATATATTGAGTTAGTTCCTCAGAATTGAGGTAGCATCAGAAGTCTCTGGAAAATCCTGTCCTGTGAATTATTGTCAGGTTAATGATGGGTGCAGCTTCCAGGATGTTCCTTGCAGTCAAATAACTTGCCAGTGACTTCCTGAGGCTTGCACAGGAGGTGTGTGGTATCTATGAAACTGTGTTCTTTACAAGGTGATGGGATTAAGGGGGTGGGTACGAATGCCTGCTTTGACCAGGTTGATGCCCAGGATACCCACAATTGTGCCAAGGATGATGATGATGATGAAGAAATGTTTATTGGAATCCACACGTTAACATGTGCACTTTCTCTTCCAAGGGGTAAACCTTATGCCTTCTACTTCGACATCCTGAAATGTGCCTCTCCAACAGGCATCCTGGCCTCTGCCCTGAATGGCCTTCAGTGTCCAACAACCCAGGTACTGTCTGTGTGAGGATTCTTCATTGCAGCGCAAGCAATAAGAGTAGCCCATGTGGCCCCTCAAACGTGCCTCACTTTGCCATGAGGTCATGAGTGATTTTTCTACCTTGAATCTAGCTTTTTGACATGACCCTCCATATCCCTTAAGCCCCTCGGTGCTCAAGTGTCCTCGGTAGACAAATTCGCAAAAAGCCACAATTGTTTAGACGAAGAAATTACTCCTCATCTACCCTGTCAATCCCTCCAGGAATTTGAGGTGTTTTTGTGAAATCATCTCTCATCGTTCTAAACTCTAGGGAATAAGGGCCTAGTCGAATCAACCTCACCAATCTGACCAAATCAGACAATTTCCTCCATTCCGGGAACCAGCCTCATGAACCTTCATTGCACTGCACTCCTCCCTCAAGGGCAATAATTCTCTCCTTGAGTAAGGAGACTAAAACCGTACTCAGCAACATTGGCCCTGTTTGACTGAAATAGGATTTCTTTCTTCTTTTATACTCCAGTCCCTTTTGTAATAAAAACTGACTTCTAATTACTTGCTGTACCTGCTTGGTAACTTTGTGACTCCTATACAAGGACGGACAGGTTCCGCTGTATGTAATGTCTTGCACTCAGGGCCCTTACAGAGCTCTTTACAACCATACGTATAGAATCTCAGAATTCTTATTGTGTAGAAGAAGGCCATTCAGCTCATCAGCTGGCCTGTGCCAGCTCTCCAAATGAACATCTGAGCTAATGCCATTTGTCCTGCCTTCCCCAGTAACCCAACACATTGCTTGGCTATTTGAAAGGGAACAAGTACCTTTTGAATGCCTTGATTGAACTTTTCCTCCACCATATACTCACAGTGCACTCCATACCTTAACTATTTGCTGCAAAAAGACATTTTCCTCATGTCACTTTTTTTTTCCTTCTTTTACTAATTACTTTAAATCTGTTCCCTCTCGTTTTTTGATACTATTGTTGCAAAGATCATTTTTCTCCATATGTAACCCAGAGCCCTCATGAGTTTCTTCCATCAGATCTCCTCTTAGCCACCTTCTCAGCAAACAGGCCAGAGAAGCTGAGACTGTTCTATGTTCATAACTGAAATTCCCCATCCTTGTAAACCTCATCTGCACTGCTTCCAATGCTTCACATCCTTACTAAAATTTGGTGCTCCAGAACTAGATTGAATACTTCAGCTGAGGTCAACTTCAACTCCCTGCTTTGTACAGTTGCACCTTTTATTAATAAATGCTAGGATACCATTTGCTTTAGTAATTGCTCTGTCCACCTACCCTACCACCTTTTTTAATAACTTGTGTACATATAGACTCCAGTTCCTTAGCTACTGCGACCCTTTTAAGTTATACCCTTTATTTTACTGCCTCCATGTTCTACCAATCATTCCACATTTCTCCATATTGGACTACATTTGCCACCTATCTCCCCACTCCAAAGAATTGTCTATCTTTTTTGAAGTTCTACACTTTCCTCCTCACTGTTTACGATGCTTCCAAATTTCATTTCATATTTGCAAGTTTTAACATTGTACCCTATCTCCTAGGTCTGGTTCACTAATATATATCAGGAAAAGCAAGGGTCCCAACACTGACTCCTGCGAATACCTGCTGCCAACCTCCAGCCTGAAAAGCATCCATTGACCACTGCTTTGTTTCCTATCCCCCACTTTTGTATCTATGTTGCTACTGTCCCTTTGATTCTACGACCTGTAAC
This sequence comes from Rhincodon typus, assembly GCF_021869965.1. Classification (NCBI taxonomy): domain Eukaryota; kingdom Metazoa; phylum Chordata; class Chondrichthyes; order Orectolobiformes; family Rhincodontidae; genus Rhincodon; species Rhincodon typus. The sequence goes on along the minus strand of NC_063366.1, from coordinate 19,149,373 downwards.
TTTGCTGTGATTGTGCAGCACTGTATCGAATGACTTTTTGAAGTCTATGCACACCACATCAACTGCATTGCCCTGGTTAACATTCTGCAACCACTTCAAGTTCCACTAAGTTAGTCCATCATGATTTTCTTTTAACAAGTCCATGCTGGTTCTGTTCAATTAGCTTGTGTTTGCCCATGTGAATATTACATTTTTTTTTTCTCCTGAATTATTCTTTCTGGAAGTTTTCCAATGCTAACAGTAAACTGTCTGTCTGTATTTGCTTGGATAATCTTTGAACACTATTTTTGAAAACGTTTGCAAATCTGCTATCCTCTGGCCTCACCAATGAGCCTGAGGAGCATTAAGTAGGCCATTTTGCCTCAAGTCTGCCCCACCATTCTATAATGGTTAATCTGCCCCAGGCCTCAACTTCTCCCTTTTTTTCCTTTTCCTTGTCATCATCATTCTTAACTCCTTGACATTTCTGCAATCTATCCACCTCCTCATTAAATACTTTGTGATCTATCCTCCATAGCTTTCGAAGGTAGAGAATTCCAGATATTCACTAGCCTCTGGGAGAAGGAATTCCTTCACATCTGTTTTAAATAAGTGTCCCCTTATTCTGTAACTGTGTTCCCTCATCTGAGATTGCCCAAGTAGTGAAACCACCTTCTTAACATTTACCTTGTGAAGCTCCCCACACTTAGAATCTTGTATGTTTCAATAAGATCACCCCTCCCTTTTCAAAACTCCCGTGAATTAAACCCCAAACTCTCTTCAGCTGTTCTTGATATGCCAACCCTTTTTCCCATGAAACAACCTAGTGCATTTCTTTAGAAAACCCCCACCTTCCCCTAAGGCCACCTAAAGAAGAGTGAAAAATTATGGCCAGTGCCTGTTCAACTTCCATTCTTACTTACCTAGCTATCTTTTGGATGCAACTCATCCAGTTTTGGTAACCTGTCTACAGATTGCCTATCTGACACCTCCTCCTCTTTGTCAGTTGTAAAGCCTTCTAACAAATTTCCTCCTCTGTTAGTATGACCTCCATAGACATTATCACTACCTTTTTTCCCTTTTTTTGTTCTTTCCTGAACACCTTGTTTTCAGGAATACTTAACACCCAGGGCTATGTCTAAGCCCTGGAACATTATACCCGGAACATTATATTTCCGCCAGGAAATTTGTACCTTTGATTCGCCAGTCTTCCTCACCCAATTCCGTGCATTCACTTACATCTACTCCCTCCACCACTAAAGCTCCGGAGCAGCAGTGTGTGCTGTTTCCAAGGTGCACTGCAGAAATTCACCAAAGATCCTTGGACAATACTTTCCAAACTGACGACCACTTCCATTTAGAAGGACAAGGGCAGCAGATACACTAGAACATCACCCGCAAGTTCCCCTCCAAGCCATTCACCATCCTGACTTTGAAATAGATCACTGTTTCTTCACTGTTGCTGAGTCGAAATCCTGGAATTCCCTCCCTGATGGTATAATGGAACTATCTACAGCACGTGAACTGCAGCAGTTCAAGGACACAATTCGCCATCACCTTATCAAGGGAAACTGGAGATGGGTAATAAATACTGGCAAAGTCCCATAATGCAGTTTTTTGTTTTTTTTTAAAAACTCATTACCATAGACCTGGCTCTGGCTGCACTCCCTCAACCAACAATCATTCTCATCAGAATTCAGAATGAAATCCTCGTTGGGGGACTGGAGGACTCCTGTACTGCCTGCTTGTTCCCTTTTCAACTGCCCGATGGTCACCCATTCCCGCTATCCCTTTATACTCTCTCTAGATGCAAGGTGACCAGATCTATAAGAGTGTCGTCCATGTGGCTGTCAGTCTTGCTGAGGCACTGCTGTGACCCCAGTTACTGCTTCAGTTCAAAACCTGGAGTTCGAGCTGCTGCTTCTGATGACACTCCCTGCACAAGTGATTAGCCAGGCTATAGGAAACATCCTGAAATTCCCACATGGCACTGGCTATGCATTCTCGAGGTCAAAGCCATTCCATTACTTATTAACCTTGCTACTGCCAACAAAACTTTTACCAATATTAATAAACAAAATAATTACAGCTAATTATAAAACCTTACTTCCACTGATAAATCTGACTAATAATTAACACCCCTTAAAGTTGCAATAAACCATATTTAAAACATTTACAGCCTCTGCACTGAATTCCAAGTGAGCCAAATTTGTGACTACGCTCTGCCTATGTCTCACTCAGATATAGTCGTCTAATTATGTGTCCCTTATGGACCAGAATTGTGAGAACTTTCCTTTCTCTGATCATCAAAGTGCTTGCTTGAGGTTACTGTGTTGTCTTAATGGAGATATCGCTAAAAAACTTCACAGCAATGTCAAGAGAGGGGATTTTAACTTTATTGCTGATCTTATCATTACAGGGCTAATCCTGAGCTTGCTCTTGTACCTTAGGACCCATGCAGAATAGTGGAAGATGTGACCGGATGATTAGCACTTTCACAGGCTGTTTCCCTCTTATCCCAGTTGAAATGCTCCATCTTTCTTTATTGGCAGATCTGTGTTTCACAATGTCCCAGCAATTTCTGGCTTTCAGGAATTTCACCTTTAAATGGCTTCAATCAGAAATACTGCAACCCTTCCATTAACCTGTCGACCACCACATTGGTGAGTATGGCTGTTATAAACTTTGCTTAAACAGTGCCTCATATGATTACTTGGCTCTCTTCTGATGAGAGAAAATGAGTTTATTACCATGCTGCCTTGCTAACTGTGTTTTACCCCTCCAGCTTTCAAATTTGATACTTGTGTGCCACCTATTTGCTATGTGTTAGTTATTTTGTGCTGAGCATCTGTTGCAGTAACTCAATGAGTCACAGTCGTGCTGTGGAATTGGAAAGTTGTGCATTCGAACTTCACTCCAGACTTGAGTGAAGATCAAGGTTATGACCGTCCAGTGTTGGTCATAAAGGGCACTGCTGTGGCCAAGATCTTGTCTGTGCTCTCTGGATGACCGGAAAGACCCAACAACTACTAGAACCTCTGTCGCACCAAGTGTGGATTCCTGAACATTTTTATTTCTGCAATAACATCATAAAAGAACAAATCACCTGGACACGGGGATCATAACACCATAAGATACAGGAGCAGAATTAGACAGTTCAGCCCATCAAGTCTGCTGCACCACTCGATCGTAGCTGATCTGTTTCTCCATCTCCCTTCTCCCAATAACCCTTGAACCCCTCAGCAAACAAGAACCTATCCATCTCTGTCTTCAATAAATTCAATGACTTGGCCTCCACAGCCCTCTGCAGCAATAAGTTCCACAGATTCACCACCCTCTGGCTGAAGTTATTCCACCTCCTCTCTGTTCTAACGGGGTGTCCTTTCACTCTGAGGGTATGTCCTGGGGTCCTAGACTCTCCTGCTAGTAGAAACAGTCCGGCCTGTGGGAGCCTGCTGCGAGCAAATCAGTTGAGGCATGCAACAAATTAACCGCTTTCTGTTATATCCTGAGATTGTGGAATTTTTGTTTTCCTTGCCCATGGGGAAGATGGTGGTAATGTCACTGGACTAGCAAGTCACCAGCTGAGGCTTACATAGGTTTTGGATTGTGGGGGAAACACAGGTTCACATCCCACCATAGCTGCTTGCAGAATTTAACAACTTTCACAACCATTGTTTTAGTTATCATCAATTGTTGTGAAAACCCATGTTGTCAGGGAGGCTCTTGAGGATAGTAGTTTCTCTTGTTAACCTAACTGAGAGTCCAGAGCCACAGCATTGTGATTGGCTTTTCACTCCTCTCGAGCTGTTTGGGATGCTGGCCTCCCTAGTGATGCTCACGTCCCATGAAAGGATTTTTAAAAATTCTTTTTTTTTTTCATGGAAATTCTTCCTCTACTGTTCGGTGTCCTCACTTCTCCCTGTTGTCCCATAGGCACTTAATGTTCTATCAAAATACTCAAAATTGTTCATCCTCGTGTCAGGAAACAAAAATAAACAAACTAACCTCGTCTTCAACTTTGTTTTATTTATTTCAGACACCACAAGATATTTTGGTGAAAGAACTGTGTCCAAAATACACTATTCCAAGTTCACCTTGTAAGTGTCTGATATCTCCTGACATAGGTTTCAGCGTGAGACTTGCCCCTTGGGGGTGTTGCTGTCTTTGCATCTGTACTTTAAGGAACAGTTTCACTGGGTGAAGGAAATGCCTTGGTCAGATTTGGAGTAGCTTCATTCAGCATTTGACTTCCAGGGATTGTAAGGAATGTTGTCCATAGGGTCAGGAAGAACTTTTTTTTTTCTTTTTCCAAAGGAGCGGGCAGTAGGGAGGAATGTTCGTTCTTCAATTTGAATCCCAAGGGTCAAGTAGTGTGTGGTGAAGGAGCTTTTGAGGCGTTGGTGAGATCTTGCCTGGCACAGGACTGCCTTCTGTGTTTTCTCACCCCCAAGTGCTGAGTGCCATGTCCTCTGGAAGTTAAGGGTTGGTGGTGTAAGCGCACTGCGCGTTTTCTTCTTGTATCACCAGCTCCTATTTATTGTTTGCAGTCCTTGGTCGGTGCGTGCCAAAGATAGGTGACGTGTTCCCTGCCAACTTTACCCTTAACGGTGCTGGCACTGCCAATGAGACAGCTGAACAGGTGAAAAATGCTGTTGGGTAAGTCTATACCAGTTTATTCCACTTCATCCAACTTGGCCCCTGTCTCAAAGCGTCTGCCACTGACTGTTTCAGCCCCCCATCCTCACCTCTAAATTCTTGCATTCCAACGTACTCCTGCTGCCTTCTCACCCGATTATACGTTTTTCAGTTCATCTGCAAACCTGCTACCCATTTCTTAGCTTACAGTGTCTACTGCTGTTTCAGCCCCCACTACGTCCACCCTCTGCTCACTCACTGACTGCATTGGAAACCGGTCAAGCAATGCTTTAATTTTGTAATGCTCATTTTTGTTTTCAAATCCTTGCACAGCCTCAATCCCACCCCCACTCCCATCTGTGCAATCTCCTTCTGACCCTCTAATTTTGTTTTTATTTGTGCATGGGATGTGGGCATCAGTGGCCAGGCCAATGTTTATCGCCCATCGTTAATTGCCACTTGAAATAACTGGCTCGCTTGAGCCATTTCAGAGGCCAGTTAAGAGTCAACAACCACATTGCTGAGAGTCTGGTGTCACATGTAGGCCAGAGCAGGTAAGGCTGGCTGTTTCCCTAAAGGGCACTGGCGAACAACAATAGACAATGTTTGTTTGTCATTAGACTAGCTGTACCATGGTGAGATTTGAATCCATGCTCCCCCATTTGTCCTCATTCGGTGGACAACTCGTCCAGTGACCATACCGCAGCACCACCCCCCCCCCCCCCCCCCCCCGCGGAATCCTGTAATTCTTGTTCATCTGTTCATCTCTCATCTCAATCACTCCTTCATTGGTCCCCAGGGATTTTGTTGCTTGGGCCCCAAATTCCCTGCCTGATCCCCTCCAACCCCGTCTCCCTGCCTCAATCCCATCCCTCCCCCTTTCCTTCTGTAGCTCATTGCCAGATAATTGTGATAGAAGCCTCTTAGGAAGCATGTTGGCGCTGTGTACGGTGTTGAAGGCACTATGCTCGTGTGTTGAATTGCTATCTGAAGTGGGGTTCTTGTATAAAGTTGGCCAGGAGAGGTGGTGAGATTATTTCTTAATATTGTTCATGTTGGAGGCTAACTTTTTTAACTTGTCTGTTCCAGGGATCTACTGGGTAGCTTCAATGCCAGGGAGGTAGGGATGAGGATTTTTGAAGATTTTACCAAGTCCTGGTACTGGATATTAATGTGAGTTCACTTTACATCCATCGACTCACCAGGAACATGACTATTAGCATGTTACTTCTTTCATCAATAATTTCCCTGCTGCTGTCCTTTTTTTGTTTTAAATTTTATTTCCCAGCCAGTTTGTGCACCTTCTGAGGTTTCCCTCCGGATATATCAATGGGACAGTTTTAACTGTCCCGTTCAGGTGGACCAGACTGGGCATTTTAACACTGGCTGCCATCCGTCCGTCCATCCATCCATCCATAGTAGGCTGAACAGCCTCATCCTATCCCTTGGCAAGCAAGGGAATCAAAGATTTGTGGGGCAAAAGGCAGGAGAAAGCATCAATACAATCAGCTCTTCCTTATCGAATGCTAGAGCAGACTCGGGGGCGGGGGGGAAATGGCCTACACTTCCTATATTGTGCGTCCACGCAGCTGTGCTTCCTTCCTTTTCCAACCGGTGGATTTCTTGTGTAGTCATGTCATGTAATTCTTCCACTGACCTGAAGGACAACCCTCAGGTCAGAGGTCATCCAGATGAATAGAAACTTGTGGTCAAGGTTACCTCCCTTTACAGTGTGAGCTCTGTCCCAGGATTGTTTTGAATCTGCTACTTGCACCATCCACCAGCTTCCTTTTGGCAATCGGTGAACCATCTATCACTGGATATGTTGATGATTCGTGAGGAGTCTAGTTGCCCAGCATTAGAATGGATCTGATAACATGGGAATAAGATTGTGAATACCCGAACATATGAATTAGGAGCAGATCTTGGCTGATCTTTGTTTCAAATTCCACATTCCCATCCGTCCCCAATAACCTATGATCCCTTCCCTAACAAGAAACTATCAGATTACCCCACTTTCAATGTTTCCTGAGGCAGTGTTCTAAAGTTGTATAACTGCCTTAGAGAAATCATTTTCTCTGCATCCCTTGCCATAGAATTCCTACAGTGGGGAAGCAGACCATTTGGCCCATCGAGTCCACTGAACCCTCAGAAGGGCATCCCACCCCATCCCTCCAACTCTGCATTTCCCATGGCTAATCCACCTAGACTGCACATAGCTGGACACTATGAGCAATTTACCATGGCCAATGCACCTAACCTGCGCATCTTTGGACTGCAAGAGGAAACTGGAGCACCCAGAGGAAACCCACACAAACAGGGGGAGAATTTGCAAACTTCTCACAGACAGCCACCCCAGAGTGGAATCAAACCTAGGTCCCTGGCACTGTGAAGCAGCAGTGCTAACCACTGAGCTACCGTGCCGACCCTTAAGACTTTGATCAGATCTCCCTTTTAATTTTCTAAATTCCACAGAAAACAGATCTAATTTGTATAATCTCTCCTCATAACTTAATCCCCTGAAGTCCAGGTATCATTATTGTAAACCTGCATGCGCTCCCTCTGAGGCCAATATATCCTTCGTGAGGTGTCCAGACGTGCTCACAGTATTCCAAGTGGGGTCTATTCAAGATTTTGTATAACTGCAGCATAACTTCTGGAAATTCTGGAAATCTAACGAAATCTCTTTACAAGCTCCCCTTTATTTATAATGCACATTATTCATTCACGGCGCCCCAGTAAGTTGGTTAAATAGATTTCACAAAACCATGCTGACTCCTCTTGTTTGTCTAAGTGTGACACTATAACTACCTTGATTTTATCACCTTCCCAATGAAGGCCAATTAATTTCCTCTTTACTGCCTCCCTCTCTTGCATATATTCTCTGCTTTTTAGTTTGGATTTAGTTTGAATTTTGGAAAATTAACACCAACACATCTACTGCATCATTGCCCAGCTCTCTGAGACCTCCTGATGAAATTCATCATGACCCAGGGACCTATCAGCCTGCAGCTCTATCAGTTTACTCAGTACCACTTCCCTAACATTGTAATTTCCCTAAGTTTTTCTCTATTCCAGCTCCAGATTTACAGCAAAACATTTGATCATTTAATTCACTATTTCCTTACTACATACTAATAAATACCCATTCTCAATCAGAAGATCAACAGTCCCATTACTTTTCTCCCTTTTTTTAATTAATTGTAAAAATTCTTACCATTTGTTTTTACATTCCTAGCTAGTGGTCTCTATTTCTAATTTCTTCCTCCCTTATAATCATTGTAGGGATTTTATGTGGGAGCAGGCCATTCGGCCCAGCGGATCCACAGTGACCCTCCAAAGAGTATCCCACTTGCCGATGCTATGCCGGTAACCCTGCATTTCCCATGACTAACCCATCTAGCCTGCACACCCCTGGACAATAAGTGCAATTTAGCACAGCCAATCCACCTAACCCTCACATCTTTGGACTGTGGGAGGAAACAGGAGCACCTGGAGGAAACTCCAGCAGATTTGGGAATAATGTGCAAACTCCACACAGTCGCCCAAGGGTGGAATTGAAAAGTGCTAACCACTGAGCCACCGTGCCACCCGGTTAATTATCCAGTCATTCTCTGCGGTTCTTTGTATTCTATCCAAACAACTGATCTGCTACTCATCTCACGTAATTGTATGCTTTTTTTCTTCAAGTTTGGTGCTTTCTTTAACTCCTTTAGCTAACCACAGATAGTTAGTTTGGTCTTCCTGATGGAATTTTCTTTATAATAGGAGTACGCCCCGCTAAGTATTCTGAAATATCCCCTTGAATATTTGCCCACTGCTTCTCTATTGATCTGTCCCCGCACCAATCCCTGTTCACTTCAGCCAGCTGAGCCTTTTTTTTTTGCCTTCCACAGTGTTGCCCCCCCCAATAAACCTTTTAAGTGATAACACTAGATCCTTGCTTCTCCCTTTCAAACTAGATGTAACTGATCGTGTAAGTTAACACAGGATTTTCTTTCTCTTTCATCCCTCATTGCCTCCCTTGAAAGTGGTCTGGTAATCGCTATGATTCTGAGTCTGCTGTTCCTGATAGTCTTGAGGTTCCTGGCGGGAATTCTGGTCTGGGTCATGATCATTGCCCTGATTGCTGTCATTGCTTATGGTGAGTATCCCTTCCACTTTAATAAATTATTTTTCTTCTCTCCACTGCCACTGCCACCCCCACCACCACCCCACCCCACCACCTCCCTGTGGGCAGATGATTGAGATGAGCTTCCACCTCCCAGAAGCTGCACCCTCTGCATTTTAATGGGCAGGTGGCAAGCGGAGAGCAGAGGGGCTGCAGTTAATCACTGTAAAGCTTCCATGCTTTGACTTCCTGACTGCATTTCATTGTGTGGACTCCATTCCACCATCTGCAATTTGCTAAATAAGCGAAGGGTAACATTAAACTTGAAAGAAAAATGTATATAACCACACAAAGGCGAGTGGCAGGTCAGTTGATTGGAATATAAAGAAAAACAGCGAATGACTAAAATGCCAATTGGAAGGAAGGATTGAGAGGAAGCTAACTAGAAATCTAAAAACAAATAACAGAAGTTTCTACAGGCATTTAAAAGGAAGAGAGTGAGTAAAATGTGCTTTGGCCCTCTAGAGAATGAGCTAACTGATGTTACTGATCACCCCAGTAGTTTCTATGCAAAACATCTTTTCAAAGCTAGTTTGCTGAGTGGTAACTCAGTGATAATGTCGCTGGCCTAGTGGACCAGAGCCCAGGCTAATGTTCTGGGGAGATGGGTTTTAATTCTACCATGGCAGATGGTGAAATTTGAATTTAGTAAAGATTTTGCATTAAAAGTTAGTCTGTTAGTTGATGACTGTGTAGCCACTGTTGTAAATGCCTACCTAGTTCACGAATGCTTCTATTGTTTGTTTTTTTTGCGGGGGGGGTGGGGGTGAAAATTTGCCATCCTTACCTGGTCTGCCCTACATGTGACTCCAGAGCTACAGGAATGTGATTGACTGACTGACTCAGAACATCCCTCTGAAATGGCTGAGTAATCCAGTCCATTAAAGGGCAATTAAGAACGAATAGTGACTGCTGGCCCAGTCAGCAGTGCCCATATTCTGCGAACGAATTAAACAAAAACAATGTGATGGTGCTGATTGATCACGTACTAATTGAATGGTGGAACAGGTTCGAGGGGCTGAATGTTACAATTTTGAAGGCCCTCTCTCAACGTTTCACAGAAGGAGTTTCCAGCTAATGTTGCTGGAGATAATCAGTCAGCAACAGAGGCCCTTTCAACAATAAGTGGAGGGAAGTTTCTTTTTCCCCTTTATTCATTCATGGGATGAGGGCATCGCTGGCCAGGTAGTATTTATTGCCTATCCCTAATTGTTCAGAGTCAACCATATTGCTGTGTGTCTGGAGTCACATGTAGGCCAGGCCAGGTAAGGATGGCGGTTTCCTTCCCTAAAGGGTATTCGTGAACCAGATGGGTTCTTCCCTGACAGTGAACGCTGGTTTCGTGGTCTTTTAATTCCAGATATTTACTGAATTCAAATTCCACCATCTGCCGTGGCGGGATTCAAACCCAGGTCCCAGGAACTATTTCTGGGTCCCTAGGCTAACAGTCTACTGACAGTACCACTAGGCCATTGCCTCCCTTTAGGGCAGAGGCACATGAAGGAAGTTGAATGATTCCTTTTGTTACTGAAGTGTTCTTCAGATGTGGGTTACACAGACTAGGTAGCTTTTCTGTACAGAGGCTTCAATCACATGTCAGTTCAGAAATTTCTCTCTAGAATTAACAACATAGCGGTTCAGTTTTTGGTCAATCACTCTGCTCTAAAAGTCATTTTTTGAATTCCACATCAGTTGAATGTGGTCTCTTTTTTTTTTCCAGCAATATGAGCTGGTTTGAGAATCTTTCATTCATTAAATTGTGTAGAAACCCTCTGTGCTTGCCCTGGTCCAAATTTTACTGTAATCACTGTGCTTTCAATACTTTGTGTCATCTCATTTCAGGAATTTGGCACAGCTACTGGGAATATGACAACCTCAAAAAGCAAGGAGCTACCATCACGACTGTTGGATTCACCACGGATCTCCAGGTCTACGGACAAGTCAAGGAGACCTGGCTGGCTGTCTGTGAGTGTCTCTGGGATGTCACAGAAAAGCATGTATCACTCACAGGCACAATACCATCTCCCTGCAGCAAGGGTTAATCTCCCAGCTTCTGCCATGAGGAAGAGAGGTGCGGGGGGAAGGGGTGACTGTCTGTCTCAGTTTCACTCCTTCATTACATCAACCCGGGAAGAGTCTCCAGTGAAAATTTCACAGTTGCAGGACGGGTACAGTGCAGAAGGAGACTGTCACGTCTGCCTTGCCTCTTTGACTGAACAAATGGCCTGCTGCCCTTCCCCCCTGCCTTCTCCCCATAAGCAAGCATGTTTTCCCTTTTTCAGATAATAATCCCACTCCCTTTTTGAATGCCTTGATTAAAATGACATCCAGTGTGCACTCAGCCAGTCCTCCCCAGATCTTAACTACTTGCTCTGTGGAAAGGTTTTTCCTCAGTTGCCATTGCTTCTTTTGCGGATTACTTTGTGTGCCCCAGTGGTTCTTGTTCCTTACCACACAAGAAACCGTTTCTCCCTATCTCCTCTGCCCAGACCCTTCAGGATTTTTGGCCACCTCTATCAGAACTCCTCTTGACCCTCTCTTCTCCAAGGAATACGGTCCTGGCTTCTCCAATTGACCTTGTATAACTTCAATAACTCATTGGGGGACACTTCTGCAAGTCTTTTCTGTCAGCTCCCAGGCAAGGTGTTTTGGTCACCCCTTGATTAGAGTGATGGGGAGCAGAAGTTGGGATTGAAGGTGTGAAATCTTCCTGTTTTGCAGTGATCATCCTGGCTGTCCTGGAGGTTATCATCCTGCTGCTCCTGATCTTCCTGCGGAAGAGAATCCTTATCGCGATCGCACTCATCAAAGAAGCCAGCAAGTAGGTTGATTGTTTGTAACCTGTGCCCGCCCACTTGCAGCATGCACCTGGCATAGCCCACTCTCCAGAAATCCAACTGGTGAAGGGTCTCCCCTCATCCCGTAGTATCGGGTGAGGTGCCACCGTGTAGCTTCCAGTGCCACCCTGTCAACGCAGCTCAAATGGGCTTAGAAAGCGAACAGGGCACCCATCACTGTTCCTGAGACGCTCATCAGCCTTGACTAATTTTCAAACCATGGTTCTCCCTACCTCTTAATCATCCAAGGCGTGGGTGACATTCCCCTTGATCCATAGCAACACATGGCTCAAGAGTGCCTGGAGGCCATTTGGCCCCTTGAACCTTCTCTGCCATCTTATTAAGCTGATTGTGACCTTGACTACTTCTTATTCACCCAATCTTGGGGATCTGGCCATGTGTGCTATAAACCATAATCAGAGACTTTTCTCTACCCGCGCCCCCCACCCCCAACCCCAGGGGTAAGAGGAAAGAAATGCTTCCTCTCCATTTAAAATGGGGGACCCTTTTTCTTTTAAACGGTAATCCCAACTTCTAGATTCTCCCACAGGGAAAAACATTTTCTTCACGTCTCCCCTGTCAAGACCCCTCCCTGCAAGTCCAACCTGCCACCACCCCACCACCACACAATTGCTGCCACTGGGGATTTTTTTGAAAGGACCCACTCCTCAGTCTAGGAATAGGAAGAGGTCCCTCAAGTTGAACCAAATTGAAGTGATTTTCGATTAACAAGTGAGTCAAGGGTCACTGATGGAGTAGGTAGAAAACCCGAGTCAAGGCCATAGTCAGATCAGCCGTGGTGGATGAGACATAATTTCAATTTGAGTCACTCCACGTGATGTCAAGAAACAATTGGAGGCATTGAATACTGCAAAGGCAATGGGCTAAGACAACATACCGGCAATCGTACTGAAGACTTGTACTCCAGAACCTGCCGCTCCCCTAGCCAAACTCTTTCCAGGACAGTTACAACACTGGCATCTACCTGACAATGTGGAAAATTGCCTATGTGTGTACATGACATACAAGGCAGGATGAATCCAACCCAGATGATTTACCACCCCATCGGTCTGCTCTCGATCATCAGCAAAGTGATGGGAGGTGTCACCAACAGTGCTATCAAGCAGCACCTGCTCAGTGACCACCCCCACCCCACCCAGTTTGGGATCCACCAGGGCCACTCAGCTCCACACCCCATTACAACGTGAGGCCTCCTACTGTTTCCTCTGTTACGTGCGACCAATTGGCCCATCGAGCCTGCTGTGCCATTCTGTAAGATCATGGTGCTCTGATTACTCAACATTGCTGCCTACCCCTCCCCGATAACGTCTCACCCCATGCTTATCAAAAACCTAACCCCTTCTTCCTTTAAAATATGTGAGGACCTTGCTTCCATGGCCTTTTTGAGAAAGAGATTGGGCACATTATCTCCTCCCCTCTGCCTTAAATAGGACCTGCGCACGGACAGTGAAGACCAATTTATGTCCTTGGGTTCTTTACAAATGCGTGTCAGTACTGATAATCGATATGTGGATTTTTAAAATTTTCTTTCTCTCCCTTATCCAATAGGGCGATCGGTCACATGATGTCATCACTTTTCTATCCCTTAATCACCTTTGTACTATTGGTGATTTGTGTGGCTTACTGGGGAATGACCGCTCTGTATCCTTTCAGTGCTTAGCCTGTCCCACCACCACAGATTTGAATGAATTTGAAGGGGATTATGCTGGCCTGAATTTATAATAGAAATGCCTCCATTATCTTGTGTCATGTGTTTGTAAGGGGGAGTGACTTGGGTGCATTGTATTCCCCTCATCCAACAACTTGCATTTCTAAAGTGCCTCTAATGTGGACATCTGTGGGCACTGTGCAGGAAGGGAATTGTAGAACAAACAGCAATGCCGCTGGGCACATAAGGAAATTTTAGGACAGCTGTCCAAAAGCTCAGTCAAAAAAAAAAAATTTTTGAGGAGTATCATGAAGGAGGGTGGAGATACAAAGGGAGATGTAGGGGGGGAATTCTGTAACTTGGGGCTCAGGCCAGTGAGACCACAGCCACCAGTGATGGACCAGTTCCAATCGGCCACTTTCAAGGCAGGACACAAATGGTTGGGGGGTGGGGGGTGGGCGCGTGGTGGTGGTGGAGTCTGGCAATGTGGCCGAGCTGGAAGTAGCCAGCTTTGGACCTGGCAGGAATAGGAAGGAGGTCAGGAGCTCATCTCCAGGGTCAAATGTAACACCAAGACTGAGGACAGAGACAGGCCCTGTCCCCGCTGAAAGGGATAGAACTGATTGCATAGGCAATGGAGTTTGGAACCAAGACCAATGGTGTCAATTTCCCCTGGGGGTGGGGGGTTGGAATCTCAATTGATCCAGTGTGAGGTGGACAGTGAGATAAATTAACCACAGTGGTGGATTCGAGAGGCGGCTGGTGCTAAGGTAGAGCTGGATGTTGCTAAAGTACACAGTGAAATCAAATGGTCAGCTCTCAGTGGGAAACCGCTGCAGGGTCCTGGAGAAGTTAGGATCTGAATGCTGCCTTCAAGGGATGTCTACATCTCTTTAAATTGTTTTTGTTGCCAAAAGCTCCTTTTCTAGCCTCTGCCCGTTTCTTTAACATTTGACGCCGTGCAGATATCTCGCCACTTCGGGGCAGCCACTGTATCGGGTGGTGAATTTGGGCCCATCGACTCCCAGCTGCAATGCCATCCTCGGCAATGAAACCTGTGACCCCTTAGTAAGTGGATCCGTCAGAAATATTGGGCACAACTTGGTGCCCCCTGCCCGTGTGTGTGTGTTGGGAGATGGGGTTGAGGAAGAAGGTTTCGGTGCTGACCCCAGTGTCTTCCGGCCTAAGCCGATTAATCCCCAGATGAGAAGGCCCGTGAATGCATGGCCGCTAACAGGCATCCGTTAACGTTGGTCATTGTCACATGTCTGAATCCAAGGGGGCTCGGATTTCAGAGGACTGTGGGACTGAAGGAGGTTGGGGGTCAACTGGGTGCAAGGCCAGCTGCCTGGAGCTGTTGATAAGCAGACCCAGGAGCTATCGTTAGTTTCTAGTTTCATATTTGCAAACTATTTCAACTACAGTTTGCAGTTCACAGGTTCAGCAGCAGTAGAAAGGAGGCGAATCATTGCATTTTTTTAAAAATTCCATAATTTCTTTAGAAAATAATTTTAAATTCTCAAGAGCCCTCTCCGTTCCACATTCCAGGTGAAATCAGGCACGTGCCAAGCCAGAAAGTGGCCTCGCAGTCACGGCTTAGAATCATAGAGTCATACAGCATGGAAACAGACCCTTTTTTGGTACAACTCATCCACGCCGTCCAAGTTTCCCAAATTAAATTAAACTCGTCCCACTTGCCTGTGATGGGCCCACATCCCTCTCAACCTTTCCTACCATGTACCTATCCAAATGTCTTTTAAATGTTGTAACTGTACCTGCATCTACCACTTCCTTTTGTTACTGTAGTTCATTCCACACAAGAACCAACATCTGTGTTTTTTTTTAAAAAAAAAAAGTTGCCCCTCAGGTCCCTGTTAAATTCTTCTCCTCTCACCTTAAAAATATGCCCTCTAGTTTTGAACTCCCCCAGCCTAGGGAAAAGACCTTTGCTATTCACCTTATCTATGCTTTCATGATTTTACAAACCTCCATAGAATAGCATATCCTTTTATTGTCCTGTGTACTCACATACAGAAGTACAGGAATACAGTGATAAGTTTACAAGGCCAGTTTCTTCAATTGTGCGATTGTCATCTCACACTTTAAATTCCTTTCACTTTGCTTCTTTCAAGTGTCTGAAAGCATTGAATATTATTGAAATGTAAACTAATCCATTCTCTCTGGGCACTTACTGTAAATAACAAAGTTCATTACTGAACAAAAAATAACTGCAAATGCTGGAAATCAGAAACAAAAACCAGATATTGCTGGAGAAACTCAGCAGGTCTGGCAGCATCTCTGGAGAGAAAGCAGAGTTAATGTTTGGGGCCCAGTGACCCTTCTTCAGAACTGTTTTTTGAAACTGAATTTCTGTTTTTATTTCTAAGTTCATTGCTGCTTTAACTGACATCCCAACAGGGAAATGATAGCTTGCACTTGCACTATGTGGGAATGTCAACTTTTGTCCCCTTCTCCAATACGATTGTTGACACCTTTTTTGAGGATGGAAAAAGTAGATTAGATTGACAGATTCTGAGCCCCGACCTGAATCTTTAAAAATAGACATCTCCCCAGGACACTCTCTGCTCCTGTGATGTATAATTTAACATTTGTACTGTTTAGCCTGTATTGGCTCTCCTCAGCCTTTCATCCAAAGTGCATCACTTCACATTTGCCAGTAAATGTATTACCCACTGCAAGAATATAAAGTCAAATTACAGAAAATCCAAACTTAAAATAAAAAAAGGGCTGGAAAACACTTGTTTCTTTTGAGATAACATCTCCACCTGAAACTTTAACTCTGTTTCCTTCTCCACAGATATGCCCTAACTTGCTGAGTATTTCCAGCATTTTGTTTGTTTTTTAATTGAAGTTAGCTGATATGAGTCTGTCCATTTCACCAGGCTGCTGAGAACTACCTGAAACCTCTGCAGTCTTTTTCACTTTGTTTTTCTGTCTGCCATGAGAGTTGACGTTCCAACCCTGTGGACCCAAATCTGTGCGATTTTGTAGATTATCAGAAGGAATGGTGAAACTGACAGACGGTAGGGTGTGTGGAAATGATCCTCATGAATTTCAACTGTTTCTTCCTTCTGTCTGCAGTCCTTCAATGCTTCCAACTACAACTGTGAGGGTGTAAAGTGTGCCTTCTACAAGTACAACGATGAGGGAATCTTGCAGAGGAACCTCTTCAACCTCCAGATTTACAACATCATCGGCTTCTTATGGTGCATGAATTTTGTCATTGCACTGGGTCAGTGCACCCTAGCAGGTGCCTTTGCCTCCTATTACTGGGCCTTCAAAAAACCAGCAGATATTCCCTATTTTGCTGTGTCTGGTTCCTTCATTCGCGCCCTCAGGTGAGCACACCACCTCTCCACTCGCTGTAACAGAACTCCTTCAGAATTTTGAAGGAGTCTGGATAATGACTGTCTGTCTTTTATTCTGTCCCATTTTAACACAGGTGACAATAATAAATCAAATAGAATGTGCCGATAGTACGAACTTGTCCACTTTAGCAGGTATAGTAGCGAGGGGGGTGGAAAAGCAAATGGAGAATGACTGCAGAACACTGGAGGATCTGGGTGTCCTGGTGCATGAATCATTTTGAATGTTTGTATGCAAGTCAAGCAAGTAGTGTGGTGGTATTATGGCTTTGAGGGGTGAACTTTTCTCCTGGCTTTTTTTTTTTCAGGAAGAGTGGTTGAGACAGAGGTGTCAAGTGATCTGTTCCAAACCAATGAAGTAAATAGCTTGTGAGGCTTTGGTTTTTATTTCAAAGTTGGAACAATAGAAGCAGCATGAATGGGTGGAGTCAAGTCCCATAGAACCAGGATTCCAGTTTAACTTTCAGTAGCTGTTGGGGTCTGAAAGCTGCTGTATGTCTCTCCCCGCTACAGCCAAACACTTAAGTTTTCTCTCTCTTTCTCCTCTTCCTCTTTCTTTTTTTTCCTCCTCTCTCTTTATTTTTTTTTGTTTCTTTTTCTTCTTTCTCTCTCTCTCTCTCCTTTCTCTTTTTTTTTCTCTCCTTCTCCTTTCTTTCTCTTTTTTTGTTCTCTCCCCCCTCTTCCCCCTTCTTTCTCTCCTTCTTCTTCTTTCTTTCTCTCTTTTTCTTTCTCTCTTTTTTCTTTCTCTCCTTCCTTCCTTCTCTCTCTTTTTTTCCTTTTTCTTTCTCTCTTTTTCCTTTCTCGTTCCCCTTCCCCCCTCTTTTTTTTTTTTTTTCCCTCCTAGACTGGAGAAACATTGCATGTGAGACACTATATTCCACTGAATTTGCCTTTGCCAGGGGTGTGGTTATGGGATGTTACTATCTTGGAACAGCTCATCTGTGGTGTTAACATATTATCTTTATGTATTTCAACAGAGTTTTTTAAATTCTTATTTTGTGTTTTATCTGGAGTGTAAGAATGAAATGTGTTTTGCTTCAAGCCTGGTAGTTTGACCAGTCAAATTGCATCAAGAACACAACACCTTACATTGATCTTTTAAAATAAGAAAAAGTTGGCATCTCTGCTTTCTTCTTAATATATTTTGAGGGGGCTTGGTGTGGCCCATAACAGCAGTTAGCTCAAAAAATGGTGGCCTTTATTACAAGGGGTTTAGAGTATAAAAGTGAGGAAGATTTTGTTACAATTGTACAGTCATGGGTGAGACTGCTCCTACCCTCCAGTGTCCAGTTTTGGTCCCTTGGAAGCAGGTAGGCAATGGTCTAGACTGTTAATCCAGAGACCCAGGTAATATTCTGGCAACCTGTGTTCAAATCCCACCACAGCAGAGAGGGGAATTTCAATTCATTAACTAATCTGGGACTAAGAGTCCAATAACTACCAGGAAGCTCTTTGGTGATTGCTGGAAAAACCCATCTGGCTCATTTAATGTCCTTACCTAATCTGGCTGACATGTAACTCCAACATGGCTGACTTTTAACTGCCCTCTGGACAATTAGGTATGGACAATAAATGCTGACCTAGTCAGTGAATCCTGAATCCCACATTCCACAAATGAATAAGCAAAATGCAAAGAATGTTTGCTTAGCCCATTCCTGGGATAAAAAGATTACACTAAACTCTGGAGTTTAGAAGAATAAGAAGGGATCTTATTTAAAAAAAACCTCCAATTCTGACAGGGTAAACGTTGAGAGGATCTATCTAGATTTAAGGGGTACAATTTAAAGACAGGGCGTCTCCCATTTAAGACTGAGCTGAGGAGGAATTTCTCTCAAATTGTCAGTCCTTGCAATTCTCTATTGCTGAGTAGAATGGAGGCTGGTGTCATTGAATATGTTCAGACTGATTTAGATTTTTGACCTCCCTGGTAGGTGAAGGGTTAGGAGGCCAAAGAACACAAGTGAAGTCAAGGTCATAATGAGATCCGCCATGGTCTGACTGAATAGTGGCACAGGCTCGAAGTGCTAAATGCTGCTATTGGCTCACCTCATGGGTCTTCCTGCCTGACCTCCACAACCCGGTGGGGAGATGATGACATATAGTGGGTTAGTAAACCAGAACACCAGGCTAATTTTCTGGGGAAGATGGGTTTGAATCTCACCATGGAGCAGATGGTGAAATTTGAATTCATTAAAAGAGCTAGTCTAATGGTGACTACATAACCACTATTGATTGTGAAAAGAAAACGTCTGGTTCACTAAACATCCTTTGGAGAAGGATGTTTTCTAGTCTGGCCTGCAGACCAATTCTGGCCTAGGCATTAACACCCACACCCATGAACAGGTTGGGGGAAAAAAAACACTGCAGAAGCCACAGAACATCAATCGCAGATGCTCTTTTCTCCCATTGGCTTCACCTGATTTCCCAACCAGAAACGCTGACACAAAAAAGCTCAAAGCATCCTGGGACCTCTTGGTCCATATGGTTTCCCAGGATGTGTGGGTTCTGTGTGTCTCACTGAACTGTCAAGTGAGCGAGATGTGGGAGGGTTGGTGTTGCATGGTTGGTTAGTACTAACCTGGAGATGATCCCTACACACATGATGTGGGTCAACGTGTTTTGATGAGATTGGCTGACAGCTTATTTGTTCCTAGGTATCACACTGGCTCTCTGGCCTTTGGAGCACTGATCCTAACCATCGTTCAGTTCATAAGAATCATCCTGGAATACTTGGATCACAAGCTGAAAAGTAAGAGCCTTGAACCTTAACACTTTGTTTATTTTTCTGTCTGATGCACTTCGAGTGGGAGAGAGAATGCATCTCTGAATACGGGCACAAGGGAGAAAGCTGCCTCGTTAGAGATTGACATTCACCATTATCTCCTCACTGAGTCTCTATCAGGGCAACAAAGTTTGCTGTGCCAGGGATCTCCAGACAACCAGCTGGAACTACTGCCTCAGCAGGACATTGTAAATCCCTGTGGGGCTCTTGTGGCCCAATGATAGTGTTCCTACCTTTGAACTGGGCAGGGGGTTTAAGTTCAAGACCTATTTACTCCAGATATGTGTTGTAAATATCTTAGATATTGTTAATCAACCTATTTGTAATGTCTTGTGGATCAGTCTCTGTGGTGCAATTGGTTTGTGTTGAATGGTTAACCAAAAGGTCGCTGGTTTAACACCATCTAGGGATGAAGCCTATGTTTTGGGGGCTCCTGTGGTGTAGTGCCCCCTCTGGGGCAGGAGGCCTCCGTTCAAGACCAACCTGCTCCAGAGAGGTGTAACAACATCTTTTGACCATGTTGATTTAGAAATACCTGTAGCATCTTTGTCGAATTAATGAGAATCAGTGGTTTAGAGTCGCTTGACAATCAGGCTAGGTGTGGGTCTTGTGGTGCAGTGCTAGCATTCCTACCTCTGACCTAGAAGTTCCTGGTTCAAGTCCCACTTGTGCTGGAGGTGTGTCATAACAGGCCCAATTAAATGGGTTGATGTATATAAAAAAAAAAATTAAAAATCAGGTTGGTGGATGCTTTATTTTGGAGTGGCCTTGGATCAAACTACAGTTAAGTTTAATGGCATTATAGGACAGTATTGAGTGAAAACCAAAGGCTGGAGGGATTTGATAGAGGCCTTTTGTTAAAATAAGGTTTCTTCATCTCTACCCATGGATTGTTTGCCAATTGTATTTTCTGAAACACAACCTCCTCCTGGTGGAAACCGGTTGTTACTTGTTTTTAAAATCCTGAAAAAGTTTGATCTCCAATAGTTTGTGGCTTTCCTAATATCTCAATGTTGCTCCTCTTTTTCCTGCAGATTATCATAATCCCTTTACCAAATTCCTGCTGTGTTGTCTTAAGTGTTGCTTCTGGTGCCTAGAGAAATTTATCAAGTTCCTAAATCGTAATGCCTATATCATGGTGAGTGAGGGGGATGGCTGCAATAGTAAATAACCTCTCTCATTACGGAGTGGTTCCTAGGTGATTCATCACCTTTTGTCTCTGTCTCATTATAGATTGCTGTCTACGGTAAGAATTTCTGTGTGTCAGCCAAGAATGCATTCAAGCTGTTGATGAGGAATGTGGTCAGGTAAGTGAACGCTGCTGAAATCTATGAAATCGAACTCTGTGTCTTAATGTTACATCTGAGGGTGAGAGTGGAGATGGGGGAGTGTTGCAATTGTGAGAGGGAGGATGGGTGGTTGGAAGTCAATTCATCCAATCTTATGTCCAGGTCTCATGTTTGCTCTCTCTCTCATGCACTTTCTCTTGCACGCTGTCTTTCCGTCTCTCTTTGTTTCCCTGTCGTGTATTCTCTCGCTTTTTGCGCCTGGTGTTTGAGCTGTCCCTCTAATCCGCACTTTAGTTTTCTCTTGCTTACTCTGCCTCGTGTACAGTCTTGTACTCGCACAGTTTCCAATAATTTGATTCACTTGATGAACCTTCATTGGAAAATGACTTGTGTCTTGCCCAGCATTGATCAGATTGAGAGAGAGAGAGAAGGGGAAAGCTGCTGCTTGGGGCCTGTCCTTTGACAGAAGTGAGTAAGATTTCTGGGAGCGGAAAAGTTGACTAAACAAGCGTCAAAGTGTATCTTGGCTGCTGGTGAGAAGGTCTTTCTTCATGCCAGGACACTCGGCTCCTCCACAGGACTGTCCTTTCTGTAATGTTCCTCCACAAAGCAGGTCTACAAAGAGAAGCAGTGGTTTTTGTTGAGGTTGGTCATCTGTAGCCCCATGATGCAGACCCTTGAGGCTGTTACGAAGGATGCTTGCTGAGATAACTACCAACTGCAGCTGCAGGTCCATCAACTCCATGAAAGGCACTCTTGCTCCACTTCCAATGCAAAATGCTGTTGATAACCAAGTGTTGTAGCCTGGCACATTTCCAAGGTCCAGGACTATGTGCTGAAGGAAGCACCAGGCTTGGGCAGCTGCTTCAGAGCACAATGGGCAAAGGTCACTTCCATCGTAGTATTCAAGTGGTTGAAAACTGAGAGAAAAGCCCTTGGGCTGAAAACACCAGAGAATGTTTTACACAAACTAGAAACGTATAGTTTTATATATTTATACAAACTGTAAGTGCAGTGAGGCAGTTCATGTACTCAATTGAATGAAACTGGTCTATATTTCATTTTATGCAATGTTCAGTTTGAACTACGAGGTAATGCACTTTTAAACGTTATAAATACAGTTATATTTTTGGGGGGGGTGTGGTAAGTAGTGGTGTGGTGAAGAAGCAATGATCACAGGAGAAGATGAGAGAATTCCTTTCTTCAACACAGTTGCTGTGGATTAACATATGCTGCCTGGAAGAATGAATGACAGACACTCCATAATGACTCTTAAAGGGAATCGGAGATTAAATTACTCACCCTCCTACATGGACCATCCCCACCCTCTCCTATTCTCCTGAGCTGTCAGATCCTGTGGGGAGGTGGGCACTGCGCTGCTTGGGGAGGGGAGGATGGGGTGGAGGTTGGGGGTTGTAGGAGAAGAAACAGTGCCTGCATCTTGAAGGGTGTGGCTGCCTTGTCGTGGTTTGAGAGGGGCAGGTTTGGAGTATCAATGTTCTGATCTACAGTGTGAATGTTTGCCAGTGACACCACGAATCTGTTTTACTTTTGCTTTGCCCCATTAGGGTGGTGGTGCTGGACAAAATCACAGACCTGCTGCTGCTTTTCGGGAAGCTCCTTGTTGTCGGTGGTGTGGGTAAGTAGACGGACTGACGGACTGAGAACCTGCTGTGTGCGTTATATTGGAGACCGCTCTAAATTGGCAACCACCGAAGGTGCAACACCTGCCCGTTTACCACCTCCCTCCCCAGTATCCAAGGGCCTAAACATACCTTCCAGGTGAAGCAGCACTTTACCTGCACTTCCTGCAATCTAGTCTACTGCATTCACTACTCACGAGATGGCCTTCTCCACGTTGAGGAAACAAAGCGAACATCTACTTTCTGCCTGCAGAAAAGACCCTGAGCTTCCAGTCGCCTGTCACATTAGCACACTACTTTGTTCCCTGGCAACATCTCTGTCTCAGGCTTGCTGTAGTGTTCCAGCAAAGCTTAGCGCAAGCTGGAAGAACAGCACCTCATTTTCTGCTTGTAGACTCTGCAGCCCTCCAGTCTCGATGTAGAGTTCAATAATTTTAGGGCCTAATCGCTATGTCCCAACCCCCTACCCGACACACCAGGCCTCGTTATCACATCGTCTGCCATTACACACTACCTGTTCTGAGGAAGGGTCACCGGACCCGAAACATTGAGTCTGATTTTTCATCACCGATGCTGCCAGATCTGCTGAGCTTTTCCAGCAACTTGTTTTGTTGTTAAGTTGGCTTTGTTAATGAGGGTAATGGTGATGAGGGGAAGGAGGATGTTTATAGGATGTTGGAAGATACGGATATGGAGCAGAGGAATTAGTCCTACAGGTTGGAGAGTTTAGGACCAACAGATGCAAAAAATCAGAGGTAGGCTCTTCAGGAGAGATGTTTGGAAGCAATGTTTTTAAGAGTGGCTCAGTGGTTAGCATTGCTGCCTCTCTGTCAGGGACCTGGGTTCAATTCCACCATTGGGCAACTGTCTGTGTGGAGTTTGCACATTCTCCCTGTGCCTGCGTGGGCTTCCTCTGGGTGCTCTGGTTTCCTCCCACAGTCCAAAGATGTGTAAGTTAGGTAGATTGTCTGTAGCGTACAGGGATGTGCAGGCTAGGTGGGTTAGCGAT
This sequence comes from Rhincodon typus, assembly GCF_021869965.1. Classification (NCBI taxonomy): domain Eukaryota; kingdom Metazoa; phylum Chordata; class Chondrichthyes; order Orectolobiformes; family Rhincodontidae; genus Rhincodon; species Rhincodon typus. The sequence continues at coordinate 19,125,970 of NC_063366.1, read as the reverse complement.
GGGAAATAAGGTAACTGGGATAGGTAGGGGGCTGCGCCAGAGTGGGATGCTTTTCAGAGGGTCGGTGTGGACTTGATGGGCCAAATGGCCTGCTTGCACACTGGGGATTTAATGATTCTTCACACAGTTGGGGTGGTGTGTGGAACTCTTTGACTGAGCCTGTACTGTTACAGGGTGCTAATCATGTCAAACCAGAGGTTGCTCAACTTTTGCAAGGCAAGGGTTGTTAAGGAATTTGGAGCTGGGGAGAGTATAATGATGTGAATAGGGACAAGGAGGAGACTGGCTGCCACAATGTGGTCGTGGGGACTGGGCTGTGGCAAACACTTGCTGTCACTGTGGGCCATCTGCCTGCAAGGTGGATGTTCTCCACCTAGTGGCATTTCACCCTCGCTTCTTTATTTGTCCACCAGTTGATGTAGGTCAGCAAGAGCAGGCAGGGGGATCGGGACTGGCTGTGAGATAGACAGGAGGCCAGCAGAGTTTTGGATGACCTGAAGTTTAGAGGGGCTGAACAGCCATCCCTTGTTCCCATATCCCTTCAGGATATGTTGGAGGTCTGGGGATGCATGACATTTTGTGGGCAAATGAAAGCTGAGGAATTCTCAGCAGAGGATGCAGTAATCATTGTGGGAAGTCGATGGCAAGGAGGAATGTTGAAGGACTACATGAAACACTATTGGTTTGGGAGTTGTCATCTGGAGAATTCTCAATTTCACCACAAACTAATCCTCCCCTTGTTCATAGGATCATCTCTGTAATCTTTACACAGCCTTTGGTTCTGCAGCATTTGTCCTTTTCTTTGAAAGAACAAATACACTTATCTCCTCGTGTTTTTCCTTCCCTAGGTGTTTTGGCATTTTTCTTCTTCACTGGAAGGATAAAAATTCCTGACCCGACATTCCAGACTCCTACCCTGAATTATTATTGGCTGCCAATACTGGTACGTGTAAATCATGAAACTGTCGGAGTGTAACAGTGCAGGGAAAGGGGGCCTAGTGCTAACATCAAATGGGCTAGTAACCATGTGCCAAAGCTAATTCTTTTGGGGCCAGAGTTCAAATGCCTACCAAGGCAGCTGGTAGGATTTAGGTTCAGTGACTGTGACCCTTTAATTTCTTGTTGTAAAAAATAATCTGGTTCACTAATACCCTTTTGAGAAAGAACTCAATCATACAGTTCAGAAGAGGCCTAACGACATGCAAAAACCTGAGTGGAGGGAGAAGGCGAGACCTTTCAGTTGGTTGCCAGTTGACAGTGGGAGGGTGGGAGGAGGAAGGAGTCTGATATGATTTAACATAACTTCCTCTATCTCCATGTCCTACACAGACTGTGGTAGTCGGGTCCTATATGATAGCCCACGGGTTCTTCAGTGTTTACAACATGTGCGTCGACACACTGTTCCTCTGCTTCTGTAAGTAACATTTGCTCCGGTCAGAATTTTTTTGTGCAGAATTGAGATTAAAATAAAATTAAACTAAAGTTTTAAAAAAAAAACCTGGCATGTTTAAATGCTGGGTGCTATCACGCGATTGTTCCTGTGGAGCTTGCTGCATGCTGATTGGCTGTTGCAATTCCCTCGCAGCGACTGTACAGCCCACCTCAGAAAACACTTCACTGAGGGGCGTTTGCTCCGCAGACCCTGCGGTGCCCAGGGCGCTATTTGAATGCAAGTCAGTCTTTCCCCTCCTCTTTATTTTTTTCTCTCTGTCCTCACCAACAGTGGAGGATCTCGAGAGGAACGACGGCTCGGCAGAAAAGCCTTATTACATGCCCTCATCCCTGATGAAAATTCTCAATAAGAAAAACAAACCTGTCAAGTCCAAGGAGAAGAAATAAGCTCCCAGCTGCTTGCAATTTCAGACGTTAAGACTGTTGAACGCCATTCGTTGTCTTTCTGCCAGGGGAAGAGAGCTGACTTGGGGATGGGTTTGGGGGTTGGTGTGGTGGGGAGGGTTAGCCAAAAGACAGCATCAAAACTACCAGTAGAATCCCTTTTCTGGAACATCCCTTCCCAACTGGGTGTAGATCAACAGCCCGCTCTTGGAGTACATCAGAAATATGAGGGCTGCTTCCCACTTCTGCTCTGGTCTTCCCATTATTGCGACTGCCTTTTCCCTTTTTCCCTTGCCAATTCTGATAAGAGGGATTCTACTGACTCACACTGTGGCACCTTATTAACCATGTCCAGGATTAGCTGAGTGATGCCTTCCAGGGCCCACCAGCTGCTCAAAGTAGTACTTTGATTTTATTTAACAATAGTTGGCCCAGCAATATTGTTGACTCAGTCTTCCGTGGCCTTAATCCAAGGGGAATTAGATTTGTTGCTGTTACTATTTACCACTTGTGCCTTTTGAAAAAGTGACTTTTCTTCCCTGAAGAAAATGATATCAAATTAAGTACACTTTCACTCTCCTTTCTCTCTCTTGCTCTCGTTCTTTTTCTCTCTTTTTTTTTTCTCTCTCTCTTTTGCTGTCATTTCCTCTCACACTCAACCTCTCTCTCACTCATTTGAATGGATACTAGACCTACTTCTGCTCTCTTTTTTTTTCAGTAGAAAAATATTCTAATTGTTTTTTGTGGCCTAAACAAACAATTTACCCACATGTACCATCCTCCATTACGGAAAGATTTTCTCTTGTTATAAAACCAAACCGAGCCCTCGGAATATGGATGGGCTCACAGCAGCCAGAACCAGGCAGGAAGTCCTTGATGTGTGGCCCTGAGACAGCACCAATGTGAAACTTCACTTCCTCCTATATGCCATCTTTTTCTTAATGTGCATTTTCACTTCCTCCCTCCCGCTTTGCCTGTCTCCTCCCTTCCATACCTCCCTCTCCAATTTCCTCCCTTTCCCCCTTACCTTTTTTGAGCACCTACTTCCTCTCTCTTTCTTCTTTTCCTCCCTCTGTTCTCCTCCTCTTGCTTCTTTGTCTTGCCTTCTCCTTCCCCCTCTCCTTCTATGTCTTTGGCCTTCCCCTCTTGTTCTCAGTATCCCCAGATATGAAGTGTAGGGGTCGCTTTATGCCCTAGCCTTTTAAATGATTGTGTACAATTGAGCCAAGTTGGGGCTAGCAGAGAAACACGAAATGAAGACAGGCCTATGACAAGAATGGTGATCAGACCCCTGTATAATGACGACTATGTCACCAGAACTGTTTGTACAACATCTTCGTTGAAACCACCATATTACATGTGGTTCCAGTGGGATCAACATAGGGACAAGAGTGAGGATGGATCTGGGGTGGGGAGGAGAGGGGTCAGTGTGCGGTGCTGGTCCCACGTACCCTTCCAGGGGCCACTGTAGCTGGATCTGATCTGCAGCTCGGTGAATGCCAAGCCTTTTCCAGTCTCTGCCTTTATTAACTCTCTGCATGCTGGTGAGTTTTAGAGGGAAGGTGATGGTGTGAAGTAGCATCTCAGTACTGCGGCTATTGGCTTTGTTTCTTTGTTCAGATCAGTCATACTGTGGGGGGGTAGAAGAGGTTGTCTGACAGCGAGTCCATTATTGTGGAACTGCCTGGTTCTATTCTGGTGGAAGAAGTGAGGCATTCTGTGCAGCAAACGGAACAACAATAGCTGGAGTTTGGTGAACAGCAACAAAAAGGGAATGATTTTTGAAGTCTGCACTCTGATCTTGGTGACTGTGTACTTGGGTGGGGGTGGCAAGATCAGTCAGCTGTTAATTGAGCATCTGCAGTACTCTGATGTTTGACTCCCCCTTCACCCCACTCAACCACACAATCTTGAACTCTAATAACATTCACTGGATATCAAATCCTTTTGCTTCTACAGCCTTTTCGGGGGAGGCTGGGACAGTTGTGTTCTTTCAGTGTAACCTTCCACCTTTCAAAGGATGGAACAAAATTTCTGAATGTATTCTAAAAGCCAAACAAAATCCAGCCGAAAGGTTAAAGTTGGTCTTGGGCTCCATCAACAATTTGACTCGCTGACAGCTTCAGATGTCTCCCATCTGAATTTTTTTTCGTGCGACAAGAGAAAACAGTATCCTTCTGACTATTTTTTTATTCTTTTGTCTGTCTCTCTCTTGAGATGATTTGTTCACAGGATATGCTCATCATCTGCCAGTGAGGGAATAAGTGAGGAGGGGGCTCCCTCATTCCCTGTTATTGAGACCATTTGGTTAAGAGCCTGTACTGCTGACTAATGTTCACAGCCCTGGTGTCACCAGCTTTACTGCCCAGCACTAGTGGTTTAGTTTCACTGAGTTTTCATACATCACTGAAGGAACCATCATTTCCCTCTTTCCCCATATACCCTTCTCTCCCTCCCCATCTCCAAAACGGTACCCTGAAGCCCATCCTTCGGGGTGAAAACTGGTGTTTTTTTTTAACGCAACTTATCCAACTAAGAACATTTTGTTCAAACTCTTGTTCATCCCTCAAATCTCCTTCCATGTGATGGTAATGGTTGTGGAACTGGTTTGTAGTATTAATATCAATCTTGGCATTTTCCTGGGCTGTGATTTTACTGCTGGGTTTAAACATGCTTTACACACAATTCTGGTGAATTCCTGATTGGCATAAAATCCAATTTTTAAAAAAAATTAAATGTTTAATTTAAAACAGGACCTTCAATGATAACCTTGTTGGTTAGCTCAGCTGCTGGACATCTAGTTTGCAATGCAGGGTGACACCAACAGCACAGGTTCAATTCCTGCACCAGATAAGGTTGCACTGAAGGCCCCACCTCTTCAACTTGGCCCTCACTTGAGATGTGGTGACCCTTGGGTTACACCACTATAGTCACCCCTCTTTAATGAGGGACCAGCCTCTCTGCCACTACAGTGACTTTACCTTTTACTAGCTCTGAGCTGAGTGACTTCCAATTGAGTAAAAATTTCAGGGTGGGATTGGAAAATGGGGATGTGAATGCAGGAAGGGTGGGTGTTGGTTAAGATTTTCCTGAGGAGAACACTTATAACACCCCATACTCGTTGCAAAAACGAAAAGAAATTGGGAAGATTCTCTATGTTCGGAGACCTCATGATCAATCTGATTTCTGTACTCTGTGTCTCTCTCTCTCTCTCTCTCTGTTTCTGGTGTCCAACTGTGATTGCACTTTGAGATTATTTAGGTAGCCAGTGATTGAACAAGGGGGAACAGCTTCTTCCCTCCTAGCCTCATTTAGTGTTGGGGGCGTGGGGGTGGGGTGTGGAGAAATGAATTGGCACTCTGGCACTTCAACCTGTTCACGGAGGAGGCTGATGATAGCAGCGGGGCCTGACGTCTGCATGAAGCCACCCCTTGGAGCATACTGCTGGATGTATCCACACTGTGAACGCAACAACCTGTGTCTGTGTCTGAATTGTCTTTAACATGTGCCTTGGAGATGATGGGGTTGGGGGGTTGGGGTGGGGTGTGGTGGAATTGGGTTTCTCTTGTTATCTCTGAGCCAAATTGAGGTGACCCAGTCTGGACCTCAGTTAGTGCCTCTAACAGTTTTGGATTAAATTTACAATCAGGTTGATTATGATTTTTATTTTCCATTGTGTGTTTTAAGATGTGCCTTGCACATCTCCCTGCTTGATGAGCTGAGGACAGTTTGCTTCTGGACAAAATAATTTGGATGACACCAAGCCAAACATGAGCCTGGTGGAAAATCCTTCCAGATTTTAATTTATGATCATGTGTGAACTGAGTTGACTGAGTGTAAGAGTGGGATTGGTGCAGTATATTGTACTGCACCCCAATGCTCAGCCTGACCGATCTTTTACTATTGAAATCACTGCTAGTGATTTTTATACCATGCTAATTGCTTTGAAGGATGAACGACATGAATTTTATATCAAAGATTAACATTATTAATTGGCATGCATTGGCCATGAGTCATGAGTGCTGATGCTGGGTTCCAAGCTAAACTGTTGGAATAGTCATGTTTCTTTTTAAATGTCTTAATAACTCAGTTCTTTTTGATTCCCCCTCCACCCCATTATGATAAGTGATCTGCAGCCACTCATTTTACAGTAACCTCATAGATTCTGTAACCAGATAATTTAATCTAAATGGCACTTTTTCTGAATGAGATCAAATGTTTGTAAACAGTATTGGAATTAATATCCAGGCTGTAAACCCTGATTCTCCAGCACTTAAAATATCATTGCACTAGACTATGGACTGGTTCAGTCATTTTGCTTAGACTGAATTTAGCTGTTTGTTTTCATGAATGTTTCACAGCTGTGTTAATAAAGATAATTGTGAATGATCCTGGTGTCTCTTGGTGGTGTTTAAGTATCATTGGCTCTCCAACCACCACCCCCAAAACGTTTTACCCTCCACAAAACTCAACTCATCCAAGCTGAAGGGTCCAGACCCAAAACGTCAGCTTTCCTGCTCCTCTGATGCTGCTTGGCCTGCTGTGTTCATCCAGGTCTACACTCTGTTATCTCATCCAAATCTCTACTGCCTACGTCCCTAACCCCTCCAAGTACAGTATCTTAAAAGGTGATCCTTTCCCACTCTTTGCTGACCCACGTTAGCTTTGATAACCTCCCCAACTCTCCATCCTCCCTAGCTTTGTAAATAGCGAGACAGCATCTGTAAACTGCAGGAGCATGTCAATGACTGCTCAGGTGGGCAGAACAGTGGCAAATCCTATTCCACCTGAAAACTTGGCAGGGCTAGCAAGACAGGGATTAGACTATGGCTGTCTTTAGTTGGAGCCTGGAAAGTATTGAACATCACATGGACCTTGTTGTGCAGATCCACAGATCTCTGAAAGTTGCACAGCAGGCAAATTAGGTGGTTAAGAAGATCTGTGGGACACTTGCTTTTATTAGGTGAGACATAAAGTAGAAGAGTAAGGAGATTATGCAGAAGCTGACAAAACTGGTTAGGTGACAACTGGAGTTCTGTGTGCAGTTCTGGTCACCACGTTATGGGAAGGTGGGATTTCATTGGAGAGGTCGCAGAGGAGATATACTAGGATGCTATCTGGACTGGAGGGTCGGAGTTGAGTGAAGATTGGACGAGCTGTAGTTTATTTTTTTTTTGCTTGGAGAAGTAAAATTGAGAGGGGAGCTGAGAGACATTTATGAGAGGCATAGAAAAGGTGGATAGGAAGCTACCTTGCCCATTAATACTGGGGTCAGTAACCAGAGGGCAGAGATGTAAGGTGAAGTCTAAGAGGAGGGTTATGGGCCAAAAACTGGAAAATTCAAGTAATGCAGTTAGATCTTTGACCAACATGGATATGATGGGCTAAATGACCTCCTTTTCTGTAAATGTCTTGAGTCTATAGTTACGCTCACTCCTTTAAAATAAATTCCACATTCTCCCTCCTCCCAAATGCTCAATTATCTATAATTTCTGAAATCCTTTAACTGTATCTGTTGCAATCTTCTTTCCCAATCATCCCTAAAAAGTGTTTCAAATGGCTTCAAACTTTATCAAAATCTTTACGAGCTTCCCAAGAGTTGTGTTAAGCAATACGCTGCTATCTATCTCTGCTGTAAAGTTGTGACTGTGTTGCTGCTTTTGTCAGTTCTCATTGATCAGTCTTATGGAGTCCCTGATGATTTTTCCCTTCCACTAGAGTTGCAGCATCAAGCATTTAGCAGAAGGTTGCATTATATAATGTTCCAGTCAATCTGGTCAGTGATGTTATTACACGCCTCTGGAACGGGTGGTACTTGATTCGAGGCCTCCTGGCTCAGAGATAGGGACACTACCACTGCACCGCTAGAATGCTTGTGGTAGCACTGTATCAGAAGATGGTGAAATACAATGAAATACACTGATGACAAACAATGACACACACTCAGGCACAGAAAGATAGACAGTGATTCATGTACACAAAGTGACACACAAACACTTATAATACAGAGACACTGTGCCACACTCTGAAAAGCACACATACTGCAACATGCTCATATACACACACGCGCACACATTGATATGGGAATACAGAACAACAGGCACACAGGTGACACACATATGCAATAATATACTCCTGTAGCAACAGACATACAGCGTGACCCACTCAGACAGAGACAGAGACACAGACTATCTGATCAAGCACGTTTTGAAAGTGATGAAGGTTTCTTTCTCTACCTTCCTGTCAGTCAGTGAGTTCCCGACCTCCATTACCCACTGAGTGAATTGGAATTAGGGAAATTGAACAAATAAATGATCCTTCCACTAAATCATCCCTCCTCAGTAATTAATCAACAACACGATCTCCCATTCCTTTTTTTGCCTTTCATCCTCTCCCTCAATTTGAAAATGCTGGTGCCAGAAATGTTGCTGTTCTATTCCTGCCCAGCTATGTCTCAGTAAAGATGACAATGTCTTTAACTTATACTGTGCTCTCAACTCATCCACCATATTTCTTAAATTTCTTGTATTAAAGTATGCCCCAATTTTTATGGTCAAATCTTGTTATTTAATTTTCCAGCTTGTGATGCCTCTTGCTTCAAAACACATTTTATTTCTGTCCGTGCTCTTCAGACTGTGGTACTGGGAGTAACTCAGAATTGGTAGAGAGTTAAGCTCCATCTGCAAATGCTTCTGCCTCTTGGCATGATTTACACTACGACTACAACTACACTACAGTGTACAGTTCTGGTCACCTTGCTACACAAAAGATGTGACCAAATTCGACAGACTATGGGGAATATTTACAGAGTATGTTGCTGAAACTGGAGAATTTCAGAACTGTGGAAAGGTTTTACGGGCTGTGGTTGTCTTCTGTGTAACAGATGTGGCTACAAGAAGATTTAATGAATGTATATTCAATTATGAGGATCCTAGATAATATCACAGCAGCCTATTACGTTGATTTGGGAGGACTCCAGGTGAGAGTATAGGATAAACATGGATCTCTCATACACCTGGAAGTGGATCAAGACTCTACTGCCTCGGTTGCTGATATGCTTGACAGTATCACTTACCTTTGTGTAATTAGATGCCACATTTGTGTGGAATAAAAATCCAGGAATTCATTCAGGATTCAGGACAGATCTGAGAGAAACAAAAAAGGAAACTGACAATGAATTTTGAGAGAATTGCTTTGTGGAATTTCAAAATTTGCTGACGATAGATAAATTGGAAACATTGTGAACTGCAAGAAGGATAATATAGAACTTAGAAGCCCATAGGCAAGGTGATGGAATGGACAACCAAGTGGTAAAAGAGGATTGACGTGGAGAAGTGTGAAATAATTAGTTTTGGGTGGACGGACACAGAGGTACAACCCACATTTTAGAGTATTACGTTGAATTCCAAGCACTACATTCTGGAAGGACATGGAAGCATTTTGAGAGAATGTAGAAAAGATTCATGAAAATCATTCCAGGATAGGGAACTACAGGAGAAACTGAGGCTATGTACTTTGGAGAAGGAAAGGCTGAGAGGAGATTGGTTAGAGATATTCTAAATCACGAGGCATCTAGCCAGAACAGGTGAAGAAATCTTCACTCCACTCATGAAAGGACCCAGAAAGAGATGGCACAGGTAATTGCCAAGGAAATAATGGTGATACGAGGGAAAATGTTTTCACCTAGGGAATAGTTACCATCTGGGATGCACTGTCTGGGAGTGTGGTGAAGGCATATTCAATTGGGGCATTCAAAAGGAAGAATGTACAGGGTTATGTGGATAAACTAGGGGAATAGCACTATTTGAACGCTCATTTCGAGACCTGGTGCAGACACAGAGGGCCAAATGCCCTCCGTTGGCATTGACGTGATTCTGTGATGTCTCAGATTTAACACACCAGTTGTATAGTAGCAGCTGGAAGTGTGTAGAACATAGAACATTGAACATAGAACAGTATAGCACAGCACAGGCCCTTTGGCCCACAATGTTGTGCCGAACTTTTCCCGTAAACCTAAGGTCTATCTAACCTCCACCGCTACCTTATACTATCATCCATATGCCTATCTAATAGCTGCTTAAATGCCCCTAATGAGGCCGACTCCACTATCCTCTTCGGCAATGCATTCCACGCCCCTACCACTCTCTGAGTAAAGAACCTACCTTAGACGTCTCCCCAATATCTATCTCCTTTCACTTTAAAACTATGTCCCCTCGTAAAAGCTACCTCCACCCTAGGAAAAAGTCTCTGGCTGTCTACTCTATCTACACCTCTGATCATTTTGTACACCTCTATCAAGTCACCTCTCATCCTTCGTTGTTCTAAAGAGAAAAGCCCTAGCTCTCTTAAACTTTCCTCGTAAGACCTTCCCTCCATTCCAGGCAACATCCTGGTAAATCTCCTCTGCACCTTTTCTAACGCTTCCACATCTTTCCTGTAATGAGGTGACCAGCACTGGACACAATACTCCAGACGTGGCCGAACCAGGCTTTTGTATAGCTGGAGCATAACTTCACGGCACTTGACCTCAATCCCTCTATTAATGAAACCTAACACACCATCCACCCGGGTGGCAGCTCTCAGGGAACTGTGAACATGAACCCCAAGATCCCTCTGCTCCTCCACACTGCCAGGAAACTTTCCGTTAACCCTGTACTCTGCTTTCAAGTTTGTCCTTCCAAAATGAATCACCTCACACTTTTCGGGGTTAAACTCCATCTGCCACTTCTCAGCCCAGCTCTGCATTCTATCAATGTCCCTTTGTCACCTAAAACAGCCCTCCGCACTGTCCACAACGTGACCCACCTTCGTATCGTCCGCGAGCTTACTAATCCACCCTTCCACTCCTTCATCCAAATCATTTACAAAAATCACAAACAAAAGAGGACCCAGAACAGATCCTTGTGGTACACCACTTGTAACTGAGCACCATGTTGAATATTTTCCATCCACTACCACCCTTTGTCTTCTGAGGGTCAGCTAATTCTGAATCCAATCTGCCACATTTCCCCCTATCCCATGCCTCCTTACCTTCTGCATGAGCCTACCATGGGGAACCTTATCAAACGCCTTACTTAAATCCATGTATACCACATCCACTGCTCTACCTTCATCCATGTGTTTGGTCACCTCTTCAAAGAATTCAATAAGGTTTGTGAGGCATGATCTACCCCTCACAAATCCATGCTGACTATCATGAATCAAACTGTGCCTTTCCAAGTGATCATAAATGCTGTCTCTCAGAACGCTTTCCAATAATTTTCCCACCACTTACGTAAGACTAACTGGCCTGTAATTTCCGGGGTTATCCCTGTTCCCTTTTTTGAACAAGGGAATGATGTTTGCCTCTTTCCAATCTTCCGGCACTATACCCGTGGACAGTGAGGACGAAAAAATCATTGCTAAAGGCTCTGCGATCTCGACCCTCGCTTCCCATAGAATCCTTGGATAAATCCCATCAGGCCCGGGAGACTTATCTATCTTCAACTTCCTCAGAATTCCTAGCACATCTTCTTTACTAACATCAACCTCCTCTGGCCTACTTGCCTGTTTCACAATGTCCTCCTCTACAACTAGGTCCCTCTCAGTTGTGAATACTGAAGAAAAGTATTCATTAAGGACCTCTCCGATCTCTTTAGGCTCTGTGCACAAATTCCCTTTACAATCCTTGATTGTAACCCTTTCTCTGGTTATTTTCTTGTTCTGCACATATGTGTAAAAAGCCTTGGAGTTTTCCTTGATCGTATCAGCCAAAGTTTTCTCATGCCCCCTTATAGCTCTCCTAAGCCCTTTCTTCAGCTCCTTCCTGGCTAACTTGTATCCCTCTAGAGCCTTTTCCGTTCCTCTTTTCCTAAACCTTACATAAGCATCCTTCTTCCTCTTAACCAGTCTCTCTTGAGAACCAAGGCTCCCTCACTCATCCGCATCTTCTCTGCCTGCTAGGGACAAACATATCGAGCACATACAGTATGCATTCCTTAAACAATCTTCACATTTCTGTCGTGCTCTTCCCTGACAGCATCTGTTACCAATTTATGTTACCCAGTTCTTGCCTAACTGAACTGTAAGTACCCTTCCTCCGATTGTAAACTTTACCCTGCCGTATGTACCTATCCTTTTCCATGACTATCGTGAAAGAAACAGAGTTATGATCGCCACCGCCAAAATGCTCTCCTACCAACAGGTCTAACACTTGGCCCGGTTCGTTGCCAAGCACCAAATCCAAAGTGGCCTCTCCTCGTGTTGGATCTTAACTGATCCCCACTCTCCTCTTTCTAAGCGGAAGGTATCAGCGCACATGCCTGGATCTCCAACTGTGGTGGGAAAGGGGACACCGCGCATGCTCATGGGCTATCTCCGTAGTGCGCATGGCCCGTACTCCGCGGCCCATGGAACATTACGGCGAGTGCGCAAGCTCGTCAGCCTCTCTCTCCCTTGCCGTAGCCATGCTTCTAACTGCGCAGACTCAAAGCCGGCTGCCGACAACACCCCGCCCCTTCCGCCGGCTTGCAGCGATCACGACTGGGCGCCTTCTTGGTGAATAGGACGTATTCACCATCGCGGTGCATAATGGGCAGGCTGAGATGCCATTACATCTTTCCCAAAAGAACTGCGGATACTGGAAATCAGAAACACAAACAGAAATTGTTGGAAAAGCTCAGCAGGTCTGGCAGCATCTGTGGAGATAAATCAGAGTTAACGCTTCGGGTTCAGTGACACTTCCTCAGAGTAAGCAACTTCCAGCAATTTCTGTTTATTTTTTAATTACATCTTTCCCTTTTGTCATAAAATTAGACGATGGGCTCCATTGGGAAGGTTGAGGTTTCTTGGTAGAGTATTAAAGTTCAGTCACCCGTGTCCGACTGCTTTCGCAAGGTGCACTTGTACACGCACCTTGTATTCTGGAGGTATAGAGTACACAGAAGTTCGGAACAGTCTTCCCCACATTATCCCTCCCTTGTTCATCCAGAATTACAATTCTTCGATATTTTTGTTTCTCTGATCCTGCCTTGTTGTTCATCCCTAAGCTTTGCCTTCATTGCAAAGCCCAAAATGTGGAATTACTTCCCTCAAATTTTGAATTGTTCCCAAGAATTGTTTCAACCAAGCTAATCATTGATCCTAATCACAAACTCAATTTTTCCTTCATAAGGCTTCATTAAAACATTTTGGAAAACTTGATTATATTAAATATGCTATGTAAGTATAGGGTTTTGTCTGGCAGCACTTGAACATGTGGTGTACACAGCAGTAAAAGGGAAAGATGCAGGGAGTGAGGTTGTTTATAAAGAAATGCAGCTGATGGAGCGTAATTGTGGACACAGAGATGGTTTGAGGTGTGTATACTTCAATGCTAGAAGTATCAGAAATAAGGCGGATGAACTTAAAGCATGGGTCGGTACTTGGAACTACGATGTTGTGGCCATCACAGAAACTTGGGTAACTCAGGGAGAGGAATGGTTGTTGGAAGTTCCGGGATTTAGATGCTTTAAAAGAAATAGGGAGGGTGGAAAAAGAGGCGTGTGAATGGCATTGCTAGTCAGGGCAAGTATAGCAGCCATTGAAAGGCAGTTCGAGAATGATATGTCTACAGAGTCAGTTTGGGTTGAGGTCTGGAACAAGAAAGGAGCAGTCACTTTTTTGGGGTTTTTTTACAGACCCCCTAATAGTTGCAGAGAAGTAGAGGAGCGGATTGGGAGGCAGATACTGGAAAGGTGCAGAAGTCACAGGGTTGTAGTCATGGGTGACTTCAACTTTCCAAATATTGTTTGGGAACATTTTAGTTGTAATAGTTTAGATGGAGCGAATTTTGTCCAGTGCATTCAGGAATGATTCCTGACACAGTATGTAGATAGACCAACACGAGGACAGACCACTTTGGATTTGGTGCTTGGCAATGAACCGGGCCAAGTGTTAGACCTGTTGGTCGGAGAGCATTATGGCGGTAGCAATCATAACTCTGTTACTTTTACAATAGTCATGGAAAAGGATAAGTACATACAGCAGGGTATGGTTTATAATTGTGGGAAGGGTAATTACAATTCTGTTAGCCATAAATTGGGTAACATAAATTGGGAACAGATGCTGTCAGGGAAGTACACTACTGAAATGTGGAGATTGTTTAAGGAATGCATACTGCGTGTGCTCGATATGTTTGTCCCTAGCAGGCAGGGAAGATGCAGTCGAGTGAGGGAGCCTTGGTTCTCAAGAGAGGTCGAACGACTGGTTAAGAGGAAGAAGGATGCTTATGTAAGGTTTAGGAAACAAGGAACAGGAAAGGCTCTAGAAGGATACAAGTTATCCAGGAAAGAGCTGAAGAAAGGGCTTAGGAGAGCTATAAGGGAACATGGGAAAACCTTGGCTGATAGGATCAAGGAAAACTCCAAGGCTTTTTACACATACGTGAGGAATAAGAGAATTACCAGAGAAAGGGTAGGGCTGATCAAGGATTGTAAAGGGAATTTGTGCACAGAGCCAAAAGAGATAGGAGAGGTCCTTAATGAATACTTTTCTTTGGTATTCACAACTGAGAGGGACCTAGTTGTAGAGGAGGACAGTGTGAAACAGGCTGGTAGGCTAGAGGAGGTTGATGTTAGTAAGGAAGATATACTAGGAAGTTTGAGGAAGTTGAAGGTAGATAAGTCCCCCAGGCCTGATGGGATTTATCCAAGGATTCTATGGGAAGCGAGGGAAGAGATCACAGGGCCTTTAGCGATGATCTTTTTGTCCTCACTGTCCACGGGTATAGTGCTGGAAGATTGGAGACAGGCAAACATTATTCCCTTGTTCAAAAAAGGGAATAGGGATAACCACAGAAATTACAGGCCAGTTAGTCTTACATCAGTGGTGGGCAAATTATTGGAAAGGGCTCTGAGAGACAGGATTTATGATCACTTGGAAAGGCACAGTTTGATTCATGATAGTCAGCATGGATTTGTGAGGGGTAGATCATGCCTCACAAACTTTATTGAATTCTTTGAAGAGGTGACCAAACACGTGGATGAAGGTAGAGCAGTGGATGTGGTATACATGGATTTAAGTAAGGCGTTTGATAAGGTTCCCCGTGGTAGGCTCATGCAGAAGGCAAGGAGGCATGGGATAGGGGGAAATGTGGCAGATTGGATTCAGAATTGGCTGACACTTAGAAGACAAAGGGTGGTAGTGGATGCAAAATATTCAACATGGTGTTCAGTTACGAGTGGTGTACCACAAGGATCTGTTCTGGGTCCCCTTCTATTTGTGTTTTTTGTAAATGATTTGGATGAAGGAGTGGAAGGGTGGATTAGCAAGTTCGCGGATGATACAAAGGTGGGTCGCGATGTGGACAGTGCGGAGGGCTGTTCTAGGTTACAAAGGGACATTGATAGGATGCAGAGCTGGGCTGAGAAGTGGCAGATGGAGTTTAACCCTGAAAAGTGTGAGGTGATTCATTTTGGAAGGACAAACTTGAAAGCAGAATACAGGGATAACGGAAAGATTCTTGGCAGTGTGGAGGAGCGGAGAGATCTTGGGGTTCATGTCCACAGTTCCTTGAAAACTGCCACCCAAGTTGGTAGAGTTGTTAAGAAAGCGTATGGTGTGTTAGCTTTCATTAATAGAGGGATTGACTTCAAGAGCCATGAAGTTATGCTCCAGCTATACAAAAGCCTGATGCGGCCACATCTGGAGTATTGTGTCCAGTTCTGGTCGCCTCATTACAGGAAAGATGTGGAAGCGTTGGAAGAGGTGCAGAGGAGATTTACCAGGATATTGCCTGGAATGGAGGGAAAGTCTTACGAGGAAAGGTTAAGAGAGCTAGGGCTTTTCTCTTTAGAACGACGTAGAATGAGAGGTGACTTGATAGAGGTGTACAAAATGATCAGAGGTATAGATAGAGTAGACAGCCAGAGACTTTTTCCTAGGGTGGAGGTAGCTTTTACGAGGGGACATAGTTTTAAAGTGAAAGGAGATAGATATTGGGGAGACGGCAGAGGGAGGTTCTTTACTCAGAGAGTGGTTGGGGCGTGGAATGCATTGCCGGAGAGGGTAGTGGAGTCGGCCTCATTAGGGGCATTTGAGCGGCTATTAGATAGACATATGGATGATAGTATAAGGTAGGGGTGGAGGTTAGATAGACCTTAGGATTAGGGTAAAAGTTCGGCACAACATCGTGGGCTGAAGGGCCTGTACTGTGCTGTACTGTTCTATGGTCTATGTTCTTTGTCCCTTGAGTCTATTCAGCTTCCCCATTCCTTTGCAGTGATACCTTTCACCCTAACTACTCCTTATGGTAATGAGTTCCATATTCTAACGACACTCTGGTTCAAGAAGTTTCTCCTCAATTCCTGACTGATTTTTTTCAGCGACTATCTGAAACTGGGATACACAGTCCAACGAGAATATGACAAGACAGGTAGATCTGAGCGAAATGCTGCCTGCAATATGGGAACCTGCCACCTGGTGGCGATGCTGCCCCAGTTTCCGGGCTGAATACCGCTCTTTGCAATATTTGACTTGCCCATTGCAATGCGGTCTTGGCATTTAAATATTTTTTTCCTCCACCCACAACTTGTGTGGGTGTGTGGGGATGATTCTGAGATTAGCATGTGAAAGTGCAAGAGTACAAGTGTTAGTGTGTCTGTTAGTGAATGCATTATTGCGAGTGCGCGAGTGTCTGTATGCGTGCGTTAGTGCAAATGCGAGAACGTGGCATGTATGAAAGTGAATGTGAGAGAGGTTGAGTGTGAGATCAGTGTGTGAAGTGATTGAGTAAGAACATGTCAATGAGTGTGATTTCAAATAATTTTGTGAGTGTATTGAGAGTGTGTGTGTGATTGTGTAAGTGTGCATGAGTGCATGTATAAGAGTGGTGAGAACGTATATGTGAGAGAAGTGGGAGAGAATGTGACTGTGACTAAGTATCAGTGAGTATAATTTTGTGAGTGTGCACGAGAGTGCATAAGTGTGTGCGTGGAGAGAGTATGAGTGTAAATATCAGTGTGTGATTTGAGTAATTTTGAGAGTGTGCATGTGTGTGTAATTGTGTGAGCCAGTCATAGAGCACAGAAACAGACCCTTTGGTCGAACCAGTCCACCCAACCATGTTGCCAAACCAAAGTAGTTCCACCTGCCTAGGCCCATATCCCTCCAAACCTTTCTTATTCACATATTTATCCAAATGTCTTTTAAACGTTGCAACTGTACCCACATCCACCACTTCCTCTGGCAGTTCATTCTACACATGAATGACACAGTGTGTTAAAAAGTTGTCCCTCGTCCTTTTTAAATCCTTCTCCTCTCACCTTAAAAATATACCCCCTAATCTTGAAATCCTCCACCCTAGGCAAAAACACCTACCATTCACCTTATCTATGTGCCTCATGATTTTATAAACCTCTACAAGGGTCAGCCCTCAACCTCTCAGTGAAAGAAGTCCCAGCATATCCAGCTTCTGCTTAAAACTGAAGCCGTCCATTCCTGGCAACATCCTGGTCAATCTTTTCTAAACCCTCTCCAGCTTGATAATTGCCTTCTGTTTTCTAGCTGGACAAGTTAGACAACTCCAACCAGGATGTTATGAATTAATTCACCCAGGTGTCCCACAATACCAAAGCAGTCAAATAATTACAAACACAATCCGGTACCAATGCAAAACAGCCCCCAACTTTATTAGGAAAAATGTTACAATAATCTTTAATACTAAACATATTAATCTTATTTGGCCCCTTAAGCTTACAATACTTCCTGAGTCTCTTGTAGATTTACGCAGTCGTTCTGTCGTCTGTGGGTCTGTGAAGCTGCTTTCTTTTCTCTTTGTCTGTGCATGGTCAGCTGGTCTCGGCCTCTTGCCATGCTCGTCTCCTCGGAAGACCTCCAGAAGATTCAGGAGAGATCGGTCTGCAGGTGTACTCGGTTTTTATACCTTTTTGGTGGCTTTCTGGAACTTCCCATAGTTCTGGCCAATCAGGGACACTCACGATAGTTTGAAACATTGTCAATTACTTGGATAGCTTGCTACTGTTTGTTCCTTTGTGCAGCAGGACCCTGTGCCTTTTTGTCTGGGCCCTCTTTTGTTTCATGGATAAGTTGTTGGAGGTACCGCGTCCAGGATAACTGTTGTCTTTTACATTATGCTAATGCCATTAGCACCTGGCTGCTGTGTTTGCACTGTGTCCGGTGAGTGGGTTTTGTGATTTCAGAGTTTTACTTGGCTAATGTACCCAGCATCCCTTGCTGAACAAGGCCTACCAACATCCTGTACGACCTCAACATGATGTTCCAATCCTACACTCAAAGGTCTGAGCAACGAAGGCAAGCGTGCTAAACGCCTTCCTCACTGCCCTGTCTACATGCAATGCAAACTTCAAAGAATTATGTACCTTAACCCTAGGTCTCTCTATTCCACAACACTTCCCGAGGCCCGACTTTTAATCGTATAAGTCCTGCCCTTGTTTGTTTTACTGAAATAAAATACCTCACATTTATTCAAATTAAACTCCATCTGCTACTCCTCAGCCCTTTGACCCAATTGATCAAGATCTCTTTGTAATATTAGATAACGTTCTTCACTATCCACTATACCACCAATTTTGGTGTCATCCGCAGAGTGTGTGAGCATAAGCATCAGTGAGTGTGATTTTGAATAATTTTATGCTGTGTGTGAGAGTGTATGACTCTGTAAGTGTTAGAGAGTATGTGTGTGTAAGTGTCAGTATCAGTGAGTGTGATCACGAATAATTTTGTGAGAGCGCGTGTGTGTGAGAATGTGAGTGCGTGTTTGTATAAGTGTGTGCTTGCATGAGATTTTGTGTACACGAGAATGTGTGTGTGCGTGTGAGAGTGTGTGTGTATCTCTGTGTGTGTTAGCGCATGTGTATGTGTGAGTTTTCGTGAGTGTGAAGGGGAAGAGAGAGAGTTAGGTGTTACATCATGGGATCATTGACACTCAAGCCGTACACTCAGATAAACACAAACAGGCATGGTCTCAGACACGTACAGATAGCCTTGCTCACGGTCAGAAACTCCATCTGCATCAGACACACACACACATAGAGAAAAATAGACATTCCGGTTATGACACACAAGTTCAGAACCTCATTGGACGACCCATCTTGACGCACACTGTGTAATCCCCACATTCTCCACAGTCTTGTGTCAGAATGGGGGTTTAAGGGGCAGTCATGTGCCAAATGTTTTAAACTCTCAGACTTGACTGAGAGATCCAACATGAAGATAAGAGATCAAAGTTTGAAAGTCAGGTTTGAAAAGGCTGCAAAGGTGCAGAACGGGAAGAGGCAAGGAGAAACAGAGAGAGAGAGAGAGCGTTAGATCTGGAAGTCACACTGACAGCAGGAAAATCCTGAGAGAGAACCTTAGCAAATATCACCATGATCTGAGATAACAAGGTGTAGAGCTGGATGAACACTTCAGGCCAGGCAGCATCAGAGGAGCAGGAAAGCTGATGTTTTCGGTCTGGACCCTTCTTCAGAAATGGGGGAGGGGCAGGGGGCTCTGAAATAAATAGAGAGAGGGGGAGGGGGTGATAGAAGGTGGATAGTGGAGCAGATAGGTGGGAGAGAAGACGGATAGGTCAAGGTGGTGGGGATGAAGCTAGTCAAGGTGATTGTAAGTAGGGAGTTGGGATGGGGGTTGGTCAGTGAGGAGGGAGGGGCGGGTAGGTGGGAGAGAAGACAGACAGGTCAAGGAGGCGGGGTCGAGAGGGGGTGTTGGTCTTGGAATGAGGTGGAGGGTGGGGAGATTTTGAAGCTTGTGAAGTCTATATTGACACCATTGGGCTGCAGGGTTCCCAAGAAAAATATGAGGTGCTGTTCCTCCAGCCTTCAGTTGGCATCATTTGGCACTGGAGGAGGCCCAGGATGGACATGTCGTCCAAGGAGTGGGAGGGAGAGTTGAAGTGGTTCGCGACTGGGAGGCGTTGTCGTTTGTCAAAAACCGAGCTGTTCTGTGTGTGTGGGGAGGGATTGCAGGGTCAGAGAATTTTATAGGCTAGTGCGGGACCAATGTTTTTCTTTATTCATTAACGGGATGGGCGTCGCTGGCTAGGCAGCATTTACTGTTAATCCCTAATTGCCCAGATGGTAACCACGTTGCTGGAGTCACATGTACGCCAGACCAGGTAAGGATGGCAGTTTCCTTCCCTAAAGGACATTAGTGAACCAGATGGGTTTTTCCTGACAATGGACAGTGGATTCATGGTCATCATTAGATTCTTAATTTCAGATATTATATTGAATTTAAATTCCACCATTGCCGTGGTGGGATTCGAACCCAGGTCCCCAGAATGTTATCTGGGTCTCTGGATTAACAGTCCAGCGATAATATCACTAGGCCTTCGTCTCCCACTAAATGCTTCATCTTTTTTAAACTGCACTGATATAAGTAACAAGGCTTAAAAAAGATTTTAATAAACAAGGAGTGGTCAAGCTTTTGCTGTCCTAGAATTAACATCTCAATGGTCAGGGAGATTCAACAAGGTTCCTGTTCTGACATTAACATCTCAAAGGGACAAAGATCTCTCAGGGAGGGGACTGAGACATTACAACGTGCCAGACCCTCCAGGCGTGGAGACAACAAACACCTCACTAGAAATAAATGACGACAAGAAGAGATAGAGAGTGTGGGTACTGTTGGAATCTCAATGCCAGTTTTGTGTGAGATAACACAGTTTAGAGAAGGGTCCCAACCCAAAATGTCAGTTTTCCTGCTCCTCTGATGCTGCCTGGCCTACTGTATTCCTCCAGCTCCACACTGCGTTATCTCTGACTCCAGCATTAGCAGTTTTTAATATCTCTGAGCCAGTTTCGTGTGTGTCTGTTTATTAATATTTCAAGTTTCTAGTTTATTGCTGTCTCTTTTTTGTATTTTAGTATTGCTGTGGTGTTATGCAACATGTTGGGGGTTTGGGAACAGAAATGAATTTCTGAAGAAGGGTCTAGGTCCAAAACGTCAGCCTTCCTGCTCCTCTGATGCTGCTTGGCCTGCTGTGTTCATCCAGCTGTACACCTTGTTATCTCAGATTCTCCAGCATCTGCAGTTCCGACTATCTCTTGCTGTGTAATATTGCTTCCAAAATTTCTCGTTGCCCCCTTTGAACTTATCTTTCTCTTTTAAACCCAAGGAGACTTGCAACGTGAAGATCTGAAATGTTTGGGGCCCCAAAGGACAACCTCCAGGATGTGGGGGCTGGGGGGGGAAAGCAGACTTTGGCCTGAGGCCTGTTTGACAGGCTGCACCCTGGGGCCCACATGAATCATGTCTGTTGAATATATCGTCTACAATAAATGCTACAGTCTCCTTAAACAGAGCACGAACAGAGCACAAGATTAAATATGAGAGAGATAGATCAGAGATGGGGGAGAGTGATAGAGAGATCAGAGATGGGGAGAGAGAGAGATATCAGAGATGAAGAAAGAGAAAGTGGGGGAATGGGTGAGGTGATGTAAATTTTTCAGGCAGCAGGACTGTTCCTTGCTGTCACCCCAGTGCCAGAATTGAACCCTTAACCGGCATCAGTGAAACACAAACCAGCTGCTGTCACACCGCGGTTTGTGGGATCTTGCTGTGTGTCAACCACCTGCAGCTTGTCCCACATTGCAACAAATGGGCTGCCTTCAAAAATGCAGTTGACAAGAAGCTTGGATTTTTAGATTTTATGTCTGTCCATCTCTCTCTCTCTCTGTCCATCTCCTTTCTGCACCTTCCTCAAGACTATGTGCACAGGAGAGAGAGAGACAGAGGGAGAGAAAGAGAGCAAGAGAGAGACAGGAGTTTGAGATAAGTTAGTTTCTGGAATTACAGCAGATAGTTAAAACTTAAGCAGCGTCGCAGAGGAGAAAGGAATCAGATTATTGGGCCAGCTGCTGCTATGTTATGGAGGAATGAGATCTTGCTGTGCAAGAATTGCTGCAATGCCATCATTGGGGGCAGTGAGTGTTTTAATCAGCTAATTCGTCATTTTATGACATTTTTTAAAGGGTATGGCAGGAGAAGTCAAACCATAACTAATGCATTGCTGAGAGATTGTCTGTAAACTGCTGAGAGAGGAAACCCTGGAATCTTGCCGTGTCATCTCTCTCTTTCTTGCTCTGCCTATTAACTAATCCCGCCTTATTTTTCCTGGGGAATTGTTCACTCGGAAGATCCAAAGAGAGAGAGAGTCTCGGGGAAGGTGACCTTAAAACAACAGCATCAACAGGGAGGGGGTACACGGTCCTGAGATCTGATGCCT
Source organism: Rhincodon typus (assembly GCF_021869965.1). Lineage (NCBI taxonomy): Eukaryota > Metazoa > Chordata > Chondrichthyes > Orectolobiformes > Rhincodontidae > Rhincodon > Rhincodon typus. The sequence continues at coordinate 19,103,907 of NC_063366.1, read as the reverse complement.
GTTCGACAGGCTGTACACTTTGGGGCCCACGTGAGTTGTGTCTGCTTATGACCCAGAGGTTTGATTTCCTCTGTGGGACCCTGGTCTTTTTAGGGGCGTCTGGTTAATTGGGCCCTGTCGGATTGTGGCCCTGTCATTTTAAAATGGATTTGAAGCCTGGGGTTAAAGTAACTGGGGCCTGGGGATTTGACACAAACATGTTACTCCTCCACCCAGTGAGCGTCTGACAGATGGGACTCCACAAGGAGGAAATTAAAACCCTAAATGTGAAACACTCCCTAAAGACTTGCTATACTGTCAGAGTAATGTGGGATGTGAATGGGGCAGGACGATATAATTTGAGATCCAAGTTGGGAGTCAAGTTGGCCATTTCCAATCAATTCACTGAGGATCTGGGAGGGTGTCTCTCTTCTTTACAGTCCTCTTCAGCTTTCTTTTGTCGTTTTATAAAACAAATAGTATCTCCCACAGGCAACAATGTCCCTCATCACTATTTTAAAATGGGGAGATAGAAATGTTTTTCATTATAAGGTGATTTCTGAGACAAAGGGGTAAGAAAGGTATGGACAGAGAGAGAGAGTGTGGGAGGGATGGAGGAGGGAGAGAGAGACAAACTTTGTTCGGAATAATCCCAATTGTCACTGAATGAACAAAGTGGCAGCAGAGAGAGAGAGAGAGAGAGAGATAGATAGGGAAGTAAAGAGACACAGACAGACAGGATGAGCCAGGATCTGAGGGAGTGGTGGTCAGCGGTGCAGTTTTCTGTCACTCTATCTCTAGAAACAGTCCCCAGTACGTCAGTGAAGATTACGGCCTGGGATAGAGAGAAAGAAAGAGACATTGACAGAGAGAGAGGGAGAGACAGAGAGTAAAACAGGCAGGGCTGGAGAGAGAAACAGAGATATTGAGAGACAGAAAAGAAGAAACAGACAAGAACAGAGAGAGAGTGTACAAAACAAGGACAGAGAGAGAGAGAAACAGACAG
>NC_063366.1:19095961-19102912 GCF_021869965.1 Rhincodon typus | reverse complement strand
GAGAGAGTATGAAATAGGGACAGAAAAAGAGAGTAAGAGAAACAGAGAGAGAGAGAGTGATACACAAAGGTGGGTGACGGTTTCTCAATCTCTCTAGCCTCTGGTTTATTACTGTGGGATAAATACCTATTGGAATGCAGCAGCACTGCATGTGGGATCTTGCTGTGCAGTTTGCTCCTCATCCCAACAATAGCCCTTTGATGATGGTAGGGGTGGGTTGTTGGGAAAAGGGAGGGTGGGAGAGGTGGAGATGGAGAATGGCGTCAGGCGCCTGTGAGAGGGCTCATATGGGAGTCACGTTTATGTTTTTAGACAGGTCCATAGCACGGCCAGTGTTCAAAGGAAGGTGCAGACACCACTTGAATGCAGCTTGTTGCTGATCCGAAGTTGAACAGCGAGGGAGTGCAAGACCTCCCTCCACCCCTGTCTCTGTCATTCCAGCTGATTCCTTTCGATATTTTGTCTCAGGATTTCTCTAAGGACACCATTAGGACTTGTCCCCATTTTAATTGGGATTGAGGGAGTGGGAGGGTGGGTCTTTGTTCTTTACTTGGACTTCAGCAATGCTTTTGGTAGGATCTCACATGGGAGACTGATGGGAGACTGATAGGATGGGGGAAGGGACTGAGCTCACACACCCCCTCCAATGTTCCACTCCCTGGTTCTGGCCCCTGTCATATCGGAGAGAGAGGTTTGGGGAGCTGGTGGGGGAAGGCGGGTGGTATCAGTGGATGCTCTGGGAATGGTGGGGTTGGTGGGAGATGGGGGATAATTATCTTGTAGAAGGCGCAGGGCCTGATCCTCCCTCCTACCTGGGATTCAGGATGCCAGTAACTCCCCCTCAGTCAACGAGTGGCCATTCTCACATTGCTGTTTGCGGGATGTCACAGAGAGAGAGAGAGAGAGACTCAGAGAGAGAGTCAGAGTGAGTGTGTGTATGTGTGTGTGAGTGAGAGAGAAAAAGAGAGAGAAAGAGACATCCATAATCAGAAACTGACTGCAAAAGTGCTGGCAACGTTGGGATCTTGCTGTATAAAACAAAAATAGAAGCCCTGCAGAAACTCCTAAGCCATTAACATCTTCAACATCCTCCAGTGTGGGCTGAATGTCTTGTGGGATCCTGCTGTGTTGGATTTTCCCTCAGCTGTTGTTTGAAGTCAATCTGTCTCACGGTCTCTCTTTCTCCTTCTCCCTCCAGTTGCTTCCCCCTCCCTCCCCAAGCACTCTGTCTATCCCCCTTCACTTGTTCCAGAAACACCCAACAAATCAATCCATTTGATCTCATGATAGGTGAGAGGGAGATGTTCCATCGAACACAACAGTAAGTGGGGGGTGGGGGGTGGAGAGGGAGAGAGAGAGAGAGAGAGAGACAGAGAGGAATAGAAGAGAGGGAAGGGAGGAGTGGAAGAGAGAGAGAGGGACTGTGAGAAAAATGGAAGGTGAATTGTTCATATTTAACATGGAGCCAGCACCAATCGCAGAAAAAGAAAGAAACAGAGAGAAAAGAAAGGGGAGGGAAAAAGAGAGGTAGAAGAGAGAGAGGGAAAGACAGAGAGAGAGGGACAAATAGAGAAAGGCACAAAGAGAGAGAGGTAAGAGAGAGAAAGAGATAGATAGAGAGATGAGAGGGGGGACTTTGAGAGAAAGAGACAGAGACACAAAGAGAGAAAGAGAGAAAAAGAAAAAAGCAAGAGACAGAGAGAAAAGGAAAAGTCAGTCAGAGACAAACAAGAGTTCAGGAAAGACACAGAGAGACTAAAGATCACATAACAGTGCTTCTCAGCTCCCTCTCTCTCCATTGTTTCTCACACTCCGTCTCTCCCATGAGCGACAAGCACTGGTCCTGGGGTTTGCTTCAGGGAAGGGGTAAAGGATCAAAACTGGCATTGACATTTGAATAGTACTCTCACACACACACACACACTGATACTCACCTCCTGCCGGTCCACATGGCAAAGGAAGTATGACTGCCATCAACTGGTTTAAAACCCCCAGGTTTGTCACTCAAACCCCTCTGGCCTCCCAAACCCAATTCATTCAGTCAGCACCCAGCTCCCTCTATCTGTAGCACACCTCTCCCAGATATGGAGGCATCTTTGTGAGATTAGAGCGTGGGTGTGTGCGTGCATGCTTATGTCTATCTTTGCCCAATGGGACACATTTTGTCCTGAAGGAAGGTTTGAATGAATGAATGAAAACGTGATGAATTAAAGACTCAAGTCTCTGTCCATCTATCTGTCTGTCTCTCTCCCCACCTCTCAGTGACTCGTGTTTAAAGTGATGCAATGCCATCCTCTGGTGGCCTCCCTGTGCCACTGTACAAGCAGTAGATTTTTTTTCCCAGAAAGGACTGTGCTGTGCTGTCTGTTCCCTGGGACGCACACTGAGACAATCATCAACTGCACCTGGAGGACCATCAACTCAACGAAAGACGCTCTTTGGTCTGCCTGGGTTGACCCCTAACTGAGTGTTGCAGACTGGCATGTTCCAAGGTGCAGGACTATGTGCTGAAGGGTGCACTAAAGCTTGGGGCAGCTGCTGCCAAGGGGCAGTGAGGAAAGACCACCGTCTGTGGTAAATGGGGGTCCTTTCAGTTATCAGACCCTATTGGTGCCTTAAATATCATCTTGTATAAGTAACAAATGCCTTTTGTTTGTTTGTTCGTCAGAGTCAAACTCCAATGTTTGTTTGCTTCTCCATATGCTGTTATACAGAACAGTTTTAGTGACCATGTACATATATAAAGATATTTTTATGAATAAAATATATTTTTCAAATAGAAACAAAGGTTCTTCCAGGATGAGGCTATCCCATTGCACTTCAGGTGTGCTGATGCCTCAATGTCCCCAAATGCGGAATACTCAACTGCAAAATTTGTGGTAGTGGGGCTGTGTTTGCATTCTGTGCTGATTTACTGTTCAAAGGTAGATTAAGTTTTTCTCACATGATGCACCAGATGTCGCTATTACTTGCTGCAATTTTTCTTAATTTTTTTAAACCTTTCAATTTCTGTCTTGTACCTGCTCAATGACTGAACTTCCAGCGTAAATAAATTCATCCCCATCCTAGGTATTTTGAAATTATTTTGAAATTTTGTTCCATAGGTCTAGACTGACCAGCCCATGGAAACTTTTAGAACCACAATAGATGTCACAGCCTGCAAGCATTTTCTAAGTCTCGATGAGATCACCTCTCCTTCAAAACTGCAAACATTATATGCACATTATCCTCAAATCTATCTTCACAAAACAACCTACAACTTCAGGGATCAATCTGGTGAACCTCTGTTGCACTTCCTCCATGGCATATATACTCCTCCTTAGATAAAAAGACCAGGAGTGGTTACAGCAATGTTCTCATACAATTCTTGCAAGATATCTTCACTTTGTTAAAGTGTTGTTTAAGTCCTGTCCTGATTTGCCTTACCAAAATGCAACACTTCAGATTTATCTAAATTAAACTCCATCTGCCACTCCTCGGCCCACCTGATCAAGGTCCCATTGTAATTTGAGACAACCTTCACTGTCCACTACACGACCAATTTTGGTGTCATCTGCAAACTTACTAACCATTCCTCCTATATTCACATCCAAATCATTTGTATAGATGTCAAAAAGCTGTGGACCCAGCACTGATCTTTGCGGCACATCGCTGGTCACAGGCCTCCAGTCCAAAAAACAACCCTCCACCGTCACCCTTTGTCTCCCACTTTCAAGCCAATTTTCTATCCATATGGCTATCTCTTGCTGTATTCCATGTGATCTAATCTTGCCAATCAGTCTATCATGTGGAACCTTGTTGAATGCTTTGCTGAAGTCCATATAGACAACATCCACTGCCCTGCCTTCATCAATCTTCTTTGTCACTTCTTCAAAAGACTCAATCAAGTTAGTGAGACATGATTTCCCATGTTGACTATCCTAATTAGTCCTTTGTTTTCCCAAATACATGAAGAACCTGTCCCCTAGAATCCCCTACAACAATTTACCTACCACTGACTTCAGGCTCACCAGCCTATAGTTCCCTGCCTTTTCCCTACCATGTTTCTTAAATAATAGCACCATATTATCCACCGTTCAGTCTTCTGGCACCTCACCCATGGTAACTGGTGATACAAATATCTCAGCAAGGAGCCCAGCGATCACTTCCCTAGCTTCCCACAAAGTTCTGAGATACACTTGATCAGGTCTCAGGTTTCATCCACCTTAATGCATTTTAAGACATCCAGCACCACCTCCACTGTAATGTGGACACTTTTCAAAATATCACGACTTATTTCTCCAAGTTCTCTAACTTTGATATCCTTCTCTACAGTAAATAATGATGTGAAATACTCATTTAGTATCTCATCCATCTCCTGTGGTTCCACACATAGATGGCCTCGTTGATCTTTAAGGGGCCCTATTCTCTTCCTTGTTACTCTTTTCCCTTAATGTAATTGTAGAATCTCTTTGGATTTTCCCTAACCCTATTTGCTAAAGCTACCTCATATCCCCTTCTTGCCCTCTGATTTCCCTCTTGTGTACACGTCTGCTGCCCTTATACTCGAGGATTCACTTGAGCCCAGCTGTCTATACCTGCCATATACCTCCTTCTTTTTCTTGACCAGTGCCCCAATTTCTTTAGTCATCCAGCATTCCCTGCACCTACCAGCCTTGCCCTTCACACTAATAGGAACATACTGCCTCTGGACTCTTGTTGCCTCATTTTAGAAAGCCTCCCACTTTCTAGCAGCCTTGTTACCTGTGAATAGCTTCTCCCAATCAGCTTTTGAAAGTTCTTGCCTAAAGCTGTGAAAATTGGCCTTACTCCAATTTAGAACTTTTCCTTTTAGATCAGGTCTATCCTTTTCCATAACTATTGAAAAACCAACAGAATTATGATCACTTGCCCCAGAGTGGTCTGCCACTGACAGCTCAGTCACTTTCCCTGCCTCGTTTCCCGGGACTAGGCCAGATTGAGATGTCTGATCAGTGTGGATGGGTCGGGCTGAAGGGTCTGGTTTCCATGTTGTATGACTCCGTGACTCCTAGGTCGCTTTAGACATCAACACTTCACAACCTCACATCCGTTTATTTTTTTCTACCAAAGTGTATAACTTCATACTTATTCACATGATATTCCATCTGCTATGTTCTTGCCCAGTTACTTGACCTATCCAAATCTGCTTGAAGCCTTGCATCTTCTTCACAAATTACATTCCATCTAATTTTGTGTTACCAGCACATTTAGAAATACGTCAATTAATCTCTACATTCGGATCATAATTTTGAATAGCTGTGGACCTAGAACTGATTGCTGTGGTACCCCAGCCTGCCATTGTAAGAATGATGTGTTTATTTCCACACTTTGCTTTCTGTCTGCTAACCAGTTTTCAGTCCATACTAGAATATTACCCCAATTCCCATGCGCTGTAATCTTATGTCTTAACTTCCTGTGTGGGACCTTATCAAAAGCCTCCTGAAAACCCAAATATTCGTAATCATTGAGCATTTTCCTTAATAACGTCCTCAATAGCAGTATCCCCTTTTCATTAAGTTGATGTTGACTCTGCCTGATTGTACTGTTATTTTCTGAGTCTCCAGTTATCACACCTTTTATAATTGATCCTAACATTTTCCCAATGTTAAACTGACACATCTGTTGTTTTCCACGTTCGTTCATTCATTCAACAACAATTTTAAAAAAAAATCACTCATGGGATGTGGGAGTTGCTGGCTAGACCCATCTCTAATTGTGCAGAGGGCAATTAACAGTCAAACACATTACTGAGTCACATGAAAGCCAGACCAGGTAAGAGCTATATTGAACCAGACGGGGTTTTCCTGAAATTCAGGAAAATGCTTTCATGGTTATCATTGGACACCTAATTCCAGATTCAAACTTGGGTCCTCAGAACATTGCCTGGGTCTTTGGATGAATGGTTCAGCCATAGTAAGATTAGGTCATCGCCTCCCCACCCCTAATGTTACTTGGCTACAGATGCTATAACATTTTGAAAGATAGCCACCAATGCTTCCATTATCTTTCTAGCCCCCTTCAACACTGCAGGATGTAGATTATTTCAGAGGATTTATCAATTTCCTTGAAAGTTAACTTTCATGAATTCCCTGGTTGTCAGGGCTGGGATTTTGTACATGAACTCTGAGTTCACATTGTCCTTTGTCTGAAGAATATTAGTGAGAAAGCATCTGTGTATAGGTCTACACAGGTTTCATTATTATAGTTAAAAAAAACATTTTTACATACAGTTATATGTTTATTAAAATATTTCTTCTGGCTAGGCACTGAATACACTCAAATTTATTGCTGGGATTACATATACTATGTAGCATAGCATTACACAGAATTTTACATCACAGGAACAGGCCCAACAAGTTAATGCTCCACATCAACCTCCTTCACATCCTTCGACTTTATCTCACCCCATCAGCATGTCCTTACACTCTTTCTCCCTCAAACGTATTCAGCCTCCTCTTTACAATGCAGTGATCCATTTCAGGTTAACTACTCCTTGGGTAATGAGTTCTACATTCTAACCACACTTTGGCTCAAGAAGTTTCTCCTGAATTCTGGACTGATTTATTAGTGACAATCCGAAACTGGGATTCCACGGTACAGGGTTACATTGAGAATGTGACAACACACCAAAATGCTGCCTGCAATGTGGACAAGGTCAAACATCACACAACACCAGGTTATAGTCCAACAGGTTTATTTGAAGGCACAAGCTTTGAGTCTCTCTGCTTCTTCAGGTGTCAGTGAGAAAGGTGGCATCAGTCACAGAATTTATAAGCAAAAGATCAAAGGGTCATAGAACTGATGCAAATGTGTTGAGCAAATCCAAGCTGGTTGTTAAATCAGTTAGAAAGGATTAATATACAAAGTCAAGAATTTCTTTCAAGTTACTGCCCCGAGATAACTAAAGGTTTTATCAATTCCCTCAGTACA
>NC_063366.1:19078611-19095461 GCF_021869965.1 Rhincodon typus | reverse complement strand
CAAGCCGCACCTCCATCTCCTACCGACCAACCTCATCCCGCCCCCTTGACCTGTCCGTCCTCCCTGGACTGACCTATCCCCTTCCTAACTCCCTACCTACACTCACCTTTCCTGGCCCCATCCCCGCCTCTTCGACCTGTTTGTTTCTTCTCCACCTATCCTCTCCTCCATCCCTCTTCTATCCGCCTCCCACTCTCTCCCTATTTATTTCAAAACCCCCTTCCCCTCCCCCTTTTCTGATGAAGGGTCTAGGCCCGAAACGTCAGCCTGTCTGCTCCTATGATGCTGCTTGGCCTGCTGTGTTCATCCAGCCTTGCACCTTGTTGTCTCGGATTCTCCAGCATCTGCAGTTCCTACTATCTCTCTTGAATGCCTTGATTGAAACTGCCTCCATGCATTCTCAGGCAGCACATTCATGTGACCTACACCACTTCTGAATGAAAATGTGTCTCTGTTGTTTATTTTTTTCAATTTCTTTAACTCTGGACCTTCATGTTCTCAATCAGCAATGGGAATACTCTTTTTTCTATATTGTCCAAATTTCTCAAGATTTGAATACTGCTATCGAATCTCCTCTCTCTTCTGCAAGAAAAGCAGTTGCAACTTCTCCAATCGATCTACATAACTGAGGTTCCTCATACTTGGACCCATTCTTGAGAATCTTTTCTGCACTTCAATGTCTTCTTGTATTTCCAAGAGCTAGACTCAGTATTCTAGTAGCAGCTGAAACACTATCTTTTTCAAGTTTAACACAACCCACTCTTATGCTCCATTTTCCAATTAATAAGGCCTAGGATACTGTATGCTTTCTCACCTGCGCTCTTGCCACCTCCAATGTCTTATTCACATATACACCAAATTTCCTCTGCTCCCAAATGCTCTTTATTTTATACTGTCTATCTGTGTGCTTCCTACCAAACTCAATTACCTCAGGGATATCTGCACTGAAATTAATCTGCCACTTGTCTGTCCATACCACCAACTTGTTTGCGTTCTTTTAAATTTCTACAGTATCCTCCTCACAGTTCAAAATGTTTCCAAGTTTTGTGTGATGTGCAAATTTTGTTATTGTGCCCTGTGCATCAAAGTCTAGATTATTAATATATGTCTTCAAGAGCAAGGCTACCAGCACTGAACCCGGGCAGCTCCACTTCTTCTTCCAACCCAAAAGCATTCATTAACCAGTACTTTTTGTAACCTGTCACTCAGACAATTTGAAATCCATGTTAACACCATCTTTTTTTATTCCATCAACCATGACTTTGCTCACAAGCCTGTTGTGTGGCACTGTGCCAAACTATTGTATGTCCATGTACACCATATTTATAGCATTACCTTCATCAATCCTTGCTGCTATCTCATCAAACAACTCCAGGAAGTTAGTAAAACAGCATATTCCCTTAACAAATCTGTGTTGGCATTCCTTAATTATAGCTGCATTTGCCCAAGTGGCTATTAATGTTGTCCTGAGTTCTTTTTTCCCCAGAAGCTTCCTCACCACCAAAGTTACACTGGCTGGCCTAATCTTCACACTCTTGTTTTGAACAAGAATCTAACATTTGCAGTTCTGCAGTCCTCTGGCACCACCTTGAGGTGAAGTCCTTTATACTTTCTAAAAACACTTGCCCTGTTCTGCCCTTTACACAGCCATGTTCTATAGATCTGAAGTCCCCCCATTGTGACAACTCTATGATTCTTGCTTAGCTTTGTAAATTCATCGCAAATTCCCTTTCCTTCTGCAGCCTACCCACTGGCTATTTGCCTATGGGCTACACTGAGCAGTGAAATTGCACCTTTTCTGTTCCTTAGCTGTAGCCAAATCAGTTGTCTTTGATTTCTCTGGGATACCCTTTTTCTCCAGATTTGCAATGCATTCCTCAATCAGTACCACCACCTCTACCCCTTTTCATCCTTCTCTTTCCTGAGCACCTTGTATCTTGGTATATTTAACTTATAGTCTTGCCCTTCTTTGAGACATGTGTAACAGCCACAACATTATATTTCCATATGACCATACTAAATTGGGAGGTGGTATAGTTTGGCTTTTATTGCAAGGGAATTGGGAATACAAGAACAAAGAAGTCTAACTGTAACTGTACAGAGCTTTCTTTGAACCACACCTTGAATGCTTTGTGCAATTTTGGTCTCCATTTTTAATGAGGGATAAACTTGAATTCAGTACAGCGAAGATTAATGAGATTGTTCCCTGGGATGTCAGGGTTGCCCTATGACACATGGCTGAATAAACTGGACCTAGATGACCTCAATCAAACATATAACATTCTAAAGTGGCCTTTACAGGGTTGATCCTCAAAGGTTGTTTGCCCCTGGATGGGGAATCTAGAACAAGGGGACACTGTCTCAGTAATTTAGGACCAAGATTAGGAGAAATTCACAAAGGGTTGTGAGACTTTTGTTTTTTTTCTACCCTGGATGAATCTGGATGCTCCATCCTTGAGTATATTTAAGGCTGGAATGGATAGCTAATTTGGTCACTCAGGAATCAAAGAGTTGTGAGGAGTTGCAAGAAAATGGATTTGAGGCCCAGGCCATCCATACTTGTACTGAATGGTGGAGTAGGTGCAGGGAACTACGTAGGTTCCTGCTTTTAGGACCTTTGTTCCACTGTGAAGGATAGCAACCAATTGTAGCAGGATGTTAGTAAATTTACAGAAGGGGCAAATTATTGACAGATGACGTTCAACATTAAATTTGAAATAGTACATTTTGGTAGAAGATTGGAATGGCTTAATTTGTGCAAATCCAGGTGGGTTAGAGGGACAAAGGAATCACGGAATACAAGTACATCAGTCATTACAAATTGAACCACTTTTTAGCAAAACCATTTTTTTTTAAAAAAAGCACACTGTACATTAGGCTTTGTATCTAGCTGGATAGGATTGCAAAGTAGAAAAGCTACGCAAACCCCACATCAAACCATGGTTAGACCACATTTAGAGGTTGACGTATTATAAATAGGATGTAAAGACACTGGAAAGGGTGCAGAGTAGATTCATAAGGATGATCAGAAATGTACAGGAAAGAATTGATAGGCAGGTACAGTCCTCTTTTTCTCCTGAAAAAGGCGGCAGAGAGTTGGCCTAATATCCATTTTTACAAGTAGGAAAGGTTTTGACAGAGTGGATACTGAGTGTTTAATCTTTTGGTGCAGACCATATGCTTTCAGCAAAGCCTTTGAAATGGTCCCACACGGGAAACTGAAAATGTTAAAAGCACATGGGATCCTGGGTAACTTGGCAAGCTGGATGCAAAATTGGCTCAGTGGTAGGAGTCAGAGAATGGTGGTATGACTCGAGGCTGGTATCCAGTGGCGTACTACAGGGAATACTGCTCGGTCCCTTATTGTTTGTTACATAATTTATATAGATGAGAACGTGGGGTGATGATAAATAAGTTTGCAGATGAAACAAAGATTGGCCAGGTGACTGACAGTGAGGAGGAATCTTAGGTTACAGGAGGCAATTGATGAGTTGGGCAGATTGATTTAAACCCTTAAAAATGTAAGGTAATGCAATCTAGAAGAAGTAACAACACAAGGGAGTACTCAATGAATAGAAGGACAAGAAGATGCTCAAAGGAACACAGAAATTTTGAGGTGCTGGTCCACAGATCCCAGAAAGTTGTACAGCAGGTTAACAGGATAGTTATGAAGGCATACAGGACACTTGTCTTTAACAGCTTCAACACAGATTACAAGAGCAGGGAGGTTATGTTGGAGATGCACAGGACTTCGGTTAGGACACACCTAGACTACTGTGTGCAGTTCTGGTCACCACACTAGAGGGGTTGCAGAGGAGATTCACCAGGATATTGCCTGGGATGGAGCATTTCATAGAAAAGCTGGATAAGCTGAAGTTGTTTACTTTAGAGCAGAAAAGACTGAAAGGGAACCTTATTGAGGTATATCAGATTGTGAGGGCATGGACAGGTTGGATAGAAAGCAGCTGTTCCCCGTGGTTGAAGGGTCAACAACAAGGGGGCAGCATTCTAATATGAAAGGCAGGAGGATTAAAGGGATTTGAGGAAAATGTTTTTCACCCAGGGAGTGGTGGAAATCTGAAGTTGAGGCAGGAAATCTCACAACGGGAAATCTCTTTAAATAATATACTTGGATGAGCACATAAAATAGTACAACATTCAAGGCTATGAGCCAAGTGCTGGAAAGTGGGACTAGTATAGGTTTATAGTTTTGTTGGTGTAAACTTGATGGGCTGATGGGCCTATTCTGTCCTACATACTTGTTTCTATAACTACAGACCACCAACATGACAGTCGCTGAGAAATCCAACAGGGAATTCAGGAAAAATGTCTTTTTCCTGAAAGATGTGAAACTCACCCCACAGAGACAGGTTGAAATGCATGGTGCACATCACATGGAAGAGGATGTTAGTGAGCACAGGAGGAAGAAGGGATTAATGAGTAACAATGGTACGTTTATCATATAATTCCCTACAGTGCGGAAGCAGGCCAATTGGTCCTTCGAGTCCACACCCCTCTGAACAGGGTCCCCACAATTTCGCATTTTACCATGGCTAATTCACTTAGCCTGCACATAGCTGGACACTGTTGGCAATTTAGCATGGCCAATCCAGCTAACCTACATATCTTTGGATAGTGGGAGGAAACCAGGACACATGCAGGATTGGGAAGAATGTGCAAACTCCACAGAGTTTGTCACCCAAGTTTGGAGGTTTAGATTGTTTTATTTATTATTGTCACATGTACCTGAGTACAGTGAAAAGTCAGATCAAAACATACAAAGATGCAAAGCTCACAGGGTGATTGAACAGAGAGAGAGGTGTGCAAAAAGCAAGATCAACAGCAGATTTGAAATTTGAGAGGTCCATTCATAAATCTAATAACAGTCAGAAGATGTGGGGAGACTCAACTGGTGCACTACACCTGGCACCGACTGGTTGGGTGGAACGGTCTTGTTTCTGTGTCGGACATCGTGGTCATTTATCAGCCGCAGTTTCACAGGGAACCTTACTCTTTGTGTGTGTCTCTTCATTTCGAACAGTTCGAGAGGCCATGGCGCCGGGAGGGGTTCTTCACTTCCAGTTCCTCCACCACGAGTCGGCGACCCTGAGGAAGATGAACCAGCTCCGCGTGGAGAAACGTTTCTGCGACGTGACCGTGGTGACGGGGCGGCTGCGGTTCGCGGGCCACCGCGTGGTGCTGGCCGCGTGCTCGCCGTTCCTGCGCGACCAGTTCCTGCTGCAGCCGTCGCGGGAGGTGCGGGTGGCGCTGAGCGACGGCGCCGAAATGCTCTCGCGCCTGCTGCTCTCGTGCTACACGGGCTCGCTGGACGTGCCCTGCAGGGAGGTGCTCAGCTACCTGACGACCGCCAGCTACCTGCAGATGGACCACGTGGTGGAGGAGTGCAAGCGCGCGCTCTCCACGCGCATCGACCCCTGCATCAAGCTCGAGGACGACGAGGTGACCTTTGGGCCGGAGGCACAGTGTCGCGCTCGAGCTGAGGCACGGGCCCGGCAGTTGGCCGGGTTCAGGTCGGAGTCCGAAAAAACCGACGCCGACGACGTTTACGTGATCGTCGAGACGGACGGCCTGGTGGCGGAACCTTCCGGAAGCCAGCCCAGCGACCCCCGTCAGGAGGCCCACCCCGACCTCTCCAAGGCGGCCGAGGATGACGCTGTGCTGATCAGCGGCGGCTCCTCCAGCGACGAGGACAGCAACTGGCCGGGCGAGAAGAGCGCAGCCCCCGTTCCCGTCAGGCGGTGGGCAGCCCTCCACGGCCGCCTCCTCCGACCCCGCCCCGCCTGCCCCCAGCCCATTCACTGCAGCGAGTGCGCGCAGGCCTTCCAGCATCCGGAGCATCTGGTGGCCCACATGAAGGCCCACAAGCTCTTCATGTGCCCCAGGTGCGGCAAGGTGTTCAACCAGCGGGTCAACCTGGCTCGCCACGTCCATGTGCACACGGGCGTCAAGCCCTACCTCTGCACCGTCTGCGGCAAAACCTTCACCCAGAACCGCTCGCTCAAGGACCACATGAACCTGCACAGCGGCGCCAGGCCTCACTGCTGCCACTACTGCCACATGAGCTTCGCCCACAAGCCCGCCCTCCGCCGCCACCTCAAAGAGCAACACAGCAAAACCACCGCTGACAACTGCAAGTTGGCCCTACTCAGCATGGCTGGCACTGACGCCGAGCCACTGTAAAGGGACCCTTAACTCTGTACACACCTGTGAAGTTTTTCTCACTCCGAACTACCTTTGGGGTCTCCCTCGCTCTGCACGGTGCCATCAAAGTCTCCTTCTCAACTGTTGCCAGCGTTTCTCTCACTCTGGTTTACATTTGGGATCACCCTCCCTCTGCACAGTCCCAACGATGTCTCTCTCACTCTTCACTGCCTTTGGGGTCTCCTTTGCTCTTCAGAGTCCTGTTCGGTTCTCCCTCACTGGTTCTGGTGTCAGGGTCTACCTCACTCTATGGTCCCCTATTGGCTTCTCCCTCACTCTGACTTGTGTCACATTATTGTGCAGGCTCCCTCAATCTGTGGTCTTCCACTGGGGCCTTCCTCACTCAGTGGTCTCCAACTGGGGCTTTCCTCACTCTGTAGTCTCCCATTGGGGCTCTCCCTCACTCTGGAACTGGTGTCAGGCTCTCTGTCACTTTGCCAATTGCTACCATGGCCTCCAACGCTCTGACAGCTCCTCTCAAGTTGTTTTTAAGTGTAGAGAGCAGAAGAACGGAGAAAGGCTTTTCTTTCCACCTCTCCTTCCACAATCTCAGAATATGCCAAAGAGCTTTACAGCCAATGAAATACTTTTTTCAAAAAAAAGTAACCCTCGAAGTGTGGAAAAGCAGCAGACATTCTGTGCATTGACGTGAGAATGGATGGACCATCTGTGTCTCATATATGATGTTCACTGATGTTTTATATATTTTTGTCCAGAACACTGGGGATAGATTCCTGCTCTTTTTCCGAACAGTGCAACAGAGCAGGCTGATGCAGTTATGGTTTAACATCTCGTGAAAATTTTCACCCCTGACAGTGCAGCACTCCATAAATGCTTATAATGAGAGCACCAGCTGAGATTTTGAGGGTCAAGCGTTAGAGTGGCATTTGACCTCATAGCCAATAGTGCTACCTACAGTGGCACAAATGGCATCAGCTCCTAAAAGTATTGTCCTTAGATGTAGAATAGAACATTTCAAAGTTTAGAAGTTCTCCTGAAGGTGCCCGTTACAGTGGGAGCTATTTATGGATGTGAATTTAATCTATGTGTCTGTATATTAATTGACAATTGATTGTTGAATTGGTACTTTTGTTAAATTACACTCATCCAGGATTACAATACTTAATGAAATATTTGCATCTTTCAAATTTGGGCTGTTTCTTTTTAGCACTGTTCAATACTTTTAACACAGATTACCTCCATTTCCCAATGTCCACAGGTTTTTCAGGTTTTGCTCTTGGCTATTAATCCAGAGAGCATAATATTTTCAGAATTTGTCTTAAATTTAACCTCCTGGCATTTTAATTGTTTTATTATTAAAATTGGATGAGGATCTGCTGTGTGAAACCCAACCAGCTTGCTTCTGTCTCCTGAGGGAAGAATATCATAGAATCCTGGGATGTTTATAGCATAAGAGGCCATCTGGCCTGTCGTGTTTGCACCAGCTCTCTGAAGGAGAAATTCACCTACTACCACTGTACCTGCAGCCCTGTACATTTTATTTCCTTTTTCAAATCAAATTGCCCTTTGAAAGGCACAATGCACCTTCTGTCTAACACTCTCATGGGCATTCCTAATCCAAAACCTTTACTTTATTATAAAGTCTTTTTCTCATGTTTCCATAGTTTCTTTTGTCAATTCCCTTAAATCTGTGTCCTCTGTCTGTTTTGTGATCCTTTCAAAAGTGGAAACAGTTTTTTCCCCCCATCTGCTCTGTCCAGACATCTCATGATTCTGAATTTCTCTATGGAATCTCCTCTCAACCTTCTCTTCATCATAGAAATCTGTCTCAATTTTCTAATCTATCTAGCTGAAGTTCCGTTTCCCAGGAACCATTCTGCGAATCTTATCTGCACCTTTTGCAATGCCTTCATATCTTTCTAAATGTGTGGTCCTCAGAATTGGATGCAGTACTCAGTTGAGGCCAAATAAGGGCTTTGTAAAGATTCATCAATGCCCCTATTATGACGTCCATGATATTGTATGCATTATCAACCATGCTTGACTTGTCTGCCATGTTAATTACTTATGTACAAATATACCTAGGTCCTCATGCTACAGCAGCCACTTCTAATTTAATACAGTATCTCTACTTAGCAAAATGGATCACTTCACAATTCTCTGCATAAATCTGCAACTGCCCCATCTGCCTATTTCACCAATTTGCCTCTGGATTTTCACTAGGCTCATAATCGAAAGGTCCAGACTCTGGAGTCACTCACAGGTTCAAATGCACACACACATGCATCCTCTCCCAGCATCTGGTGGAATTTAAATTTAGTCAATAATTCTTAAAAATAAAGCTAATCTCAGTAATAGTGTCTCAAAACAACCATCAATTGTTCGCTGATGCCCTATACAGAAGGAAATGTACTATCCTGATCTTGACTGGCATATGTATACAATATGGATCACTCATAAAAGCTGTCTGAAATGGCCCAACCTGCTACTCAATTTCAAAGGAGGGTAGGATGGAGAACAAAAGCTGGCTATGCCACTGATTCCCATAAAAAGAATAAAGTATATAACCGTCTACGAGGGTTTTTGTGGCTCTGGTAGTGTCCTTAGTTCTGAGACAGAAGGACTAGGTTCAAGTCCTGCCTGATCCAGAGGTGCATAATAACATCTCTGAACATGTTGATTAGGAAATATCTATAATCATCCATGTTCTTTTGAAATTCTACACTGTCTTCACTGTGTGCTATATTTCTAAATTTCACACAATCCAAAAATTTTGAAGCTTGCTGTCCTTGCCCAATTTGGGTCTATATTCGACTTCAGGCTCACGATGAGGTGACTTGCCCTTTCACTGACTTCTCTATTATTTTACTCACCAAAAAGGCAGCCCACCATCAGTTCTCTCTAGGCAGGTAAGTGGGGTTGAGCTCTAAACATTGCCCTTGTAGGTCGCACCTACATACCAGGAACGAATTATTCTTCAAAATGTAAAGAGTAGGCACAGCTTACTCAGCATATCATCATAGAATGAGCCTCTCAACCCAAGAATCAATTTAGTGAATCTTCACTGTACTGCCACCAATGTAAATATATCCCTCCTTAAATAGAGAGACAAAACATAGAAAAGAGATGCAGGGCTAGGCCATTTGGTTCATCAAGCCTGGATTGCAGTTCAATATCACCATGGCTGTTACTGCATCTCAATGCCGTATTCCCCGTTTCTCCAAATATCTTTGATGCCTTTAAAATCTAGAAATTTATTTTTCTTGAATGTATTCAGTGACTTTGTGTCCACGGTCTTCTATGGTAGATAATTCCACAAGTTCACTACCCCTGCAGTGAAGAAATATTTTCTGATCTCAGTCCTAAATGACATATCCTGTATCTTGAGGCTGATAGAATAGTCAGCCTGCAAATCCCTCCAGTTCTTGTATGACTGGTGGTAACAGTTGGAGGGTCTTTTGGTCAGCTTGATACATTTTGCTCATACTTGAGGCATCCTGTGAGCTATAGTCTCCTATGCCAGGCTATGGAAACAGACATAATTACAAAGAGATAACTCCGATTTCTCTCCACAGATGCTGCCACACCTGCTGAGTTTATCTAGCAATTTCTGTTTTAATCACAAAGAGTAATAGCTTTTCATAACAGGGAACAAGGCCCTTCAGCCCATTGTATCTGGACCAGTCATCAAACATCCATTGATTCTAACCCCATTGTCCAATACACAACCTGTAGCCTTTTATGTTATAATATTTCAAGTGCTCATTTAATAGTTCTTAAATACCTTGAGGGTTCCCACCTTCCTCATCCTGACAGGCACTAAGTTCTGGATACCCATAACCCCCTGAGGTGAAAGGATTTCCTTTACAAATACCTTCTAAACCTCCTGCTCTTCACCTTAAAAGTGCGCCCCGTTTGTTAGTGACCCCACTAGTCGGGAAAGGTTTCTCCCTATCTACGCCCCCCAGAACTTCGTACACCTCAATGAGATACTCACTCAGACTTCTCTGCCCTAAGGAAAACAACTCCACCCTATCACATCTCTCATTGCAGATCATGGGAGTGGAAGAGCATGAAGCGAGAGTTGGGATGCAGGGGGCAGAGAGGAGACGGCTGGGAATGGGAACATAGAGTAGGGAGGGTAGGCACAGAAAGTACGAAAGATGGGAACCCAGAACAGGGGAGGGAGGTTTGTCTTCGAAAGATGCACCAGCTGTTCAGCTGCGGGAGGCGGCGCGGCTGCAAGTCCCTGATCGCTGGCGGCGGAACCAGGCTACACAGAGCCCTCCCTCTCCTGTGTGTGTAGTGGGAGGAGGGAGAGTACGCTCTAGATCGTCGGACAACCGTGTCCACACGTTTGCCCCCCTCCCCATCAGGCCGTTACTAAACCGGGCTCTTAGTGTCGTTGCTGCAGCTGCTGCTGAAGGCGATGGCGAGCGGCGGGGGGAGGATGCTGCGCTTCAGGTTCCCGGAGCACGACTCGGCGGCGCTGCGGAAGATGGACGAGCTGCGGCGGGGCGAGTGGTTCTGCGACGTGACGGTGCTGGTGGGCGGCCTGCGGTTCCCAGGCCACCGGGTGGTGCTGGCCGCCTGCTCGCCGTTCCTGCGCGACCGCTTTCGCATGGAGCCGGCCCGCGAGGTGACCGTGCTGCCCGCCACCGCCGCCTCGCAGGCCGTGCTGCGCCTGCTGCTCGCCTGCTACACCGGCCGCCTCGAGTTCCCCTTCGCCGACATCCTCGACTACCTGACCGCCGCCAGCTGCCTGCAGATGGAGGACGTGGTCGAGCAGTGCCGCCGCTCCCTTTCGCCCTGCGTCGTGGCCGCCTCGCTGCTGCGGCTGGCCCAGGACGGCGAGGCCGAGGACGGAACAGGGCCTGCAGCCGGAGCCGCCGGAGGAGGAGGAGGAGGAGGACTCCGCCCAGGCCGCTCCGGGACCCCGCACGCCGGTGCCGCTGCCAACCGGGCAGCGGAGAGACTTGAGGCCGAGGCCTCCCCCCTGTCTCCTTCCTCGACACCTACGACGGCGAGTGCACCTGGGGCAGGCCGAGGCGTCGAACCGGTCAAACTCGAGGCCCAGGCTTCTCCTCCTCCTCTCCTAGGCCCTGGTGACCGGGAAGCCCACGCCGCCCCTCACCCTCCTCCTCCAGCCGTCGCCGATTACCTAGAGACCGAAGGCCGCATACACCCGGGGCCAGGGCTGAAGGTGGGCGAGGACGAGGAAGAGGAACGGGCCAAGGCCGAAGGGATGGAGGCCGAGGTGGCCGAGGCCTACCCCCCGGGCACCGGGGTGGAGGAGGGAGGAGAGGAAGAGCCCGAGGAGGACTACGAGAGTTCGGCCAGCGAGGAGTGCCGAGCCTCGGCGGGTTTCTACGGCGGAGGGGGTTTCTACCAGAGGCCCGGGGTGGGAGAGGAACCGCAGGTCTCGGGCCTGGAGGAAGGCCCCGGGCCTGGGGCTGGGCCTAGCCCCGCTCCCGGAGCCGGGGGCCTGGCTGAGCCGCCCCTCCTGTGCTCGGAGTGCGGGGCCCCGTTCGAGCAGCGCAGCGGCCTGGCCACACACCTGCTGCTCCACAAGCTCTACATGTGCCCGCTCTGCGGCAAGCTCTTCAAGAAGAACGCGCGGCTGGCCCAGCACCTCAACGTGCACACTGGCTTCAAGCCGTACGGCTGCGCCATCTGCGGCCGGGCCTTCACCCAGAACCGGTCCCTTAAGGACCACATGAACGTCCACAGCGGAGACTCGCCGCACGGCTGCGGTTACTGCGACATGCGCTTCACCCACTACAACACCCTGCGGGTCCACCTCCGGGACCAGCACGGCAAGACCACCAGCGGCAAGAACTCAGGGGAGCCCAGGCTGGCAGAGATCAACGTGGTGGTGCCCTAGGTGTAGGGGGCTTGGGGTGCGGGTGCCCTGTAATAAGTGAGTGAGGGATGGTGATGGTGGGATGGGGCTGAAGGGCCTCTCTACCATGTAAGGGGGGTGCGGCACCAATGGTGGGGTGTTATAGTGGAAAGAGGGATGTGGAGGCATCCCTGGAGTTAGAGTGGAGCACACGAGGATCCCAAAGCTGGGGTGAGGTGTCTGAGAGGGAATCCTGTGGATAGGGTGGCATGTGTGGCATCATCCCTAGGGGTGGGGGTAATATTGTGCATGGGAGGGTGGCATGTGTGGCGGGGGGGGCCTGGGCTTGAGGGGAGGTGTGTGCAATTTGATCCCTAGAGGCATGTGATGGACTGAGGGGATGCAACCTTAGGGTAGAGTTGGGAGTGTTTGAGATCTGTAGTATTTCGTTGGGGGAATGGAATTGCAGGAGAACAATTTGTGTGATAGGGGTAAGGTGATAGGCAGTCCTCTGCTTGCTAATGATGGGCTCACTCCCATCCACTCTGCAGCAATTGAAAGTTCTCCTTTTGCCATGACACATGAACCTTAAAACCTTAGCTCTGCACACAAGTATAAATTCTTCTCTAGACCCCGATGTACGGTTCCTCCCTCTTCCCACATCAGTCAGCAGTGCCTCTATTGCCCACTCCCCTACATGCACCTGTCTCCTCTCTCCATCTCCCTAACTGGCTGCTCTTCTCTTGCCTCTCCCAACATATAATGCACTCCACCTACAGTCTCTATCATGTTCTCTGACCCCTATTCAATAAGATGTGGGAACAAAGTAGGCCAATAGACCACTTGGATCCACTCTACCATTCAACAAGACCATGGCTGATCTGATCATTCTTCACTTTCTTCCCTTTCTGCCTATGGGTCAAGTTCTCAATTCAGTCAAAATTGGAGGGGCGAGGTCACCAGCAAATATGCCATTGCAATCGGCACTCTGAGGATGGGAACCTCCATTTTACTCACTGTCCTTGAGGTCTTTGCCCTGGTCACTGAGGCTTTGCAACAAGTTGATCAGTTTAATTCCAAGCCACAGTACAGCCTGAGGCATCAGACAGCAGAGGAGGTGCCCATTCATCCTTTCATGGCTGGTTCCTCAGTAATGTGATCCAATTAATCAAACTTCCTGGTTCTTTTCCCCATCACTTTGTAAATATCAGTTTCTCCTTCTGCTATTTGTTCAATTCAAAGAGAGCATAGATCTCACATCATGGATGATGGTCCTTCAGCTGACTGTGTCATCTGCTGTCCATCTAACATAATTCCACTTTACAGCCTGGAGTCTGTAGCCCTGTAAGTTACAGCACTAAATGCAGATTGAAGCACTTGTTAAATTTGATAAAGTCAAGATCTCAATTGCTGAATCTCTTTCTGGGCAGTGTCTTGCAGATTGCTACTGCAGTAATATTTATCGTTGTCACGTCTGGTTCTATTGCCAATTAACTTAAGCCTGTGCCCTCTCGTTTCCAACTCTCGTAACCAGTAGAAATAATTTCTCTGCATTTGCTCTGACAAAACACATCTCTCAAATCTGCACCTACCCTTCCCCACACCAAGGAGAACAGTCCCAAGTACTCCATGTCCCTCATCCCTGAAACTGTTTTTGGAAGTCTCGTCAGCACCCTACCCCAGACCCTGACATCCTTGCTAAAGTGCCCCAAGGGTCCTGAACAAGACACAGTTTCCCAGGTGAGGTCTAGCCTGTGTTTTGTCCAGGTTTAGTTTAACCTCTCTGCTTTTGTATTCTGCCAGTATGTACAAAACTGCAGGTACCATGAGTATTTCTAACACCTGTCACAGCTAGTCTTATCTGCTACTAAATCAGTTTGCAATGGGAGCATAGTGATGAAAGGATCAATATAACTTTCAAACCTGGTCTGTGTTGCTCCCCCCCCACTGCTGAGAATGAGCTGTGACCTCCCACTAACCCTGCAAGTCCATTAGAGAGTTTGTCTTTTCCATCTCAGTAGTTTTATTACATCTAAAAGATTGAATGTGTAGTTTTTAGATGGTATTTGTGGTTCATTTCAACTCTAAGGATAATATTGGTGTTGATCTTCAGCTGCTTGACAAATAAATATAAATTTCATAAATCCTCTCATTGTCTGATAAATTTGACATCACATTTTTGCTAAACTCTGACATGGCATTGGGGATAATGTAGAAAAGTAAGGGAATAAAATTGTTGCTAATCTCATACACAATGGTAACGCAATTGTTACTAATCTCAAACATGGTAAGGGTATAAATATTATTAATTATGGACATGGTGGAAATAGGATTGTTACTAATCTTTGGCAGTGCACGCTTGTTATCACTAAGTTGGGAAGAACAGGATTATTACTAATCTTAGAAATGGGTAGAGCAGATTTGTTACAAATGTTGACTAACTTCAATCATGATGAAATCTGATGTTTTACATATCTGTAGACAATGGAGGCAAGATTGTTACTAATCTCAAAAATGGTGGGAATAAGATTGTGACTAATCTCAAACAGAGGAGGAGCAGAATTGCTATTCTTAAATAAATATTATTCAAACTGTATAGATATAAACTGAACTGTGGTTTGAAGCCATGAGTGGCAACTTTGAGTTAACACTAACAAACAAATGAGACAGCTATTACTCAGAGTCCTACCCCATCTTGCCATTTTAGCCCCTAAAGGAAGTTTATCATTTAAAAATTACTAAAATATAATTACCAATATAAAATGCAGCTGGTGGGTCTGTTAGCTAAGAGTTTGTGAATCTGTGTGATTCAGATGTTGTCAGTAGAAAACAGTTTCAAATGTGCCCACCTCTGGAGTGATCATGTAGGAAGTGCTGGAGCTATGCAATATAAAAACATTAGAAAGTGCCAGTACTGAATCTGATACCATTTGACTGTCAAAATGATTCAGAACCAGAGGAATTTTGTGCCAGAGCTACTGAATTACAATGACAAAAGCATCATATGATGGATATGCTGTGCCAGTGTGACAGAGGGATTGAGCGTGAAAAACATCCAGTTATAGATCCATCCAGTGCAAGAGTCCGGAGTCCAAAGTGTACGAGATCTAGTGCCAAACAGATTTGGTGTCATAGGATTCCAGTACCAGAGATCAAGTGGCAGAAACAGTGATAGATCTGTTGCTAGGGAAATCGAGAGACAGAGGTGCAGCACCATCAGAGATGTTGCTACAGGGTTCCATTGGCAGATATCAAATGGCAGTTCCAGTGCCATTATGATTAAGAAAAAGTGTTGTATCAGGAGTTTCCAGTGAAAGATAGATTGTGTTAGGAGATCCAGTTAGAGATTGAATGAAGATTGAATAATAGAGATAAACAATGATAATTAGACTGAGCAATAGTGATCTAGCATTGAGGGTATCTGGTACTAGAGGGTTCAATTGTGCTATTGAGATAAAGTGATAGATCTGAGGCAAAAGGATCAAGTTGCTGGGAAGATCCAGTGATGAATCGTACAACAGGATGTTCAGAAAATTCCAATGGAACAGAAATAAAGAAGATTCCTTGTTTATGGGCTGAGTGCCAGGTAGAAAGGGTAATGGAGAGATACAGTGACAGATGAAGTCATGATGAGGCCCTATAAGTAAATTGTACGCTGAGGAGATCCCATGCCAGTGAGATCAGGTACGAGAGGGTTCCAATGACCAATAAATTGAGTTCAAGGAAGATGGAGTGCCTGGGAGATCAAGTGAGAGATCTTATGACAGAGTTCCAATCACAGATCGAATGAATAAAGAGAGAGTTTGGAGAGATCTAGTGTGAGAGATTAAGTAATATAGAGATCCAATGACATTGCTTAGTGATCTAGTACAAGGAAGATTGAGATCTGGAATTAGTGATAGATTTTTGTTCCAGTGACTGAGCTATCAAGTGTGAGTGTGATCGAACGGTTGATCAGATCCAATGTCAGGGAGATAGCATTGTCACTGGATATTTTTATTGCTCTAACTAAGAGGTCGAGTGCTAGGGATTCAGTGACATGCACCAACAGTGCCAACGTTATTGGGTGCAAGAGGGTCTCAGTACCGCTACAATACCGAGGAAATCCATTTACAGAGAGATCGGATGACCGAGGAGGGGGTTCCAGTGTCTGAAAGATCAGGTGAGGGTCCCCCCGCAGTAGAAGGACTGAGTGCAACGGGGATCCAGTGACGGAGGTGGGGAGGAAGAGTGACAAAAAGATCGAATAATGGTGAGCTCCAATGACAGCGGGATCGAGTGATGGAGAGACCATGTGCCGAATAGGTTTCCAGTGGCAGACGTCGAGCGACAGCGACCCCAGGGGCCGGGGGATCCAGTGTGACACGGAGATTGCGCAACGGGGGGGATCTGGTGAGAGAGATCGAGCGACACGGGAAGCCGGCGACGGTACGTCCAGTCGCGGGGAGATCCAGTGATCAAGAAGAATCCCAGACGCTGGGAGATCGAGGGAAGGGAGATCCAGTGACAGAGTGCTCCGGGCAGGGGGTGGGAGCAATTCAGCGGCCAGAGATCGAGCGACATCCGGGCACGGGGGAGACCGAGCGGCGTGGCGATCCAGTGAGAGGGATCGAGTGACCGGGAGCTGTGGAAACTCCGCGGCTGCGGCTGGTCGGCCCTGCTCCTGCTCCGCTCCCGGCGCCGGGAGTTTTTGCGGGTCCGGGCCCGGGCCCGGGGATTCGGTCGGCCACCCGCCGGGGACTGCGGCAACTCGGAGCCAGGTGAGCCCGAGCAGGGCCTGGTGGGGAGAGAAAGGCTCGGGGGCTTAACCTCCCACTGTCACCCA
>NC_063366.1:19075971-19078111 GCF_021869965.1 Rhincodon typus | reverse complement strand
CCAGAGGCGTGTAATAGCAATTCTGAACAGGTTGATTGGGAAAATACCAACACACACAGAGAGAGAGAAGAGGTATCTGTGAGGGAACAACGCCCAGTGATTACATGTGATGCGGGTTCTCCCGGGGTGGAAATTCAAGCTTCGTGCTGCCACACTTCGGGGACGGATTCAATCTGCAGCAAGGTCTGAACACAGCGACGTTGTGACTTTTAAAATCTGAATGGTCTCCCCAGTCCTTCATCCCCCGACATTTTGGTGGGATGCCGCCCTGCTATTGCATTCTTAATGATTTCCTCTCTTACGTAGTAGCCTCCTGTGCACCCTAAAACAGCATCAACTTTTAAAAATTCCCTAAGCCTCAATCCGCGCTTTCTTCCAGCACGCTTTGCTCATAAATTGGCTTCATTCTTGAATCCAAACAGCACTCGGGCTTCGATCCGTTATCGGAACTCTGTTGAAATCAATTGATGAGTGGGTGGGTGCGCTTTCCTCCAAACCGGAGACCTGTTGCGGCTCTCCTGCCTCGCACCGAGCCGGAAAGCTGAGGGGGTTTGAGTTTCAACCCCAAGGAGCTTGAGAGAGAGAGAGCGCGAGTGAATGCAGGCTGATAACTGGCCCGCTGCAGGCCTGGAGGAGCGCCGCACTGTCGGAGGCGCCACGTGAACTGCGAAGCGACATTCCCCATCAAGCTGGATAAAGTTTCATTTTAGCCTGGCTGCTCATTTTTGCGGCGATTTGGTCGGGGAAAGATGTTGACAACCCCGGAGTCGGGGGCTGGGGGCAAACGACACTTCAATGAACAAACCCCTGTGGGTCATTCTGGCTATTGCTGGGATCTTGCTGTGCACCAGTCCGGCTGCCTGGCAAGAAAATTAATGCGGAGTAAAGTAATCAGAGCTAGAAAGGGGGCACTGCATCAAAGGCCAGAGGAAACTTATAACACATTAAAATAAAACTTCGCCGCCGTCCTACAGCCTAGAGAGCCATCGACTGTTACTTCCCTGCGAGAGGAGCCAAGCGTTACCTCAGTTCACCTCCCTCCCTCCGCTCCGCCTCTTCCCTCCATGTCTCAGTCTTGTCTTTATCCCTATTGAGTCCCGCTCTCTTTCTTTCCTTCCTTTGTAAACGCTTTAACGTCGAGGCACGTTTAAACCTCTCTCTCGGCGCCGTTAATCACAGCACTTTCAAACTGATTGCAGTATCTGTAAACGGAATCCAGATAGAGGGGACAAAGTTGTGGGGGAGGAGAGAGAGAGAATAAAAACAAAAAATCGTTAGCAAAAGAGAAAATCAGAAGAATCAAAGAGAATTTGATGGGGGGGAAACAAAAAAAAGGGACGCTACAGATCCAAGGCGAGGATTACTCTAACCATGAGTGAGTGAGTGCGTGGCGGAACAGGAGAGGATTTGTGAATCCGCCTCAAAAGATTTTCGATTTAATTGGGGTGGGGTAGTGGTCAGCGCCGATTACACGAGCGGAAGACAATACAGATTATATATCGAATTCACCAAGTTTCAATTGACAGGAGACAGCCGAGTGGTGAGGGGAGTAGGGGGAGAAAAAAGTAACATTTGTTTTGAATTTTGAAAGGTGCCGGAGTCCAGGGAGCCACACGGTTCGAGCGGGAATGTCATGATCGGCTGGAGCTGAGTTTATTGTGGACTCCCAAGGCAGGGAAACGGTTTAAAACGGACGAGAGAGGGGACGAGTTAAGAGAGAGAGAGAGAGAGGCAGGGATTCTTAATAACCACGATCTTGTGCGTTCAAGTCAAATTATCCACAAGTTCATGAGAACAAGGTGGGTCGAGGAATAAAAGCGGAAAGGAACAGAGTAGGCTAGAGGAAAATTTGTAGCGGGAGGAGAGTTGAACTGGGGCATTTGTACTTTCAGAACGGGCACAGAGTTAGACAGGACATCAGAAACGAGGGCAAATTAAGACGATTTAGACCGGAATAAAGCAATTGAAATAAATCGAATTCAGATTGATCCGCTGGAACTGGATTTCAAGCCATTTGCTGGTCTCCAGCTCCTGGGAAAAGGCAGAATTTCCACCGGGAACCATGGCTTCTTTCGGGAAGTATACTCACGCCATCGTCAGGGGGATCCCGGCTGGAATGGGACTGAAGGACGGAGAGAAG
>NC_063366.1:18884182-19070971 GCF_021869965.1 Rhincodon typus | reverse complement strand
CAAATGTTTTGTTCCCCAAGGAAGTTATTCCCAACTGCTGCCATCGATCTATGTAATTGAAATTCCTCAAATCTGGAGCCACTACTGTGAATAAGTTAATATTTCTCAGTCCTAGCACATCAATCGGTCTTGAAGGATGGCCTTTCATTTTATTAAGGTCTAGTGTGGTATCGAACTTCAGTTTTGTGCAGTTATGACAGGTATTCCTTACCCAGGGAATTCTGCAGTGTGCAATTTACTGAATTCCTGTTGTGTTCTTGACCCCCTCCACTGGCCTTTCTCTCTGCTGATCCCCACAGGTGGTGACTTTGTTGGGTGTGTGGGAGGACAGAGATGATTAGTTGGAAAATTTTTCGGGACTCGCAAAAGAAAAGGAATGTGCTTTTGCAGATGTTTGGGGTCCTGCCAGATGTGGCTAGGCAGGCTGCAAAACACTGACAACCCTGGGGAACTCTTCTGGCTGTGAAGAATTCCAGACCTTAACCAAAGCTTGCGGCAACTTTTGTTTTTAAAACCTTTCTTTTGCTTTTGTTCTTTCACTGGAGACATTGCTAAATCTAATCAACTCTTCATGCCCCTGTGGAAGTAATATGATATGTACTGGTGGAATCAAAGTTTTGTTGTTTCAACATTATATTCCATTTATCCCACTCACATGGATTCCAGTTTAGTTGTTGTTCCTCTACTTCATCTGATCCATGATGTGAAATCTAAAGTTTTATGTTCAGTTACCTAGTGCAAATCTCCTGCCTCCACCACCGCGCGCCTCCCTGCCCCCCCGCCCCCCCCCCCCCATCCCTGCACACATTTTTATCAAAATAATCATCCACTGCCCTCGAGAATACCTCATTTGAACCTGCCTCCACATTTCCCAGCAGTTCATTCTATACCCTAACTGTTGAGAGCTTTTTTCTCAAATCACCGTTACTTCATTTGCACATCACTTTAAATCCATGCCCTCTCATTTCTCTTTCTTTTACAAACTAGAATAGCTTTTCACTATCTACTCTATCCAGCCCACTCGGCTTAATGTTTCACCTTCCATCGACCTTTATATCAGCACCATCATCCTGCTTGCTTCAATCATCATGATGCTGAATTCTCTGCTCAGGGCAGCTAGGGATAGGCAATAAATATTGGCCCAGCCAACAATGCCCAAGTAAATTAATAAATGAATGTACCCACCTCCTTTGGTTATCATGTCCTAGAGTGGAACTTGAACCATAAGCTTCTGATTTAGGCAGGGGTTGTACCCACTTTCGCACAATCCCTCTTCCCTATCCCTACTATTTCCGCTTGAAGTCACTTGCTGCAAAATGTTTTGTATTTCTTCTGAAGTAATGGGCTTTACTTCTGAGTCTGAACTCAACTGAGCTAATTCAAAAACAAAACGTACTGGAGAAACTCAGCAGGTCTGGCAGCATCTGTGGGGAGAGAGAACAGAGTGAAATATCTTTAACGTGTTCTGTTTATGGGTCCACTGGACTTGAAACATTCACTCTGCCTGTCTCTCCACAGATGCTACCAGACCTGCTGAGTTTCCCAGCACTTTGTTCTCATTTCAGATCTTCGGCACCTACAGTTCTTTGTTTTTATTTCACTGAGCTAAATGTTGAGTCAGTGAACAACGTCCATAACTGCACTGGTTCTTCTCTAGGGTACAGAGCCAGGTAAACATCCATGCAAACTTACAGTCATGTTCTGATCACCACTGAATCATCAAATGGTTACGCCTGGAGACCATTCAACCTACCACTGCTGTGTCAGCTCTTTGCAAGAACAATTCAGCTAATTCTATAGAGCCTGCCCAGTAGCATTGCAAACATTTTCTTGTTCTGCAAGTTACTATTGAACATACCTCCACCAGGCTCCTAGGCTGTGCATTCCAGGTACTTACTGCATTTCTTTTAAAATTAAGTTCTAATGCAGATTTTTAAATGGAGTTTGTGTCCCTTTCCTTTCAAGTAAAATGCAGTATGCAAACCAGCTAGTAAATATTGTGCTGTAGTAATTAGAGGGAAAGCAAGCAAGCAAGCAAGTGAGGTAGAGACCCCAATAGTCGTCATTCACTATTTTATTCAATGGCAGAACAGGCTTGAGGGGCCAAATGGCCTACTCCTGCTCCTAATTTCTTTGTTTGCATGATTCACTGCTATTGCCAACCAACAGGTGAAACTTTTTGTTCAGTTGGAGGTAAATAATAACTTCTCAAGAACAGTTTGTACTCAATTTTAATTTTTATGATTTGTGTGACAAGTCTAGATTTTCTTTTAAAATCATTCTTGGAACGTGGGACAGTATTGATTACCCACCCCTATATCCGGAGGAATCTGATAGCTGCTAATCTGATCCCATCTCCTCAAATTCTGAGCAACTGTGTCCGCACAATTTGCCCTCCTGTAGATTTTGTTTTACTTCTTGAATGTGCATTGATTTGATTCAGAGGGTATTTGGAAGAGGCAGTTCAGGTTGAAGTGTGACTTCATTTGTAGATCAATCCCCAACTTGACAAGGTTCACAGTCCATTGCTATCAGTGAGATGCCCACATACAACCACAAGTAGTACAAACAGACCGAGTTACATTGTTACATGTGGTGGCTGTGACACCAATGGTACGAAGGCAAGGCTTGCTGCTGAATGAAAGCAGAAAACTGCATTTGTGGGTGACTGTATCTTCAGAGTAGTGCGACTGACTAGTGTTGCAATTGAAATTTAGGATTGATTGTAAAGGAGCAATGGTCTCATTCCTCAGTCACACAGTGGTATTGTGAGCTTGATGTAGCTTATTAATGTGCAATGGGATCATTACAGAGCTGGATCATAGATGGGTGCAGACAAGCAATGGTAACAAGGGGCAGGGAGGGTCACTAAGAAGTGACTTCTGTGTTCCCATTACCTAGTTGAGCTGATAAGCTACAGAATTTTTTTTAAATTAAGAAGCATATTGCCTACATGTAGAGTGTATCTGAATGCAGTTAAGGATCCAGGGTTTTTCACTGGTGTGTTATCAGTTTACATAACATGGAACCACATCAGCACAAGTTGAAACAATTCACCAGGAATTTGAGAATTGATAGTAAGGGGCTGCTTAAAGGAGGAGCATGAGTGTGGGACGTTGCAGGACAGGGTGAGGTTGATTGATTTGGTGGCATTATCTTGGCTACCAATAGTGGACAGATGAATTTGTTAATGCTTGGAGACATTGGAGGGCTGTGGTGCTGCAGGAAGCCCTGAAATATGTGAAGGAGTGAGTCTTTGGAGTAATCTGAAAAACAGGGTGTGGGCTGGATTGAGCTGACAGCTGCTTAAGAAGTAACTTAGCTGTTTTTAAATAGTTTCCACTTCGAAGGTCAGTTGATTTCTTGTTGCCTGTTTGAATTGTGTTGATTTGTACGGAGTGTGCTGGTCTTGTCAGTGATGGCCAATCCTTGTCAATGGTTGATAAAAGGAACAAACAGACTGTCTGTCATTTCAAGCCCTCTTTAAAATCAACCTCTTGCATGCTCTCTCTTCTCACTGGCTGTTACTTGGCATCTGTTTCTCTGTGATTACAGCTTCTGAAGAACGTAGGATGCTATTCTACATAAAAAAAGCATTTCAATGAATGTCGCTTGCAGGAGGTTGGTAGAGAGCTTTTGTCACTGACATAGTTACAGGACAAGGCCCATTCAACCCCTTAAACTTACTACATTGTTCAATTAGATCATCGAGACCTCTGTGTTAACTCAATGTCTAACTATCTTGGTGTTCTCTGTAGCCCTTACTACACTGGCCTAGCGAGGGTTAAAGTGCAAAGTTCACAAACATTTTTTTATTCATTCATGGGATGAGGGTGTTGCTGGCTAGGCAGCATTTATTGCCCAGAGGGCAGTTAAGAGTCAACAATATTGCTGTGGGTCTGGAGCCATGTGTAGGCCAGACCAGGTAATGATAGCAATTTCCTTCCCTAAACGATATTAATGAACCAAATGGGTTTTTGCCGACAATCAACAATGGATTCATGGTCATCATTAGACCCCTAATTCCAGATATTTATTGAATTCAAATTCCACCAGCTGCCATGGTGGGATTCGAACCTGAGTCCCCAAGACATTGTCTGGATTAACAGTCCAGTGATAATACCACTAGGCCATTGCCTCTCTGCTGGCAGGAGTCACTGGGTGTTATTAAGGAACCTGGGCTAACAATGGGGATCAAGGATTTGAAGCCATGATCTTCCTGATCCTGTGACAGCTAACGGCCTTGCATTAGAAGTTTCCTGCTTTTTAAGCTCGGCTGTCTCTTTTTTGTTTTCTTTTTCACTCGTGGGACGTGGGCATTGCTGGCTGGGCCAGCACTTGCTGTCAGTCCCTAGTTGCCCTTGGGAAAGTGGTGGTGAGCTGCCTTCTTAAACTGCTGCAGTCCACCTACTGTAGGACTACTTTGGGCATTTGAGTATTTAAATGTTGCAAATCCCTCTATGACCCCGTTAGCTTTGTCCAACAGTGATTGAAAGCTTGCAGCATTGAAATGTTTGTCACCAAATCAGTGCAATATATTGAACAGAACAACAGGACCCTTTAATCTTCATTCAAAGGTCCCCCCTGTTTGAGTTTAATATCTGCCAGCTAACTTCAGTAGGTGGTTGCCACCTTGTTCAAGATTGTGGAACAGCACCGTTTTGGAAAAGATTTGTTGAATGGTTCCTAGAAAATATGGAACAAATGTCAATAAAACTGATACCATATTAGATTAATCTGAGACCGGTAGATGTTTGCTAGCCAAGGGTCATGAAAGTGAGTCATGCAGCCAAGGTGGGTGAAGATCACCATTACTCATTGAAGGTGAAAAAGGCTTGAGGGGCTGAATGGTCTCCTGCTGTTCCTCAGACCTTGCACACTGGTTAGCTTGACAAGTGCCTGCAGTTTCTCATCTCTCTTGTCTTGGTTTCACACTGGGGAGTGTGTGTAATTTGCAAATGTGGATGCTTTGTTTGCAATGATGCTCCTTGGGTGTGGCTTCTGCAGAATTTATCCGTGAAATATCTCTTTGTTGCTGGATAATCTGTCATTAATAATGAAATGAGTGTGTGCTTAACAGAGTGACTCACTTGAGAATGGGAGGAGCAGTGTGTGTTTGCACTGAAGTGGTGAAGTACCCAGGGTTACGTCGGTAGACATTTTTGAAGGCATTTGGCAAATGGACCTGGACAGAAAAGGCAAATATAGCTATGGGGTGGAGGTGTCCATTTTCGAGACATCATTCACAATTTGGCACAAGGCCAGCAGTTTTAGACACCAGATTTAGAAACAACTGATTCTTAGGGTACGATTATTAAGATCAGCAGAAACCCGAGGAAGCCAAAGTACTGGCTGTAACTGCGAGATTTTCACTAATCATGAGTTCAGGGCATATTTCATCACCTAATGATGTAGAAATTCCTAGCAAACAGAGTAGGTCGATAAGCCAATGGAGTGATTAGTGGCATAGAAAGAGGCTATTTGGCCCATCCATCGCTCTACAGATAGCAGGCAATCAGTCTCATTTCCCTTGCTCTGTAAATTTATTTGCCTCCATGCCAATCAAATTTCCTTCGAAATGATGGTGGAGTAGGTGCTTCGGAGAGGAAAGTCAATGCATGCATAGGCAAGAAGAGCACATCAATGGGATTTGATGGTGCAGTGTAGATTCATTTGGCTGGATGCCTGTTTGTGTTCTGCTAACTAAGTAGTGAGAAGATGAAGGGAAGCTTTGCATTTCAAAACCCTTCAATAGGAAAGGAAGACAGTGCAAAAAGGTTTTATTGTGTTCAGTCCTGTGAGAGATTCAGGGAGCCACTCTGTCCTCCCACTGTGACAATTATTGAATGAAAGCTTTTCGTTTCACTTGTGCCTGAGTAATGCAATTCCTCCTGAAATTGTTTCTCTCGCAAGATTGGAGCTGATGGCAGACGGGCTCCCATAAAGAGGACTCTGTGTACTCCAGTGTCTGCCTTTTTCTTCCTCCACCCAGGGTTCAGAAGTGCAGCTAATTATTATTTCACCGTTGTTCGGTCACCTGGCTCAGATCCAGAATTGGTCGAGCACTAGATGGGAATCTTGAGCGTACGGACTGGGCTTTTGAGCCAGCAGCAGGAGTGGACAGCAGCGGGTTGTACCTCCAACCAGCCAGTTCATTCAATGGTGCACCAGGTGATACCCAACTCCTGCCTCTGAGCCTGGTCCCAAGCAGCTAAGAAAATCGTTGTCGGGTTGTCTTGACACCTAGGAAGCTGTTCGGCGTTGTTGGAACAGAGTGCAGAATGGAAAAGCGGGTTGTGAGAGAATGTTCTGTCCATTGAAATGTTTAAGGGCTGGGCAGGAAGTACAAAAATTTACCACCCTTTTTTTTTTTGTTGAAGAGAATTGACAATTGGACGAATTAAAAGTTGATGCAGGGATAAGATTCTTGTTTAAGGCTTAAGTCTTCCTCTCCTGTGGCATATCGTGGTTTTATGAGCCCAAGACAGATCCTGCAGAAAGAATCTTCATATGCTGTTGTGCCGAAGATTTACAGCATGAGAACAGACCACTTGACCTGACTGGTCCATGCCAGTGTTTGTACTGCTGCCCTACGTTATCTCTACTTATCAACACATTCCCTCTATTTCTGTCTCCTTCCTGTGCTTCCCTGAAATGTGTCTATATTTTTCAGCTCAAATGTTCCACATGGCTGCAATTCCATTTGTGAGGGCAGGTTGTGTCTGTATTTAATAGCGACATTCTTTGCATCTAGTTTTTGGACTCTGCCCCCCCCCCCTCCCCCCAACAAGTGGAAATGTCTTCCCGTACAACCCGTTCAAAGTTTGAAGGAAAGACATCTGGCTGCCCATCCACCTCCCTCCCGAGAGGTGAACTGAAGTCTTTATTGATTTGGCTTGAACTTTTACGTTGACCTCTATGACCTCAGCAAGTATTTGATGGAAGGGTATGTATGGAGCATTGGAAAGCTACAAGCTGGAAATGCTCAGCATCTGGTTGCAAAAAAAAAACATTGTTGAGAGCCAGCATCCTTTTTTTTTGCTGAAATGGGGCCTACTTTTGGACACATGCCTGTTGAATTAATGCTCAACCCTGTGGAAATCTCACAATTTTTCTTTTTGTTTTAAATCCTGACTGACCATACTCTGCTTCCAGCATTTTCTTCTAACCTGGAAAGCATCACAAATGTCTTTAATGCAATTTTTTAAAATTTTAATTCAATGTAGTTTTGAAATCTTAGTTATTGACTGATCTTCTGGAAATCCTGTCAGCAATTAGACTAGGAAGAAACAAATATGTTTCCTCATTCCCGTACAGCGAGAGAGAGAATTTCTGTAGGCAGTGACTGGGTTTTCTAATAATGCCTTGTCTGTCTCTTTAATTTAAACCAATGTCCCCTTCCCAGAGGGGACAAAAAAAAGTACAATGACAGCCAGTGTGCTATGCAATTTGAGACCAGCTGATAAACCAGATGTAGAAACCGGTAACACTGGTGTAGAGTCAGTCATAATGGAGTTGTTAGAGACGAAACATCCTGAAGAAGGGTAATACCCGAAACATTGACTGCTCCTTTCCTCCAGAGATGGTAGGAACTGCTGAAGCTAGAGTTTGAGATAACAAGGTGTGGAGCTGGATGAACACAGCAGGCCAGGCAGCATCGGAGGAGCAGGAGAGTTGACGTTTCGGGTCTGGACCCTTCAGAAATGGGGGAAGGGAAGGGGGCTCTGAAATAAATAGAGAGAGGGAGAGGCGGTGATAGAAGGTGGATGGTGGAGAGAAGATGAACAGTTCAAGGAGGCGGGGACAAGAGGGGGGCTGGTCTTGGGATGAAGTTGGGTTGGGGACACTGCCCTGGTCGACCCATTTTCTCTGCCTGCTCCTGCCCCACTGAACGTCCCTCCACTTATCTCGACTCCATTTTCTCCCCACCTACATCGTGGACACCACCCAAGCTCTCCACCTCCTCCAAAACTTCCGATTCCCTGGCCCTCAACACCTCATCTTCACCATGAATGTCCAATCTCTGTATACTTGCATTCCCCATGCAGATGGTCTAAAAGCCCTCTGCTTCTTCCTGTCCTGCAGACCCGGCCAGTTCTCCTCCACCGACACCCTTATCCACCTAACCGAACTTGTCCTTACCCTTAACAACTTCTCCTTCAACTCCTCCCACTTCCTACAGATGAAGAGGGTGGCTATGAGTACCCACATGGGCCCAAGCTATGCCTGCCACTTTGTAGGATACTTGGAACAGTCCATCTTCCGCAACTACACTGGCACTATCCCCCCACCTCTTCCTCCATTACATCAATGACTGTATCGGCGCTGCCTCACACTCCCACAAGGAGATCGAACAGTTCATCCGCTTTACTAACACCTTTCACCCCAACCTTAAGTTCACCTGGACCATCTCTGATACCTCCCTCTCCTTCCTGGACCTCCTCTGGCTCCACCTCTGGTAACTACCTGGAAACTGATATCTATTTCAAGCCCTCCGACTCCCACAACTACCCAGACTAC
This sequence comes from Rhincodon typus, assembly GCF_021869965.1. Taxonomy (NCBI): domain Eukaryota; kingdom Metazoa; phylum Chordata; class Chondrichthyes; order Orectolobiformes; family Rhincodontidae; genus Rhincodon; species Rhincodon typus. The sequence goes on along the minus strand of NC_063366.1, from coordinate 19,062,451 downwards.
GCCACCTCTCACCCACCTTCCCGCAAGGGTGCAATCCCCTATTCCCAATTCCTCCGCCTCCGCCACATCTGCTCCAAAATGAGGTGTTCTGCTCCTGGACATCATGTCCTCAGTAGTCAAAAATGCCCTCGACTGCATCACTTGCGTTTCCTGCACCTCAGCCCTCACACCCCCTCCCTGCAATAAAAACAACGACAGAATTCCCCTTGTCCTCACGTATCACTACATTAACCTCCAGATTCAAATCATCATTCTTCGCCACTTCTGCCACCTGCAATCTGACCCTACCTCGAAGGATATATTTCCCTCCCCACCCTTCCCTGCCTTCCGGAGGGACCGCTTTCTCCGTGACTCCGTCGTCCGCTCCACACTCGCCACTAGCCCCACCACCCCCGTCACCTTTCCCTGCAACCACAGGAGCTACTACACCTGCCCCTACAGGTCCCCACTCATCTCCATCCCAGGCCCCAAGAAAACCTTCCACATGAAACAGATGTTCACCTGTAAATGCGCTAATGTGGTCTATTATGTCCGCTGTTCCTGATGTGGCCTCCTCTACATTGGGGAGACCAAGCTGAGGCTAGGAGACTGCTTTGTGGAGCACCTACGCTCAGTTCACGACAAATAACAACACCTCCCAGTCGTGAACCACTTCAACTTCAACTCCCTCCCACTCCATGGACGACGTGTCCATCCTGGGCCTCCTCCAGTGTCACAACGATGCCACCTGAAAACTGGAGGAACAGCACCTCATTCCGCCTTGGAACCCTACAACCCAATGGTCTCAATGTGGACTTTACGAGCTTCAAAATCTCCCCACCCAAGACCAGCAGCCCCCTCTCGTCCCCGCCTCCTTGACCTGTCCGTCTTCTCTCCCACCTGTCCTCTCCTCCCACCTCACTCACCAACCCCCACCCCACTTCCTACCTACACTCACCTACTAGCTTCATCCCCTCCTCCTTGACCTGTCCATCTTCCCTCCCACCTATCTGCTCCACTATCCACCTTCTATCGCTGCCTCCGCGCGTCTCTTTTTATTTCAAAGTCCCCGTCCCCTTCCCCTCCCCCATTTCTGAAGAAGGGAACAGACCCGAAGTGTCAACTCTCATTTCCTCCAGATGCTGCCTGGCTTACTGTGTTCTTGCAGCCTCCTGTTTGTCATACTGGTGTTAGTTGGCTCGCCGAGCTGACTGGTTTTTGTGCAAACATTTCATCTCCATTCTAGGTGACATCTTCGGTGTTGTCTAGACTCCACTGAAGTGCTGTTGTTCTGTCCTGCTCTGAATTTATATGATCTGGTCTGTCATGGAGATTAGTCCATGTGGGTAGTCTGGTTTTGTACCGTAGTGGTATGTAGATTGGGTCTATTTCAACATGTTTGTTTATTGCACTGGTGGCTGAAAACCAGGCTTCCAAGAATTCTCGTGCTTGTCTTCGTCTTGCTTGTCCTAGTACTGTAACTTTGTCCCAGTTAAAGGACAGTATTGAAACGAGGGAGAGTTGGCCGTGCCTTTTTCATGCGAGTTGGTGTCGTGGTGGCGGGTTTCCTGCACATCTGTCCTATAAAGTGTTTCTCGCAGTTGCTGCATGGCATTTTATACATCGCATTTGTCCTGCTCATTGTGCACATGGGGTCTTTTGTCTTTGAGAGTAACTGGTGAAGTGTGGCTGTTGGTTTGTGTGCTATCCTTATTCCAAGAGGTCGTAGGAGTCTTGTAGTCAGTTCCGATGTGCTTCTAATACAAGGTAGGGTGGCCAGTGTATTGATGTGTACCGTGTCTTCTTGGTGTTTGTTTATTTACCAGGCATCGGCAGTGACCAGTATGACTAAAACATTAGTCACGTTGGTCACTGTGCCATTCATAGTGTCATAAGAAGGGTGTTATTAAACTGGAAAGGGTGCAAGAAAAGATTTTAGAGGGATATTACCAAGACTTGAGTTATAAGGAACGGCTGAATAGGCTGGGACCCTTTATCCCTAGAGTGTAGGTGGCTGAGGGATGAACTTATAGAGGTTTGCAAACTCATGAGACGCATACAAGGTAAATAGCCAAAGCCTTTTCCCCAGGGTAAGGGAATTCAAAACTACAGCCCATAGGTTTAAAAGTGGGGTGGGGGGGGGGGTTCAAAATGGACCTTTTTCACGTGAAGGGTGGTGCATAGATGGAACCAGAGGAAGTGATAGAGATGGGTGCAATTACAATATTTAAAAGCCATTTGGGCAGGTACCTGGATAGGAAGGGGTTCAGAAGGATATTCAGAAGGTGACGTGGTGACTCAGTGGTTAGCACTGCTGCCTCACTGCACCAGGAATATAGGATCAGTTCAGCCTTGGAGGACTTTGTGGAGTTTGCATGTTCTCCCTATGTCTGCGTGGATTTCCGCCGGGTGCTCCGGTTTCCTTCCACAGGCCAAGGATGTGCAGATTAGGAGGATTGGCCGTGTTAAGTTGTCCCATAGTGTCCAGGGATGTGTGGGCTAGGTGGATAAGCTGCGGTAAATGCGAGGTCACTGGGATTAAGTAGAGGCCTGGGTTGGTGCAGACTCGTTGGGCTGAATGGTCTGTTTCCACTCTGTAGAAATGGATATGGGCCAAACACAGGCAAACAGGATGAGTTCAGTTTAGGAAACTGGTCAGCATAGACCAGTTGGGCCAGGGGACCTGTTTCCATGCTGTTTGACTGAGTGTATGACTATGGTCCAGGTGCCTGTCACAATATAGCACAGTGGAAATGCACATAATGGTGTCAGTCTGTATGCAGTAAGCGTGACTGTAATGCTATATATAGATGATTGACTGACTTATTTTTCTAGGGTGTAACAAACTAGCTATAAAAATCTGTACAGGTGAGAGTGTGTGCTGCTCAGTTTGGTATGGTGATATCTGTTGTGGCACTTATTTAAGAATTTGTAAGATAGTTTATTCATAATGTGTAAATGAAAGTGTGCAGTTGATGTTTTTAAAAAAAAAAAATGACAATTCACATTGTAAGAAGAATACCACAAGGATCTGGAGGCACTTTAGACAATGTTCAGTAAATTTATTGCAACGATGAATAGGCGGGAAGATAGGTTGAACAGTGGCTTAGCGGTTAGCACTGCTGCCTCACAGTGCTAGGGACCTGGATTCGATTCCAGCCTTGGGTGACTGTCTCTGTGGAGTTTGCACATTTTCTCCATGTCTGTGTGGGTTTCTTCTGAGTGCTCTGGTTAGGTGGATTGGCTATGCTAAATTGCCCATAATGTCCAGGGATGTGCAGGTTAGATGGATTAGCTGTAGGAAATGCAGGGTCATAGGGATATGGTGGGTATGGGTGAGATGCTCTTCAGAGGGTTGGAGTGGACATGATTCCACCCTGTAGGAATTCTGCGAAAAGCTTGCCTTATGAGAAGAGATTGAGCTGTTGAGGCCTATGCTTAATAGGATTCAGAGGAATGAGGGGATATCTAATTGAAGTAATATCTAATTGATGAGCTGGAATCCGAACTACAAACACTGCAGCACATCCGGGAAGGGGAGAAATACCTGGATGCTGTGTTCCAGGAGGCAGTCACACCTGGTAGATTAACTAATGTTAATTCGATCGGTGGGCAGGGACAGCAGTGTGTAACTGCGAGTGAGGCAGTAGAGGGACCCTGCAGACAGGAACACAGCAGCCCTTGACATTGTCCCACAGGTATGTGGCACTTGCTCCCTGCGTGGATGAGGAACAAGGCTGCAGGAAGGATGAGTCAACTGACCATGGCACCGTGGTCCAGGAGGCCATTCAAGAGCGGGGAGCAATAAGACAGATTGTAGTTGTAGGGGATTCCATCATCAGGGGGATAGGCAGTATCCTCTGCGAGCAGGATAGAGAATCCCGCGTGGTGTTGCCTGCCCGGTGCCAGGGTGCGAGACATCTCTGACCGGCTTGAGAGGATACGAGAGAGGGAGGGGGAGGATCAAGTTGTTGTGGTCCACGTAGGTACCAACAACATAGGCAGGACTAGGAAAAAAGACCTGTTTTGGGATTATGAAAATCTAGGAACAAAATTTAAAACACAGGTCTGCAAGGGTCATAATCTCTGGATTGCTGCCCGAGCCACGTGCAAATTGGCACAGGGAGGCGAGGATCAGGGAAGTAAACATGTGGCTAAAAGAGTGGTGTGGGAAAGAGGTTTCCTTTTCATGGGGCACTGGCATCAGTTCTGGGACAGGAGGGATCTATACCACTGGGATGGACTCCACCTGAACAGGGCTGGGTCCAGTGTTCTGGCGAAAAGGGTAAATAGGATGGTTAATAGGACTTTAAACTAGTAAGTAGGGGGGAAGGGAAAAGTGAGCGTAGAGGGAGAATAACAATTAATGTAAGGCAAAGCAGCAGGTTAGCAGGTGACGAGGAAGCTTCAACTCCACTGAAAATTAGGAAAAAAGTTAAAGGGAAGGAGAACTCAAGAGCTGTTAGTAATGGAGGTAATAGGACCCAAAAAGAAGGTACAAAAACTGGCATAAGGGCACTTTATCTGAATGCTCGGAGCATTCGAAACAAGGTGGATGAGTTGATGGTACATATCATGGCAAATGGGTATGATTTAGTGGCCATTAGAGACATGGTTACAGGATGGTCATGACTGGGAGTTAAATATCCAGGGGTATCAAACTGTTCGGAAGGACAGACAGGAAGGTAAGGGAGGTGGTGTTGCTCTAATTTTTAAGGATGATATCAGGGCGGTAGTGAGAGATGATATAGGTTCTACTGAACAAAACGTTGAATCCATTTGGGTGGAAATTAGGAATAGCAGGGAGAAGAAGTCACTGATAGGTGTGGTCTATAGGCTAATGACATCGTGGTGGGGCGGGCAATAAACATAGAAATAGCTAATGCATGTAAAAATGGTACAGCAATTATCATGGGGGATTTTAATCTACATATCGATTGGTCAAACCAGGTCGGTCATGGCAGCCTTGAGGAGGGGTTCATAGAATGCATCCACGATAATTTCCTTGAACAATATGTAATGGAACCTATGAGGGAGCAAGCTATCCTAGATCTAGTCCTGTGTAATGAGACAGGAATAATCAATGATCTCACAGTTAGGGATCCTCTAGGAAGGAGCGATCACAGTACGGTCAAATTTAAAATACAGATGGAGCATGAGAAGCTTAAATCCAGTACCTATGTCCTGTGCTTAAACAAAGGAGACTATGAAGGAATGAGGGAGGAGTTAGCTAAGGTAGAATGGGAGCAAAAACTTTATGGTGGGTCAATTGAGGAACAGTGGAGGACTTTCAAAACGATTTTTCACAGTGCTGAGCAGAAGTATATTCCAGTGATAAGGAAGAACTGTAGAAAAAGAGAGAGCCAGCCATGGATGTCTAAGGAAATAAAGGAAAGTATCAGATTGGAAAAAAAACACATACAAAAAAGCAAAGAGTAGTGGGAAACTAGTAACTGGGAAATCTTTAAAGGCCAACAGAAAGCCTAAAGAAAAGTAAGATAGATTTATGAGAGTAAACTAGCTCAGAATATAAAAACAGGCAACAAAAGTTTCTACAAATATGTAAATCGTAAAAGAGTGGCAAAGGTAAACATTGGTCCTTTAGAGGATGAGAAGGCCAATTTAATAACTGGGAATGAGGAAATAGCCGAGATATTAAACAGTTATTTCGTGTCGGTCTTCACAGTGGAAGACACAAGTAACATGCTGAAAACTAATGGCAAGAAGATTACAGGATTTGAGGACCTAGAAACTATCATTATCACTAAGGAGGCAGTGCTGGGCAAGCTAATGGGGCTAAAGGTAGAGAAGTCTCCTGGCCCTGGTGAAATGCATCCCAGGGTACTAAAAGAGGTGATGGGGGAAATAGCAAATGCACTAGTAATTATTTACCAGAATTCACTGGACTCTGGGGTGGTTCCCGCAGATTGGCTGTTTTCCAATGTGACGCCACTGTTTACAAAAGGAAGTAGACAAAAAGCAGGTAACTATAGGCCAGTTAGCTTAACTTCAGTAGTGGGGAAAATGCTTGAATCTATCATTAAGGAAGAAATAGCAAGACATCTGGATATAAATTGTCCCATTGGGAACACCCAGCATGGGTTCATGAAGGTAGGTCATGTTTAACTAATTTGGTGGAATTCTTTGTCCACCATGCAAGTAATGTCCTCAATGGGGAACCTGTGGATGTGGTGTATCTGGATTTCCAGAAGGCATTTGACAAGGTGCCACACCAAAGGCTGCTACATAAGATAAAGTTGCATGGTATTACAGGTAATGTATTGGCATGGATAGAGGATTGGTTGACCAGTAGAAAGCAAAGGGTAGGGGTAAATGGATGTTTTTCTGATTGGCGGTCAGTGGTTAGTGGTGTGCCTCAGGGATCAGTGTTGGGACCGCAATTGTTTACAATTTACATAAATGATTTGGAGTTGGGGTGTCAAAATTTGCAGATGACACTAAGGTGAGTGGTACAGCAAAGTGTGCAGAAGACACTGAAAGTCTGCAGAGGGATATAAATAGTCTAAGTGAGTGGGCAAAAGTGTGAGGTCATCCATTTTGGTAGGAATAACAGCAAAATGGACTATGTTTTAAATGGTAAAAAATTGCAGCACGCTGCTGTGCAGAGGGACTTGGGTGTCCTTGTGCATGAATCGCTAAAAGTAGGATTGCAGGTGCAGTGGGTAATTAAAAAGGCAAATGGAATTTTGTCTGCCATTGCTGGAGGGATGGAGTTTAAAAACAGGGAGGCTATGCTGCAGCTGTATAGGGTCCTGGTGAGGCCACACCTGGAGTACTGTGTGCAGTTTTGGTCTCCTTACTTGAGAAGAGATATACTAGCACTGGAGGGGGTGCAGAGGAGATTCACTCGGTTGATTCCAGAGTTGAGAGGGTTGGATTATGAGGAGAGACTGAGTAGACTGAGATTATACTCATTGGAATTCAGAAGAATGAGGGGAGATCTTATAGAAACATATAAGATTATGAAGGGAATAGATAAGGTGGAGGCAGGCTAGCTTGTTTCCGCTAGCAGGTGAAACTAGGACTAGAGGGCATCGCCTCAAAATAAAGGGAAGCAGATGTAGGACTGAGGTCAGGAGGAACTTCTTCACCCAAAGGGTTGTGAATCTGTGGAATACCCTGCCCAGTGAAGCAGTTGAAGCTACCTCGCTGAATGTTTTTAAGGCAAGACTCGATTTAAATTTTTGAACAGTAAAGGAATGAAGGGTAATGGTGAGTGGGCGGGTAAGTGGAGCTGAGTCTCTAAAAGATCAGCTATGATCGTATTAAATAACGGGGCAGGCTCGAGGGGCCAGATGGCCTACTCCTGCTCCTAGTTCTTTAGCATCTTATATACTTAAGAATATAAGAACATAAGAAGATTGACGATGTGGAGGAGATGTATCTCCCATGGGGCATTTGAGAATGAATTAGACTAAGGGGTGTCAGATTTAAAACAAAGATGAGGAATTAGTTTTCTCTAACGGTTGTGAATCTGTAAAATTCACTACCTCAGAATGCAGTGAACACCAGGACACTGAATAAATTTAAGGAGGAGGCGGACAGGTTTTTAATTAGTAATGGCTTAAAGGGTTATAGTGAGCAGGCTTGAAAGTGGAGTTAAGGTCTCGATGAGGTCAACCACGATCCTGTTAAATAGCCGAGCAGAGGGACTGAATTGCCTCCTAGTTCTTATGAACCACGAGCCCAACTCTTGCTTAATAAACTGGGAGATCATTGATCTGTTAGCTTTGATTTGTAGGCCCTGATTTTTGCCTTGGGGATTGAAGGGAGCGAAACATGAGGGGTTTCTTTATGTGACGATGCAAGCAGTCAGTAATGTTGGAGGACACTTAGCTGCTCAGTGATGAATGATTGAATGAATCTTTTGAAGGTACGGTGCACAGGCAGTGATGTTGACGGTTTTGGGTGGGAGTGGATGAATGCTCGTTTGCAATAGGCAACCTGTGAGCCAAGCTCTGCAACGTTTCAGGAAGGAAGGTAAGGCTTTTATTTTAATGATTGCTCAGTAATGTTGTTGATCCTCTGGTCATGGACTATTCCAGCTGCTCTTCAAAACACAGAACCATCCAGGGGTCAGAGTGAATTGAAAACATTTGAGATCATGTGCTAAGGTGACAACACCTCTTTGTGTTCTTCCTCCCCCACCACACCCTCCAATCCCGAGAACTGTGTGACATTGGCCTATCCAACAGTCTCACTGCAAAGTGTTCAATAACAACAGGAACCTTCATTTAAGTAGTGCCCTTCACAACCCCTTGTACTTCATGTTAGTGCTGGGCAATCGTTAAGCTGCTTTGTTGTAGGCTCTTGCAATGTGGCAAAATTAGTATGCAGTAAATCCATGCTAATACCAGCATGTTGATGACTGTTTGTTTTTGATCCCAGGACACGGGCTAACTGCGTCGCTTGTCATCTTTGTATTGGTGCCTTTGTAAGATCTTTTCGTCTGCATCAGTTTAAACATTTTCATCCTTGTTTTCAAATCCTCCAGCAGTCTCGACCCCACCACCACCCCAACCCCGGTCTCTGTCACATTTCCCCAGCTCCACAATCCTCTTGTATCTCTCCACCCCTGGTGATTGCCCCTTGCTTACCTCGTCCCAAGGCTCTGGAATTCCCTTCCCTACACCTTCTGCCTCTCAACATCACTTTCCTCCTTTTAAGATACTTCTTAAAACCCTACCTCTTCGAATGAGCTGTTGGTCATTGACTTAACCTACATGGTTTAGCGCAAACTCAAAGAACTACATTTCATTATCCACTTGGGGATCATGTAGCCTCTAGAACTCAACATCGAGTTCAATAACTTTTTGTGATCTGATTCCATCCTTCCATTCTTTTTATCTCTCCCGCACCCAGTTCTGTTCTGACATGGGCTGCTTTTAGCATAGTCACCCATCCTCACATACTCCTTGGTGCATTATTACATTAAATGGGTTCCATTCAGTATAGCTCACCCATTTTCTCCTACTCCTAGTTCTTATTATCATTTATTCAACTTTTCTTCTGTCCATAATCTCCTTGTTTACCTACTCCTTTCATAGCTCTCTCCCTGTGGTCTCTATCTCCACCTATCCACTCATCTCTCCCCTTCTTCCCCCTCCCACCAAACTTTGGCTTCAGCATAAATACCACTTTTCCCTTGTTGCTAACAATTCTGGGGAAGAGTCAGAGTCTGCCAGCACCTGCTGAGTTTCTCCAACAGTTTTGATTTTTTTTTTGTCATATTCGGTCTGATAACACACCCAGGAATGAGTTTAGGAGCGTGTTTCATTGTTGAAAGCTGTTGCTTACAGTTAAATACAAGCTGCTGCTGTTGTGTTTCATCTACCATTGTGAGGGTTACATGAAAGGTTATAATGATAATGAGACACATACGACAGCTGAAGCTAATGTCTCGCTCTCACTCTCTCTCCACACTGTGAATCTGCCTAAAACAGAAAACAAAATTTCAGGTAGTGTAGATGAAGTTGGGTGCAAGGAGATTCATGAGAAACTTAAACAAGTTTAACCAAGTGATCTTTGCTATAAATTCAATATTTTCCTGGGATGCAAGAATGCAAACTCTGGCAAATCTGTCACCATGAATTCATAGAATTCTAACAGTGTGGAAGCAGGCCATTCATCGCATTGAGCCTGCACTAACCCTCCGAGCATCCAACCCAGACCTATCCCACCCCTGGACATTATGGGCAATTTGGCATAGCCAGTCCACCTAACCTGCACATCTTTGGACTGTGGGAAGAAACCAGGGCACCTGGCGGAAACCCATGTAGACACTGGGAGAATGTGCAAACTCCACACAGACAGTCGCCCGAAGGTGGAATCAAACCTGAGTCCCTGGTGCTGTGAGGCAGCAGTGCTAACCACTAGCCCACTAAATTCAGCTGTTCAAATCACAGGATCCAGTGCAGAACTGAGGAAATGCTATGCTGTGGGAAATTCCATCTTCCAAATGAGATGTTTAAATTATTATATACTTTTTTGATTCCTCCCTCCTGTCACCCATTCCAGTCCATTCTGAAGGTGCTGTGACCTCCTCCAAAGGTGCAGTCTGCCTTCTGATGGCTCCCCTCCCCGTGGCCATTTTTCACAGTTGAGTGGCGACTAGTTGTTTAACTGTGGCAGGCCTTGCAGATGAGCTTGAATGAATTTCGCAGCTGCGTGCTTTCCAATACACTGGAGGAAGGGGTTCTGGCAAATTGTAACTCTCTCATTCTGTGCACTGAGTGCCTGTGGAGGTGCTGAGAGAGGGGATGACACCTGGTGTGGTGGCCGTGCCAGGGACTTCCTATCAAAGATAGTAAGAACTGCCAATGCTGGAGTCGGAGATAACACAGTGTGGAGCTGGAGGAACACAGCATGCCAGGCAGCATCAGAGGAGCAGGAAAACTGACGTTTCGGGTCCTCCAACTCCACACTGTTATAGCAAGGATTTCCCATCGTTATCACCTCGCCCAGCTCCTCCAAGACAGCAATACACCTCACAATTCTGGCCTCTTTCTTTGCGTTCCTCATTTTGTTTTTAAAATCACTCCTCCACTTGGTGACCCTCAGTTTACAGGGTCCCAAGCTCTGAAATTACCTCCTGGCACCTCTCTACCTTGCTTTCCTATTTTTTAAGATTCTACATTAAAATCTGCCCTTTGACCAATCCTAATATCTCTCCTTGGGTGGTTTGGAATTAGTGTTTTGTTTTATAATGCTCCTGCAAAATGTCTTTGGGGTATGAGATCGCCTTTAAAGGTGTTGCTGTTCTGTTGAGTCAAAGTCTTGTGCTGCAGGCAAACATACGTGTCTTGAAAGGGGAAGTTTATTTTTATATCGCATGTGCAAGACTGATAGCTGGTCCCTGGCCACTGCAACCCAGCCCAGGAGCCTGAGATAGGTGTAGCAATGTAACTTATGAATTGGAGCAAGTGTCTTGGCTCTTTGAGTCCACCCTACCATTTGATAAGATCGTAGCTGATCTTATTACTCTTCATGTCTGTTTACACCATCACATCTACCCCCCCCCCAACCCATAACTTTTCATCCCCTTGCTTATTGAGAATCTATCTGCCTCTGCCTTAAAAAGATTAGAAGACTGTTTCTACTACCTCTTGAGGAAGACAGTTTGAAAGACTCCCAGTGCCTAGTGAGGAAAATTCTCCTCCAGAGATAGTAGGAACTGCAGATGCTGGAGATTTTCTGATGAAAGGTCTAGGCCCGAAACGTCAGCCTTTCTGCTCCTATGATGCTGCTTGGCCTGCCGTGTTCATCCAGCTCTGCACCTTGTTGTCTCCAAGATTCTCCTCCATTTGTGTTTTAAATGAGCTGCCCCTTATGTTTCAGTGGTGACCCCTAGTTTTAAATTCTCCTAACCGGTCAAGACCCCATCATGATTGTGTATGAATAGTTGCAAGTATGTGGGTCACAGCTCCCAGATGTCTGATTACAAGTGCTGAACAAAGGAACAGACCACCAGTTTTGGCGTTCAGGACTTTTCCTGGGAGTGTGCCAGAAGTGATCAGTCCTCGCTTCATTGAGCACAGTATTCATGCTTGCATATACATACGTCTTTTAAGAGTTTATTGATATGGAGGAAGTGGTGGGTAGCGTGAGTAATTGCGAGGGCCTAATGCCAGTTGCATAGGGAAGAAGGGATCTGAGGACCATTGGGCTGAGAATCTGTATAGATACCGTTATGCAAGGATTGCAGGAAGCATTTTCAAGTTTCTGCAAAATTTTACATGGGTTAAACCACAAACCATTCTTGAAATAAAACCCCATGAAGACACGCGCACAAGCAGAGGATGTACAGGGTGCTGTCAAAGCTTCACGTTTTGACGAAAGTGTGTATGTTGAATCACTATTCTTAGGTAGGGGTTTGATTTCCATTAGTTTATTTTAATCTTTTTGTTACTGTTGATATTTCTGGTTAGCTGACTGCAGGCGAAACTGGCTGTTCGTGCTTTTGACCATCTAGGCATCTGTGTTGCTAATGCTGCTGATGTCTCCAACTTCCTACTTGCCTGACACAGAAAGACGTGATTCAGCCCATCCAGACTGTCCTATCTCCAGTTAGTTTCACTCTCTCTGACCTTGCCTCCCGTTTGCCTCTGTGAAACCTGTCCCTCAGATTCTTGTTCCCAATCGCCTTAAACCTGGTTACTGACCCTCGAGCCACGTCTTTGTTTTCTCTACCCCAGCTCTGCACTGTTTTAACAGCCTGTTCACCGCCTCCACCCTGAGCAGCATAATCCTATTTTCTGCAGTCCATCCACAGTTATATGGATCCCTAGAACTCTTCGAGTAGATCTCTGCAGCCTTTCGGCAGCTTTGAACACACTGCACACAGTAATGAAATGTGTAACTTGGACTTCTGAAATCAACAGTCGGGCATACAGTCTAGATCTGAGGAGAACCACTGTGCCAGAGGGTTGTAATAAAATGAACAGTATTCTGTATATTTAGTATTTAGGTAAAAGTGTCTGTTTGAACTTCTGAGAACTGCATATTTTAAAAACTCTGTTCCTGATGAAATACAGGCCAATGTTCCATTTGCCTTCCCAATCACCTCTCAACTTGGATGCTATCTTTTTGCAATTCATGCACAAGGACTCCCAAATCCCTCTGTGCTGCCAGTTTCTGTAGTCTTCCTCCATTGAAATAATATTCAGCTCCTCTAGTCTTCTTGTCTAAATGCATAACCTCACACTTTCCCATATTATGTTATACCTGATGAGTTTTTTTTTCCCCCACTTGTTTGACCTGTACAAATTTCTGTGCAGAGTCTTTGTGTTTGCATTTTCACCTATTTTTGTGTCCTCTACAAACTTGTCTATTGCATGTTTGTGAGAAAATGTCTTTCTTTGTGCTTTAGGTACTTTTTACTGTAGAGAGAAAGAGAGAGCAAGAGACACCATCTACCATTTATGAAATCTTTTGGCCACATCCTTCATAACCACCAGAGATAGCAAGAACTGCCGGTAACACAGTGTGGAGCTGGAGGAACACAGCAGAAGGGGCAGGAAAGTTGACATTTTGGATCGGGACCCTTCTTTTTCTGAAGAAGGACCCTGACCCGAAACGTCAACTTTCCTGCTCCTCTGATGCTTCATAACTGCCAGTTGTTTATTTTTCTCATCCAGGTCAAAATATGTACGATATATAGTAAAACAATTGTGAATAGTTATGTTTATTTCCACTCCTCCCTTTGACCTTTGATTACTTAACATTAATGTTTTGACATCCTGGCTTTTGTACTTTCTGCTGTAGCTCAAAGCATATGGATTCTTGAATGTTCTTACCTGTATTACACCTCAAAAGAGTAGCAAGATGGAAATTCATGCTTTTCTTGCTTTTAACCATTTTCTAAAAGTTCATAAATAACTCCAATTTTCGTGTCTTTTAGATCCACATTAACAGGAAGCATAGACCAGGTTTCTATAATTAAGCAATTTCTATCTATTACAAAGAAATAGATTCTAGCTAGAGGTAAACAATTATGAACCATTATAACCCTCCTTGTTTAAAATTCTAATCCCGTTATACAACTCCCTCAACACACACCTACAGAGACAATAACTTTGTTTTTGCTTAACTCCTAACACCAATGAAGGCAGTTCAATGGCCCCTGTCCTCTGGATTCACTGAGATGATTCTTTTCCTTATCAGAATTTGCTGTTCATCAATCTCTCTTCCTTAGATACTTCTCAATTTCTTGCAGGAGGCATGGAGTGAATGGTTCAGAAATTCTCGTAGTTACTGGTTAAAGACATAGCTTTACTGAGAAAATGAATGGTCTTTCTTCAGGCTTTAGGTACTTTTTATTGTAGAGAGAAAGGGACATCATCTCTCCTTTTGAGAGCTTTTGGCCACATCCTTCCTGTGTGGAGTGGCAAGGTGGCTTAGTGGTTAGAACTGCTGCCTCACAGTGCCAGGGACATGGATTTGATCCCACCCTTGGACAACTGTCTGTGTGGAGTTTGCACATTCTCCCTGTGACTGCATGGGTTTCCTCTGGGTGCTCCAGTTTCCTCCCACTGTCCAAAGATGTGCACATTAGGTGGATTGGCCATGCTAAATTGCCCACAGTGCCCAAGGATATGCAGGCTATGTGAATTAGCCATGGTAAATAGAGGGTTACAGGGATAGGGTAAGGGGGTGAGTCTGGGTGAGATGGTCTTTGGACGGACAGTGTGAACTTGATGGGCCAAATGATTCAAACCACCAACTTTTCAGCTCCCTAAGAAGCCAATGACATAGTTGTTGCCAGGCAGAAGGCCTTTATCACTGACAACTGATCACTCCAATCAGCTGTTTTTTTGACAGAGGAATCGCATTTTGTGTACACACCTCTTGCTAGTTTTGTCTGCAAGTAAACTTCCCCCACTGGTTGAACAAACAGCAGCAGAAACACCACTTACAATAATTGCTTTTACTTAAAAAAAAATGCATTAATCTGTTCCAATGATCCTTGCTTTTTTTTTGAAATGGCCCCTTTCCCACATCAGTTCATAATCAAAACTACAGAAAAGTGAAAACTGATACAGTCTTTAAGCCCACTGTTGATAACCTGGGCTAGTTCTTTGGGAGATCTGTGGACAAAAAATCCCAAGTTTTCAGGTCTTCCACCCTATCTGCCTTCTAGCTTTATCTTGATATCCATTGGCCCTTTTAAAAATGTTTTTTGCAACTTCACAGGGCCTGACCTGTGTGCAGACTGCAAGGTTTACTTCAGGCTGCAGCTTAGAGGTGACTTTGGTTGTGTCTTTCTGGGAATTATGCCAGTGAGCTTGTATTATCTCCTTTATTCTTCTCGCATTTCCCACAATGTGTGTTGCTTGGTGTTTTACTGGCCCTTTGAAGTCTGTTACCATCTTCCTTGATGCTTGTTATCATACAGTCCCATGTGGAAGCAGGCCATTTGTCCCATCGAGTCCTCACTGACCCTCTGAAGAGCATTCCACCCCCCCACTTCCCTATCCCTGTAACTCTGCATTTCCCATGGTTAACCCACCTACACTGCACATTCCTGGACACTATGAGCAATTTAGCATGCCCAATCCACCTAACCTGCACGTCTTTGGACTGTGGGGTGAAACCAGAGCACCCAGAGGAAACCCACGTAGACAAGGGGAGAAAGTGCAAACTCCACACAGTCAGCCAAGGCTGGAATCAGACCTGGTGCTACGAAGCAGCAGTGCCGCCCACAAATAATCCAAACTTTTTCGCGTCATCTGGAACACTTTAAAATTGTAATTAACACTGAACACCATCCCCACTCCCACTTTGCCCAAAGTCTTACAAGACAGCAGCGGTCGTAGTACTGAACCCTAGGGAACGTCACTGCATATCTAACAACACCAATTCCCCCTCCCTACCCTTTCACCACCTCCAGAAAATAGCCATTTCGCCCCACACCAACTCCCACCACTCTTTGTGTGATCAAATAGAATCTGCCAAGCCTAAGAAATGAAACACTAGAGTCGATTTATCTATTAAAGTAGTGTAATTGTATTTGGTGCTAGTCACATTTTTAAGTAGTAATTTCATAAACTACAGAGCATTGGTTGATCCTGTAATCCTCTGGGTCATGTTTCCACATGTTTACCATTAAAATGCAATAATTGTAAACTGTACCCAAAAGTCAAATTATCTTAGGTCAACTTTTGAATTATAAGTTCCTGAAGTCTTTCCTAGCACGAAGCTGAAGGATGTTTGATTTTCTCAGGCCCTTTCCACAATCTGAAGGTCTGTTTGATTTGCGGTCACTGTAAACATGTGGTGAGGCCTCCGAGGGAGTTGAAAAAGAGGGTGAGATGTTTTCAAATCTAGAGCAATTTCATAGAAAGTAAAACTGTACAGCACAAGAGTGGGCCCTTCAGCCCACAATGTTGTTCCAAAAATGGCGTCAAACAAAACTAATCCCTACTGCTTGCCCTTGATCCATATCCTTCCATTCCTTGCATATTCATGTGCTTATCTAAAACTCCCTTAAACACCCCTATGGTATCTGCCTCCACTAGGTCATTCAGGATGCAGTTCCCTGTGATCTGTGGCCATCAACGATGATAACTTTGAGGACTTTTTTTGTTGTGGGCATGAAGATTGAAGGTCACGAAGATTGAAGGTCACTATTTGTTGGGTCCTTGCCTCCAGATCTTTGGAGAAGCAGTTATAGCAGTTTTGTGTTGTCCCAAGTAAGAGGTATTATGTCCTTTTCTTTTAAAAACAAAATGCCTTGTTCATTTGAGAGGTTGGGTGGGGAGCACGAGGTGTGAGTTAAGTGTAATGCATCATTGCCTTACAGTCAAACATGTTATCTTAAAAAGTTTAATTATTTACTGCTGAGAGACATTTAAAGCCTTCCAGTTACTCTTCAAGTTAAGTAATTGCACTTATAAAGATTGGTTCTCATTTGTCCTTTTTCTTTTCTTTAAGAAGCACTCCAATCCATTTAAATCTAACATTCCCTTGGGATATGGTACCCTGGGGCTGGTTTTCCTTCAGTGACTCAATTGTGAAGCATTAAGATTTACCAATTTACTGGTTGGTAGCGGTGGCAACAGCAGCTGGGCCTGAAATCCTTTGCCTTATTGTTCATAGCTGCCTCCTGACCTCTGCTTGCACACACTCTCTGGTTTTTTTAAAAATCTTTTTGGTCCCCAAACACTTATCTCACAAGCAAGATGCAGGCTTTTTCCGAGGGAGTGATTTGCTCCGTGTGTGTTGATAATTAACTGTTATTGGAGACTGACATTACTCGGTCTGGCCCTGACTTAGAGCAGTAATTGATTGAAATTGTCACATCAGCCTTCAGTGCCCGTAGTTCACAACAGAGGGATGCTGTTTTAAATTCTTCAGTTTCACTACAGTGTTGCCAGTAAATCTCCAGGAATGCCCTGAAGTCTCCCAAGAATTTCAAGGTACATCTTGTGAAACTGTTGCAAGCAATCACTGGCAAAAATATTTGAGCTCATGAGGAGTAATGTAGTACTGTGCTGGCTTTTGAAAAGAAATGATTGGAAGTTGGTTGCACGGGGTGTTTTTGGTTTCAGATTCTTGACAGTGAAACTCACTAACTGAATAATAGTCTGTTTTATTAATGCTTTGCATTAGGGTTGACAAATGGGATTTAACCTGTTCTTGGAGGTTTCAACCTAAATCAGTTGGAGAACAAATAAGACTGACAAACCTGATGCATGACTGTCACCTGAATTGCCCTGTTTTTTTCGCCCCTCTTTCCAATACCATATATGGTCAAATGAGGTTGTGGTGTAGAGGGTTACTGTTAGGAACCTCCGGGGGTAGGGACTGTGGGGCCAAAGTTTCAAAGGTGAAATTTGAATTGAGTACAGATTTGGAATAATGATGTTAGCCAAATGATTGTAAAACCACTGTTGACTTCTGTCATGAAAACCCATCTACGTGGAACATAGAACACTACAGTACAGGAACAGGCCCCTTGGCCCATGATGTTGTGCTGAACATGACTCCAAATTAAACTAATCCCTTCTGCCTGCCCTTAGTCCATATCCTTCCAGTCCTTGCATATTCATGTGCTTATCTAAAAGTCCCTTAAATACCTGCCTCCTCCTCCTCCACCATGGCAGCACATTCCAGACTCCTACCACTCTTTGTATATAAAACCTGCTGCTCACATCTCCTTTGAAATCCCACCCCCCCATCCCACTCCCCTCACCTTATATGCGTGCCACCTAGTCTTAGACATTTCAATTCTGGGGCGGGAGAAAGATTCTGACTGTCAATCTATGTATGCATCTCATAATTTTATAGACTTCTATTAAGTCTCTCCTCAGCTTCTGCTGCCGCAGAGAAAACAATCCGTGTTTTTCTAGAACCTCTGGTTCATTATTATCACTTAATAAGAGAAGTGAATTTGCTGCCCTTGCTTGGTCTGACCTACATATGATTCCAGACCCACAGCAACACAGCTGATCTCTTAACTGCTCGCTAGGCAATTGGCAACAGGAATTAAATGTTGGCTAAGCCCGCATCCCACAAATGGATTGAAAAGAAAGATGACCGGAGAAAGAAAATCCACTTTCTGTACAAAATTGTGGTTTTTCCTCCTGGAAATTGGGCTTCAGTTCCTGAAGTGCCAAGCCAATCCTGGGTAGGGGCTGTTGGAAGCCCTACTCTGCAAAGACAGAGCGCCAATGAGATGTTGGCCAAGCAATGACAGACGCATGGAGGCAGAAGATCATGTGATGTAACTTCGAAGAATGAACCCAGTGGGAATTGATGCATCTTGGAGAGATGGGTATTAGCATAGGGATCACTTGCAACAGCTAAGCAGGGCAATGGTGAGACCACACATAGATTTCTGTGCACAGTTTTGTTTGTCTCTCTTGTCGAAGGAATGTGCCTGTGATGGAGGCATTACAGGAAAGGTTCACTCAGCTGTTTGCTGCAATGGAGCGATTGTTTAGTGGGGAAAGGCTGAGCAGGTTGGTGATCAGAAAGATGAGAGGTGATCTTAAACACATTTTAACAGGAAAGCGGAAATTGCTTAAGTTGTCTGAACCCATTGGAACTGTAGGCTGTCTATGATCTGTAGAAATGTAGTAGTTTTGTCTATGAGCGTGCTTTTCTTATTTATAGAATAAAGGCAGCTATGAACAGTTAGAACATTTAAGTGATAGAGCTTTTATTTGTGCCTGTGTGAATGTACATTCTAGGTGATGGCTTTTTTTGGCTTAGCAATGAGTGTACATTGATGGAATGAGCATGCTCTCAAATCTCTGGGTTTGTGACTCTGCACTGGGAAGACGAAATACCTGGGACAGTGGAAATGTTTAGAATCATAGAATCCCTAGAGGGCTGTAAGAGGCCATTGGTCCGTAGAGGCCATTGCACTGACCCTCCGAAGAGCATCCCACCCAGACCCAGCTGTCTATCCCATCCACATAATCCTGCATTTACCATGGCCAATCCATCTAGCCTGCACATCCCTGGACACCAAGGGGCAATTTAGCATGACCCTTCCACCTAATTTGCGTATCTTATGGATTGTCAGAGGAAACTGGAGTACCTGGAGGAAATCCACGCAGACAATGGGGAGAATGTGTAAACTCCATTGATTCAGTCACCCAAAACTGGAATTGAACCTAGGTCCCTGATGCTCTGAGGCAGCAGAGACCTGATGTACTGCCTTTCAAATGTATAATCTGCCTCATCTGTGTTGTTTGGGTCTTGCCATTTGTTGAACTGTTTTCTTTTTGCAATTTGCGTGTTGCTGGAAAGGGTACAGCTGGATTACTGTGAACCATTTTGGGCCCCTACCTAAGGAAAGATAAACTGGCATTGGAGGCAGTCCAGTAAAGGTACACTAGGCTGATAGCAGGTATCAGGAACTGTTTTTATAAGAACTGTTGACTAGGTTGGGTCACACTTAATGGGGTTTAGGAAAATGAGAAGAGGCCTTATTGAAACATAAATTCCTGGGGGACTTGACAGGGTAGATACGCAAACGCTGTTTCTCTTTGAGGAGAGCCTAGGGCCAGAAGGCATTATCTCCAAATAAGAGGCTACGCATTTTAAGACAGAGATAAGGAGGAATATTTTCTGAGGCTGGTGGATCTGTGGACTTCTTTACTGCAAAAAAGTTGTTGAGGCTGGGTCATTTAAGTATATTCAAGGCTGAGATTGACAGATTTTTAATCACTAAGGGAATCGAAGGAAAGGCAGGAAAGTGGAATTGAGGATTCTCATTTAATGGCGGAGCAGTCTCCATGGGTTGAATGGCCTACTTCTGTTCCTATGTATCATGGTTTTATGGCGGCATTTGTTTATCATATCCTTTGAACTGAGTGGATTGCTGTGGTCATTTTCAGAGGGCAGGTCAGTTGCTAGGGATCTGGAGTTACGTGTAAGCCAGAGCCAATGAGAGCAGAAGATTTCCCTCTCTAAAAGATGTCAGTGAACCAGATGGACTTTTATGACAATTGATAATATTTTCATGGTGATGGTGAGCTGCTGCTGATGTGGGATTTGAGCCTACGCATTCATTAGCCTGGATGTCTGCATTAGTATCCCATTGGCAGTACCACTCTGCTCTCCCCTCACTGTTCTTGGACAGATTTTTTTCTCTCTCTCCCTCTCTCTCTCTCTCTCTCTCGCTCAGCTTGTATGGAACAGCTGCAGCTTATGTGATGCATGTGTTGATTTGAGCATCAAGTGACATTGCTCGTTATTGCGAGTCCCTGTCTCTCTCCCTGTTGTTTTGAGGGTCTCAATTTAGAATCGGAACTGGCCCGGTGTGGGCTCAGTTCAGATGTTTTGCACTCAAAATAGTGCTATAAAGCAAGGGCATCTGTAAGCTGCCTGCATTAGGTTTAAAGACTAGCACTGTCAATATTTTGTCATGGAATGATTCTCTAGGATTTGTTCTTCCCCCAGCTTTTCTACCATCTTGTAATCCACAACCCATTGAGAAATGCTGACTTGAGAAGCAGCTGTGATGGGGGGAGGGCAGTGCATGGATGGACAGATTAATTTATTCAGACTTTGTGATGAGACAAAAGGAGGTGGCCACATGCACTCTGTGTCTGCATAATCCTGATTAGAGATTTAGGGCTTCTGTTTAAACCTATGTGAAAGGTTGATTTTAACAGGGGAGGGAAGGAGATGTTAATTGGGGGAGGGGGGAAGAGAGAGAGAGAAAGAGAAAATCAATCTCCGATGTACCCTAACCGTGAAAGGGTGCAGAAAAGATTTTAAAGAAGGATGTTGTCCAGGTTGGAGGTTTTGAGCTATAAGGAGAGGCTGAATAGGCTGGGGCTGTTTTCCCTGGAGTGTCGGAGGCTGAGGGGTAACCTTATAGAAGTTTACAAAATCATGAATAGCCAAAGTCTTTTCCCAGTGGAGGGGAGTCCAAAACTAGAGGGCATAGGTTTAAGGCAAAAGGGGAAAAGATATAAAAGGGATTTAAGGGGTAACATTTTCACAGAGTGTGGTGCATGCATGGAATGAGCTGCCAGGGAAGGTGGTGGAGGCTGGTACAGTTACAACATTTAAAAGTCACCTGGATGAATAGTGGATGGGTACATGAATAGGAAGGGCTTAGAGGGATATGGGCCAAATGATGGCAAATGGGATTATATTAATTTAGGATATCTGATCGGCATGGATGAGTTGGACCGAAGGGTCTGTTTCCATGTTATGTATCTCTATGACTGAATGACCAAATGACCAGTGTGTTCAGGGACAATGGATTGTGTAATCTCCATGAATGACACCAGCACCGCAGATCAGGCCCTATGGATGCTGCCTATTCTGAGGTTTGGGTCTCTGAGTACTGTACTGTCAAGATTGCTCTCTCAGACTAGGCTTGTCCTCACTCTGAGTCTGCAGCAAGTTTGTCTCTGCGTTTATCTAAGGGCGACTATTATCTGGCTCTCAGGTGTTCTAACAAACATTTTTTTTAATGGACAGTCCACTGTACAGAATATAGATCACAGAATCATAGAATCCCTACAGTGTGGAAACAGGACCTTTGGCCCAACAGGTCCACGCCAACTCTCAGAGCATCCCACCCAGACCCAGCCCCCTATAACCCACCTAATCTACACATCCCTGAACACTACGGGCAATTTAGCATGGCCCAATCCACCTAACCTGCACATCTTTGGACATTACATTACTGCTGTCTGGTGCAGTTGTTCCATCCGTCTCTTCTCAGAGTCTCTGTAGCGGGTGATGCTTGCTGTTAGAGTTACAATACTTGTGAACATCGTTCATCGAATCTCCAGTGTGGAAAAAGGCCACTTGGCCCATCAAGCCTGCGCAAATCCTCTGGAGAGCATCCGACTCAGACCCAGCCCCCATAACCCCGTATTTCGCATGGCTATTCCACCTAACCTGCACATCTTTGGACTGTGGGAGGAAACCGGAACACCCGGAGGAAACCCACGCAGACACTGGGAGAACGTGCAAGCACCACACAGACAGTTGCCAGAGGCAGGAATCAAACATGGATCCCTGGTGCTGTGAGGCAGCAGTGCTAACCACTGAGCCACCGTGCTGCCCAAGATATCATAGACCTATGAATTTCATCACATGACCGACACCATTGGTAGTCTCCCAGTCTCTTCCCATCCCCTTACAAAGCGAAAGTTGAAAACCGATTCAGCAGCCTGTTCTACAGGACCTGCTTTGTGGTGCAGCCTGTGACTACAGCTACACTTGGACAGCTAGGCAGTTGTGGTGCTGTGTGTTCTAGACCCAAATGGTGCTCCAAATCTACCGCCAGGAGACTGCCACCCCCACCAGCTAACATGGGAGCTGGACATTGGCCTTCTGACAGGCCTCAACATTCTAAGTGCATTAATTAAGTGGCTACCTACCACTCGCAGTGCCAAATTACATGCCTGCCCATCTCCTGGAGGCCCCCTTGCCAGGCAGTAGTTAAAAGTCCAGCCCTTGGTGATTCCTTCCTCTGGTGGCACTGACCTATCTACCTAGTTAAATAGGTACTTCCACCCCTTTTATGGATCCATGCAAAAGCTTTGGCAGCAAAGTCCTTAATTGCTTTTGATGCAGGCAATATTGCTGAAGGTGTGGATGGCTGAATGAAAGCTATGCACACGCACACGCACACGCGCAGTGGCCAACATCTCATGCTCACTCTGAATTCAGGTACCCCATTGCCACTGTAGAGTCTTGGTTGGGAGAGGTGGTAATATCACAGAGGGCTCTCAGCCCCACCTTTTCCAACTGAAAGTAGCAGGGGATTATTGTCACTCGAGTGGTAAGCCAGAGTCCCAGGCCAATGCCTTGCAGACATGGGTTTATATCCCACTATGGCAGAAGGTGAAATCCGAATCCTGTGAAATCTAGAATTAAACACCAGTCCAATGGCAGCCATATAATTGCTGCTGATTGTCGTAAAGCCACACCTAATGCCCTTTAGAGAGGGGAAATCTGCCATCAATACCCGTTCTGGCCTACATGTGACTTCAGACCTGGAATCATGTACTTGGCTCTTGACTGCCTCTGAAATGGCCTGGCAAAGTCTCTCGGTTCAGGACTAAGTTGGGATCAGCATCAATGTCTGCATCCTGTGCAACAATTTAAAACAATGTCGCTGAGCTGCGTTTGCGAATGGGAATGCTGTCTTCTCTCCAAAGTCCATGTGGTCTGGGGCTGGCTGTAATTGTTTTTCCTTCAACCTCCTTGCTTTGATTCTAAGCTGGAGATCAACCCTGGCACCCTCCAGCTCTTTTCCTCAATGTCATGCAGTTACTGTTTTGCCACCACCCTTTGTCTGTAAAAATATTTCCCAATTTTGTCATGAAAGGTCTGACTCTATTTTTAAAAAACTATTCCCCCCATCTCCATATTCACCACCCCCCGCTCCAAAATCTCGTATCTTTGGAGAGAGTCAATGTGAATAGGGTAGATGGGAGAAAACAATCTGATCATCTTTATCTTGAAATCTTTGACCAAATCATCATTGACCTTGTAAACACTACGGGAATTCGGTGTAAACACTACGGGAATTCGGTGTAATCATGGTTTGTTGAATATTTCCTTGTAACTCAAATGCTTGGAGATGAGGAATTGTCTTTGGTAAATCTATGCAGCAGTCCCAGCAAAGCCAGTACAATATGCTATTTCTCTTCTGATTCTTGATCACTATAGTCACTTGCAGAGCACGGCTAGGTTTTTGGGGCATGATCCCCAGTGGTAGGAGATTGATAGATTGTTTGGCGCTTGAAAGAACTTGGAGAGCCAACTATCAGTTTTGTTCCGTGGGAGGGATTATTAATTTTGCTTCTGCTCCTTTGTTCAGACTTCCTATAATCACTGTTCTCCTTATGGCATCAAAGGCCAAGATGTTAACTCTTTCATAACTCTCCCCACCCCCATTCAAATTATTCTCTACATCTTTTGCCAGTTTTGACAAAGAAGCATTAACTCCATCAATACACATTAATATCGAGCCTTGAGAAAACGTCTTGATATAATCAGTTTTGAATCCAGTAGTGGGGTAAGAGGTGTAATTGTTCCCTGACTGTTGAGCTTCATTTCCCCCTGCATACAGGAGAAATCATAGGATCCCCACTGTGTAGAAGTAGGCCATTCTGCCCATCAAGTCCACACTGATCCTCCGAAGAGCATCCCACCCAGACCCACCCATCCCTGTAACCCTGCATATCCCATGACTAATTGTGCACATCCCCAGACACTATGGGCAATTTAACATGGCCAATTCACCTAATCTGCGCATTTTTTTTTTTGGACTGTGGGAGGAAACTGTGTGGAGAATCTGCAAACTCCAGATAGACAGTCACCTGAAGGTGCAATCGAACCTGGTTCACTGGCGCTGTAAGGCAGCAGTGCTAGCCACGAAGCCACCATTCTGACTAGTTAGCTGAAGTTGCCAGTGCTCCTCCCTGCCTTCAATCTTGGGACGAAAATTCCATGAAGAGAAAAATCCAGGCCTGCATTGAACACTGAAGTACTCTTTGCATCTTTCGGTGCAAGAAACACAGCGGCTAAATTGTGCACGACAAGATCCCACAAACAGCAATGAGATAACCAGGCCGAGTGATATGTGTGGTTAGTGATGCTGGCTGCGGGTTAAATATTTATTAATTGATTCTTCGAATGGAAACAGCACAGCTGACAGCACTGGAGGTTTGAAATTACTTTTCTGGAGTGAGGGCTGTTACCATTGACTAGAATCGGAACTGAATCTGCTGTATCTGGCTACGACAGCAGGTCAGAGGTTGGAAACTCTGAGGCAAGTAGCTCACCTCCTGGTTCCACACGGCCTGCCCACCATCTCCAATACCCAAATCAGGAGTGTGATGGAATACTCCCCACGTTGCTGGATGGGTGCAGCTGCAGCACAATTGAAGCTCGATAACATCCAGGACAAAGCAGCTTGATTGAATGGCACCACTTCCACCACCTTCAACATTTTACTTCCTTATGCACTGTCACATAGTGGCGGTGATGTGTGCCATCTCTACAAGATGCATTGCAAAACTGACTGATGACTCCTTTTGACAGTTTCTTCCAAAGCCACTACCATCTAAAAGGACAGGGCAGCAGGTGCACGAGAACACCACTGCCTGCAAATTCTTCCAAACCAAGCCTGATCCTGACTTGGAACCTTCACTGTTGCTGGGTCAGAATCCTGTAACTCCCTGCCTTAACACCTTCATACGTGTCCCTCCACCCCAAGGACAGCATCAGTTTGAGAAAGCAGCTCACCATCACCTTGAAGGGAGCTAGGAAACAGCAATAAATGCTGGCCCAGCCAGTGATGCACACATCCATTTCAGATGAAACGTTATTGGCCTGAAACATTAACCCTACCCTTACAGACAATGGCAGTCCCCAGTGTGATGCCAGTTTTTTTTTCTGCTCGGCTTGGGCAACCAGCATCTGACGTTTTTCTCTGTTTTGTTTTTCTGATTAATTTGAACCTGATTCTATTGGAGTGAGACTTGGCGGGATGCCAGCTGTGGAATTGTTGTTCAGGGAGGCAATGTGTAAATCTCTGGAGATGTGGTCAAGCTTGATTAGATTGCTGGGATAACCTTTTTGTTTGCCTGCTGGCTGTGAGTCCTATAACATGCCTCTCAGATTCTGTCTTTTATTTATTGGCATTTGTATTAGGAAGATTCATTTTGCTTTCATTGGCACCTTTTTTTTTGCTTATGATATGCTGCTTTTAGTTTGGTTGAACTAAATGCTGGTTGTGCTCACAGTGGCTTTTTTTTTTAAAAGCCCATTTGTGCTGTATTTTGTCTTCTACTCCAGTTATGTCTTTTTCTTTTAAAATTCTCATTCTCCTCTAGATTTTGTCCTTGCCTCCCTCCCAATTCTTGTATCACTCTACTCCATGCCCTGCATCAGGTTTTTAGAATTATTTTATCATCCAGCTGTCTTCATTGAACCTACCTCTTCACCAGGTTTTAAGAAATGGGGGAGAAAATCTTTATTTTGCAGTGTTTTTTCCCAAGCTCAGATGCCTCAAAGCATTTTACAATCAGGGGGAAGTACTTTGTTGTTTTTAAGGCACAGCTGTCAGGATTGAAAAGGGGCAATTCGCCCTTCAGGTCTAATTAGCAGAGATTACAGAGTGTCTTGTACGTTAACAGAAACTAGTTTAATGTGCTCTTGTAAACCATGTACTACATCCCAGTAAATTTTCAACTGCATTGAAATCCATGCAAGATCATCTTCTCTGACATCAAACCAGTGGGTGGTGTTACTTGCACTCTTCTGAATGGTAACCCTTTTAAGACCCTTGTGCTACAGTTACTGTTATTACACAGGGAATGCAGCAGACAGTATGCACACAGCAATCTTCCTCTGGTCAAATAATTTGCTTTTGAGATAGAATCAAGGGTATCTCCTCCAGTCCTCTTCAAAATCGGAAATCACACGATACCAAGTTATAGTCCAACAGGTTTATTTGAAAACATTAAACTTTTGGAGCCTCACTTCCCCTTCAGGTGTCAGGAGTGAGGCTCCGAAAGCTTGTGTTTTCAAATAAACCTGTGGGCTATAAGCTGGTGTCGTGTGATTTTTGACCTTGTCCATCCCAGTCCAACACCGGGACCTCCACATCATCACCTCTTCAAAGTAGCACCATGTAGGCAGGCAGGTGAGGTTCAGTTTAGCATCTCATCAGAATGATGGCACTTCTAACAGTGCAGCATTCCACTGGTGCTGCATTCAGCCTTGCCTTTTGTAATTAAGCACTGGGCCTTGAACCCAAGATCTTGTGACTCGAGAGTGTTGCCGACTGAGTGATGGTTGACATTGTTGATATGTTAGATCCGTCATTTTACATCTGAAGAATTGTTGTTAGATTTTGTCATGTTTCCTTTAAAAGCACGGTGAACTGCTTTTATTTTTGTAAATGGCATTGTGACTTGTATAAATAGAAGCTGTGGCTTTTTACTGCTTCCTCCAAATAAGGTATAGATGGTAGTTATTCTGAAACAAGTGAGATGCTCTGAGGGTTGGTATGGACTTGTTGGGCCAAAGGACCTGTTTTCACACTGTAGGCATTCTATGAAATTGACAGAAGACCGGAAAGGCTAAATGGTGGAAAGAATGACAGTGCAAGGCATAAAGGAGGCAGTAATAAGAAGGCTAAAGAAGCTAGAGGATTGGTAATTAATTCAGGAACCCAGGCTAAAATGTTCTAAGGCCATGGGTTTGAATCCGACTGTGGCAAATGATGAAATTTGAAATTAATAACTTAAAGTCTGAAATAAAACAACTAGTCTAATGGTGACCATGCGAATACTTTGGTTTTTTACAACAGACAAATCTGTTTCACTCATGGCCAGGCCAGGTGAGGCCAAAGTACAGGGGCTGACTTAACTGCGCTCTGGGTGATTTAAGGATGGCCTAGAAATGCTGGTCCAGCCAGCGACACCTACATGTTGTGAATGAATTTCATTTAAAATAAAGCAAGAGTGGAATAGTAAAATTATCAGCAACGACCCCTGTCCGAAATCAAAGCCCCTCCCTAAAAAGGTACAACAAACTGGGCACAGGGTTTTGATGTGAAAATGGTGAACTTTTTGTTGATTCTGGGAGGCTGTGAAATGCCCAATTGAAAGTTGAAATGATCAGGTTATAGAATTATGTAATTCCCACAGTGCGGAAACAAGACATCCAGCCCGTCGAGTCGGCATCCACCCAGACAACACCCACCCCCCCCACCCTATCCCTGTAACCCTACACTTCCCATGGCTAATTCCTCTAACCAGCACATATTTAGGCTTATCGTTTAGTTGAGCTTGGTTGGAACCGTGCAGGAGACGGAGGTCGGAATGGAGAGTTAAATTAAAATGGCAAGTGACTGCTGACTGGTTGGCACTGTGCCAGATGCTCTTGCAGGGAGCACCAATAGACACGACGGGCTGAATGGCAACTTTCTGCTGTAACCATTCTGTGAACTGTAGTGTTCTGCCAAGTGGTTGCCAGATCTGCAAAAATCCAACACTTAGTGCCAATGTATAACAATGAAGTTCAACATAATTTTCCTTCAGCCATGGGAGAGCGATGGACAATGGTTGGGTGTGATTTTAGTTTTGTGCTTTGTAAGGATAGTGTTATCCTTACTCATGCTCCCTAGAATCCACACTATTATGACATTGCCTCAGGAGCTGCTCTTGGTACTAAAATGCTGATCTTTACCATGCAGCTAGGCTAAAACAAAAATCTGCAGATGCTGGAAATCTGAAATGAAAATAGAAATTGCTGGAGAAACTCAGCTCGTCTAGCAGCATCAGTGGAGAGAAAGCGGCAGTAATATTGCAAAAATAAAAACTGAAAGAACTGCGGATGCTGTAAATTGGGAACAACAGCAAAGATCCTGCCAGGCCTGCTGAACTTTTCCAGCAATGTTGTTGGTGTTAGTATTGTAAAGTTGTGTTGGAGTAGCCTATCTGTCTTTTTAGAGTGTGCTGGTATTGGAAAGAGTGAAGATGGGACAGTAAAGAAGAAGAAAGGGTGTTGTGGAGTAAGCTAAGGGAATGCTGAACAGGTATAAAATTTGAAAGCTGACTAGGAGATGTACTTTGAACATTTTATTATGTAGGCTAGTGACTGTTCATTCCACTCTGAAAGACGACTAATCCAGAGGCTACAGGCCACTAATGTCAAAATATTGATTTTATAATAAAGTAGAAAAATGCTGAAAAGACTCTCGGGCATTATCTGAGAGAAACAGAGTTGACAGAGGCTTCCTGAGTCATAGAACTGTACAGCACAGAAACAGACCCTTCGGTCCAACTCATCCATGCCAAACAGGTATCCTAAACTGATCTAGTCCCATGTGTTAACACTTGGCCCATATCCCTCTTAAACCCTTCTTATTCATGTACCCATCCAGATGCCTTTTAAATGATGTAATTGTACCAGCCTCCACCACCTGCTTTGGCAGCTCATTCCATACACGCACCACCCTCTGCCTGAAAAAGTTGCTCCTTAGGTCCCTTTTTAAATCTTTCCCCTCTCACCCTTAAACCGCTGCCCTCTAGTTTTGGACTTACCTATGCTGAGGGAAAAGACCTTGTCTATTCACCCTATCAATGTCCATCACGATTTTGTAAACCTTTGAGGTATCCCCCTCAGACTCCGGTGCTCCAGAGAAAATAGCCCCAGCCTATTCTGCCTCTCCCTATCGCTCAAACCCTCCAACCCTGGCAACATCCTTGTCAATCTTTTCTGAGCACTTTTTAAAGTGGCTGAGAGCTCCAAGCGGTTCTGGGTTTGCAGCACCTGCAGTCTTTTGCATTTTACTCCATTTCGCAGAGACTTTTGGAAACAAGGTCTGTTTTCTGCACATTTCTTCCCCCGGAGCTTTCCTGATCACACTGAGGGTTCTCGTGCTGTGTCTCTGAGAATTTCTTGGCAATTTAATCTGCTGGAGATGTTGGAATGTGGAAGTTAGACTGAGGCTGTGCTATATTTCTACAATGGAAGCGGAAGGCTGATCTGGTCCAGTAAATTTACTGCCCATTGTGTGGTGACGTTAATGGGCTGGTGCTTTGTGTGATGATTTGGGCCCTGACAGTAATTGAAGAGGCTACGATTTAAAGGCTGATACGCTGAAATCCTCCTCACTTGACTTGAGAATTATTGCTTTAAAAAGCCACCTGACCAGATAGCTGTCTGTCAACACCAAATATGGATGTGTTTTGTGCTGAGGCCGAGTTTTCTAAACTCCTGAAATTGGGGTTGCATGTAGACACCACTTCCTTTGCTCACCGACCTACACGGCCTCACTCTCTGAGCTCAGGACTTGGTGTTAGAGCTCCACATCAGGGAGAGGTGACAGCCAGGATCCCCCCACCCTGGTATAAGATCCAATATTTGTACCTTTGAGATTGGGAGGGTATGGGGGAGTGAGGTTGTGAAGGGGCTAAGGTCGGGGGGGTGGGTGTGGGGTAGTGAAGGGGCCAAGGTGAGGGGTAGTGAAGAGGACAAGGTGGGGGGTGAGGCATGTGGGGTCGTGAAGGGGAGGATGAAGGCGAGGATGTGCGGGATGGGGAGAGGGGTTAGGAGGTGAAGGGACGGAGAGGGTGAGTAGGAAGACTGAAAGGGCGGGTTGGTATGCTGGCCTGTTTTGTTTATTGTTTGAAGCTGCCAATGTACTCGCCCATGGAGGTGGTCAGTAAGGTTAAACTGCTTTCATCTCCATCTCCACCTCAACCTCTAGCCTACCTACTCATCTTCAGAGGCATTGGGCCTTGCAGAGAATTGGGCCAATCCGTCTCCTCCCAGATGGATGCAGGATGGTGGGGTTGGGGAAAATTTCCTAATGTTCATATCATTCCCAGAATCTGTGCATTACTGTCACGCACCCCTCAATTCCATGACACCATGATTGATAGCTCTGCTGCTAGCCCCAATTAGCTCTTAAAGTCCTACCCTCCTATTTGTATTTTCCCTTTTTAAAACAAAGCACCCTCTGTCATAGAGTCATAGTCATACAGCACGGAAACAGAACCTTTGGTCTAACCAGTCCGTACCAACCATAATCCCAAACTAAATTAGTTCCACCAGCCTGCTCCTGGCGCAGATCCCTCCAAACCTTTGCTATTCCTTGCCAAGATGTGGCTCGGTGTCAAACTCTGATCGCACCTGAAATATTGTTTCTAAGAAACGGTGATGCGTGTGTTGTCAGGCATTCACAATAACGTGGCAAGACTCTGAAAGGGTATAGCTTTCTAATGTGCCAGGCAACTGGCTGAACTGCACAGGCAGCTTATAGGAATATTCCTGACTCCAGCTTTCTACCCATTGAAAAGAATTGGCTGCTAAGTATTCCCCACCCATAAGGTGAGATGGGGCTTCATCATTCTGTCCAGTTGAGTGCCTCTTATCTGACAGGCTGCATCTGCTTTGCTGATTGGCATCCCCGGGGATGCCAAATCAGTTCTGCATGAGTTGTGTACCAGGGAGCCCTGTGAGAAGGTGAGGATTATCCTGTGTGTCATCAAGAGTTGAATTGGGGGCAGCAGGAGCTTGTTTTCTTCAGCGCACTTGATCTTAAATGGGAGGGGACAGTGGTAGGAGTGTGTTTGGGCCTGGGGGAATGGGGTGGACGGTCAGTTTGAAGAGTTATGGACACCACATTCTCACCCCTCTGGCAAAGGATCATGGAATCCCCATAGTTTGGTCGTAGGCCAGTCGGCTCATCGAATCCAAAGAGCATTCCATCCACATCCACCCCCTACCCTATACCTGTAACCCTGCATTTCCTATGGCTAACCCACCTAACCTGCACAGCCATGGACACTATGGGCAATTTTAGCATCACCAATTCACCTGACCTGCACATCTTTGGAATGTGGGAGGAAACCGGAGCACCCGAAGGAAATCCGTGCAGACAAGGGGAGAACGTGCAAACTCCACACAGTTGCCCAAGGGTGGACTTGAACCTGGGTCCCTGGCAATGCGAGACAGCAGTGCTAATCACTGAGCCACTGTGCTGCCCCAAAGTATTGCCCGACCAGAACCCTTAACCCTCAGATTAAATGATTGATGCTCTCCTGATTGAACTGTTTGGGCCCACTGGGTGGTGAATTCTGGTCTTCCTGGCTCATCGGTTTGTGGGTTTGATCACATTCCAATGCAGCACTTGCTTGATGCTGCACTGCCTGAGGTGCTGTCCTCCACATGAAGGAGGGCAGGGGCCGTGGTGATTGTGATGAGGGTGGGGAGTGGGATTGTTGGAAGGGTTCTATCTGCTCCTTCAGCCAGATATAAAAACCAGTCATTTGGAAGAAAAAATTCTGGTGGATTAGAGGATTGTATGATCTTGTCCTTATCACGTTTTTGTTTGTGTGAGTTTGCTGTGCCATCTTCATCGGTAATCACATGCTAACACGTATGATTGTCCACCTAGGAACCTCTGTATCACTCTGTAGGTCCTGTTGTAGCTGATAGGCCTGATCCTAGAGCCGTATGCCCCACCACACATTGGGCAGGTGTTTCCACGTGGTCCTTGCTGTTGAGATCATTGATATTTCTTTCTCTGGTTCTTTTTCTGTACTTCCCTTTGCCAACTGGTGTTCTCGAAGAATTTTGTCCCATTACACGGCAGTTTCCTTCCTCCCTAAACTTTTTTTTTTACAACTTCTTGGTGTGAAGGGTGCGGTAAAGGTGCCGGTTATTACCTTGTTTGGATGTTTATAGCGAGGCTTTCTGAAGTGGTACTGGTTCTGGGACGGAGTGAGCTAAAGTGAAGATGGTGTATTGGCTCTTACTTTCCATGTGAGTGATAATGCAAAGAGGCCATTTAGGGCTGTAATAGTACAAAGGAGTTCAGCTTAATAACCCATGTTGCTCATTACTTTAAAATAGAGGGTCGAGAGAGAGAGCCACAGTTTGTGCCTGGCTAGCTGCTATTCTGTGCATACAGCAGGGTTGCAGTTTAAACGTATTCACTGCAGTGTGCCAAGTTGTCCTCCTGCTTTCCATTGTCTGCATATTATTTGTTGACTTAGGCATCTGACAGTGAATTAAATGTGAGCAGCTGCTTCACGTTGAGCATCAGCTGATAAACAGCAAATCTTCCCTTGGGGAAATGGCATGGTCTCAACCTCTCATTTACTGGTGATGTCAGACACAGATGGAAAGAGAGAGAGAAGACACACACACACACAGGACTGAGAGTTGGTGCCTGGGACACTTAGTGTCTCTGAGTCTGCATTTGTTTGCAGAGTTCAGGTAAAAATGAAGATTTCTGACCATTCCCTTTGCTGAAGGGTGGAGGCTGCTGTGACTTGTCTGCTGATCTAATATTAAGGTGGTGTCACCTTTCTGATTTCCAGTCCAATGCTCTGGGAAAGCTGGGCCTAATTCTGTTTGAGGTCTGAATTAACACTTAATGTATAAAAATGTACGATCTTCCGAAGAAGCATGGATCCCAGCCCCACTGGCTTTGCTACCACATTTTTAACCCAAACAAAACACAACATTTCCGTGAAGGGAGGGAGGAAGTAAGAAAGGATTAGATGCTATCATTCTTAAATTTGCAGCCACGACAGAACTGGAATAACTGGTCACCTTAAGTTCTTGACAGAGGATTAAGTGATTCATTCCCAAATAATGCAATGGGAGAAATAGTTTTAGAATTTAAAAAGGAAGCAAAATTCCCTCTGTATCCACTGGTTATTTTCCAGTGGATGTCTGGCACTGAGCTGGGGTGGAGTTTGTGTTTTGGGGGTGGTACTGATGGTTCAAGGCACAGATGCGGCATATAGAGCACTTGGACTGAACGACCTGGGCTATTTCGGTGCTGTGAAGTCTAAATTTTAACCTGCAATTAGAAGTTAGTCCTCACCTTTGGGACTGCCACGTGAGGTGGTATTTTTTGTTTGCTGCATTTCTTAGTTTGATTTGATTTATTGTCATGTGTAGGCATAAGTACAGTGAAAAGCTTTGTAGGTAGATCATAGTAAGCAAGGACATAGATATCATAGGGTGCTTAGACAGAGTGAGGCATACAGATTATACTACACAGGAGGTGCACAAAGCAAGATCAGCATTAACAAGATCAGCATTACTTGAAATTAGACAGTCCATTCATCAGTCTAATAATGGCAGGGAAGAAGCTATTCCTGAACCTGTTGGAGCATGTGTTCCTGCCTCTGTATCTTCTGCCTGATGAAAGAGGTTGTGGAAGAGCATTGCTGGGGTGGGAGGGGTCTGCCTTTTAGGGTTAAGGGGATCAAAGGATATGTGGGGGAACAGGCTATTTTGCTGTCTTCTCATCATTGGTTTATAAAGACTAGTCCATGCCTGATGAGCCAGATTTTCTTTCTGAAAGTGAATCACAGGACAGCTATGACCTCACTGAGTGTCAGGGCAGCACTGAGGGGCTAGATGACCTCCTCCTGTTCCTATTGTGCAAGCTTGTTTTAAATTGTAAAATTCCCTCCCAGCATCATTGCTCAAAGCTAAAGTTGGAGGAACGAGTTAAGAGGGCAGGGGATTATGTGCTGTTTAGTCCTTTTCTAGTGCTACTGTAGACTTGGGCCACCTGAGGAAAAGGGTGTTTGAGGACAACCACATCAGATCCAACACCAAGATCATGGTTTACAGAGTTATGGTGGTTCTCAGCCTTCTGTATGGCTCTGAGACTTGGACTGTCTACAGCAGACACCTCAAGGTGCTGGAGCAGTACCACCAATGCTGCCGACGCAAGATCCACAGTCATGTCATCCACATGACTGACACGAGCCTCCCCAAGCAGTTGCTCTACTCCCAGCTCTGAAACATCAGGCGAGCCCCTGGTGGACAGAGGAAATGCTTCGGGGATACCCTCAAGGCCTCACTGGCAAAGTGTGGCATCCCCATGGATACCTGGGAATCATTGGCCCAAGACTGTCCAAAGTGGAGGAGGAGCATCTGGAAGGGCATTAAGCACCTCAAGACTTGCTGTTGGGGGTAAAAGCGGAAACCAGGCAGGAATAGCAAAAGGAGTGTACTGCCACACCAAAGCCTCACCCACGCTTTCCCAGAACCACCTTCTACCCCAGGTGTAAAAGAGCCTGTGATATCTGTATTGGTCTGAACAGCCACCTACGGAATTACTCAGAGTGGAAGAGAGTCATCCTCGTGTATGAGGGACCGCCAATGATGAATTCTGAAGGTTTGTTTTGTGTGATGCAAAGGGTGGTTTCTTATTCAATGGGAACACTGGAACAGGATTTGGCCATTTGGCCCCTCAGGCCTTTATTGTTGCTCAGTTATATCATGGCTGATCTGTTTCTGAACACCCTTCACACAGGCCATGAAGAAATACTCTTGGTAACCTCTGCACTTGGCAGCACGCTCATCCTGCCTTGTGATAAAGATACTGCAGAAGCTGTACTGTTTCCTATATTGTTCTGCTTAAGGCCTTCTATAGGTGATGAGTTGAGAAGTCTTACTCTTGTTTGTAAGATTGGGCTGAAGTCCTGAAATCAGAAGCTGCCCGCTGCACGCTGCAGGATAATGGAAGGGTGAGAAACAAGAATAAAATTTTGAATGCTGGAATTGAATAGAACTGAAATAACCACATGCCATGCTAATATCTTGTGATATTTTCTATCTGTCCCATGTGGCGATTGTGATGTTGCTTCCATTGTGTAAGTTTGTAATATTACCTCCAACATGTTTAGAATCAAACTATTCCATATATGAGCAGGTCACTGGAATTGAAGCATAGTTTGATATCTGTGATGGCTGGTGTCACTTGAGCTGCTGTAGTGGCTCTCTCTTCTTTTATAGAACCAGGAACATCAGAGTAGATAAGAAATGCCGCCTCAGTTACTGACATTATCATTCCAGGAGCGAATCAAGAAACTGAAAAATCAGCCCCTAAATGCTATTTAATTGCCTTTGCTTTAAAAAAAATTCCCATGACGCTGTTATTCCAATAATAAATAATGCTGTGAAAATTCGGGTGGGATAAGCTTAGCGGCAGCACGGCGGCTCAGTGGTTGGCACTGCTGCCTCACCGCACCAGAGACCTGGGTTTGATTCCCACCCTCGGGCGCCTGTCTGTCTGGAGTTTGCATGTCCGCCCTGCGTCTGTGTGGGTTTCCTCCAGATGCTCTAGTTTCCTTCCGCAGTCCAAAGATGTGCAGGTTAGGTGGATATGCCATGGGAAATGCAGAGTCACAGGGGTAGGTCTGGGTGGGATGCTCTTTGGAGGGTCAGTATGGGCTGAATGGCCTGCTTCCACTCTGTAAGGATTCTGTTCTTAGGAAATATTGAGGGATTTGGCCACTTTGAAAGTTGGATAAATCACCAGGCTGTATTTTGAGGAGAGGAAGTAGCAGAGGCTCTAGCAAGCATTTTCCAGACTCCACTCATTGCAGACGGTGATGCCTGAAAACTGGAGCACAACCTCTGTCCTTTAAAAGTGCAG
Source organism: Rhincodon typus (assembly GCF_021869965.1). NCBI lineage: Eukaryota > Metazoa > Chordata > Chondrichthyes > Orectolobiformes > Rhincodontidae > Rhincodon > Rhincodon typus. The sequence continues at coordinate 19,026,531 of NC_063366.1, read as the reverse complement.
AAAAGCATTGACCGAATAACTACAGGCCAGTCTGCCTCATGTCAGTGTGGGGAAAATTGCTGGAAAGCATTGTAAAATAAGTATTAATAGTCGATTAGGCAAGAACAGATTAATCATGTTTGTAGTGACTATGGATTTTTTTTTTCCTCTTTATTCATTCATGGGATGAGGACATCACTGGCTAGGCAGCATTGATTGCCCATCCCTAATTTCCCAGAGGGCAGTTTAAGAGCCAACCACATTGCTGTGGGTCTGGAGTCACGTGTAGGCCAGACCAGGAATGCAGTTTCCTTCCCTAAAGGACATTAGTGAACCAGATGGGTCCAACAATCACAGCCATGATTAGATTCTTAATTCCACATATTTATTGAATTCAAATTCCATCATCTGCCATGGGGGGATTCGAACCTGGGTCCCCAGAACTTTGTCTGAGTCTCTGGATTAACAGTCCAGTGATAATACCACTAGGCCAGTGCCTCCCCTGATTGTTAAGAGATGGTAATGTCTACCCAACTCGTTTGCATTTTTTGTTTGAGCAGGCGAAAACGTTTGTAGTTCATGTGGGTTGTTTTTAGTGAGAAGCTTTTGTCAAGATCCTATATGACAACCCAAGTTAGAAAAGTAAACGTGCAGTTGTGGGACACTTGGACAAATTTCAGGGAACAAATATATGGTCACTTAGAAAGGCACAGATTTAATCAAGAACAGACAGCATGGATTAGTTGAGGGAATGTTGTGTCTGACACTAACATAATTGAATTTTTTGAGATGGTAGTAAGGAAGGTTGATGAAGATAATGCATATGGTATCATGCGTGTAGATTTTAGCAAGGCTTTTGAAAAAGCTCCAAATGGCAGAATGGTCACAAAGTAAGAGCTTATGGAGTCGTGTGGAAAGTTGGACCCAGTGACAGGGGGCAAAAAGGTACACAGTTGCGTTTTTGTGATTGCAAAGTTGTTTCCAGTCGGTGTCTCCAGGTCACAGAGTCATATCGTCCTCCTTGTGGTTTCACTGATTTGTGGTCCCTACATTTTAAGAAATTTACCAATGACATTGGTTGGTAGGGTGGATGAAATTTATGGACAGAAGGAAGCATAGATGCTCAGTGGAGTGGCACAGTGGTTAACACTGCTGCCTCACAGCACCAGGGACCTGGGTTTGATTCCACCCTTGGGTGATTGTCTGTGTGGAGTTTGCACACTCTCCCAACATCTGCATGTGTTTCCTTTGTGTACTCTAGTTTCCTCCCACAGGCCAAAGATGTACAGGTTAGGTGGATTGGCCATGTTAAATTGCCATAGTGTCCAGGAATGTATAGGTTAGGAGGATTAGCTATGGGGAATTCAGGGTTTCAGGGAAAGGATAGGGTCTGGGTGGGGTGCTGTTCGAAGTGCCAGTGTGTACTTGTTGGACAGAATGGCCTTCTTCCACACTTAGTGATTCTATATCGCTGAGATGGTCAGGAAAGTACAAAAATGGTGTCACAGACACAGGAGGGGTGTAAATTAAATTTTTTTTTTCACCTTTTATCCACAAGCAAAGGTGTTCTTGCTTTTTTTTTTCTTTTTGAAACAGGCTGTGGGGTGTTTCTCCCCCAAAACCCTTTGAAGTCAAACTTTTTAAAGTGACCCACAATAAACTCTTTCGGGGTTTAAATGAGACGTGAGGTTTATTTATGCATTCGAACGCAGGAATGATTGTGAAAATGCGTACGTGTCCCACCCACACGTGCACGCGCACACAAACATACAATGAAGACAAAAGGAAAGCATTTGTAATTAAGACTTACTTAATAACCAAAGATTTGGATATTAATTTATGTGACTTATAGAATGTCAGAAAGTTAATGCCCAGTGACACTCCTTTCTTGTAGGAACTTCAATTCCGGCAATTTCAGCCACCCAATACAAGAGTTGCTGAAATCCTGTTTAAAGTTGAAGAATATGAGCAATGACAAGTTAATGTACAGAGACTTGTTCCAGTTTTGAGGCAAATACCAGAACTCAGAGGCTTGGACTTGAGGCAGCTTAGCTTGCACCATGGAATCCAGATTTCTGTTGTGGATCAACAGCAGACTAACTTGAAGGGCCCAGGATAAATAAAATTAACCTTCTTCAGAGAAGTTTTGGTCATGTGACATCATCCCTGGACAACTCTATTAGGTTAATAAGGCAGGTTTCCATTGCCCCAGTTTAAAATCTATTTTACGCTGCGTGACATTGATGGTGGCCTGCTTGTGCCTTTTTGCGGGCACAATATTTTCAATGGTTCCCTCTTTTTTGTTTCCCAGTTCTGACTGGGAGGCATTCCAAAAAGGCTGTTCTTTTGTTTTTGTTGACTGCAACGTTTGCAAAATGAAAAGTGTGAAATTCCAGAGGTTGGCTTTGTAATCGTACAGCTGGCAGTTTCTGGAATTGTAGCCAACTTGCAAATCATGTGATTGGTTAGGATTAGGCCCTAAGAGCTAATGTTCTGGGGGAGCATTGTTTCAAATCCCAGCCGACAACCCAGTGGTCTCAATGTGGACTTTACCAGTTCAAAATCCTCCCCACCCCGGGCCTCGTCCTATGACAGCCCTCCCTCTCATCCCCACCTCCTTGACTTGACACAACCTGTCCATCTTCTCTCCCACCTATCTGCTCCTCCCACCTCATTGACCAATCACCACCACTGCTTACCTGCACTCATCCCACCTACCTTCCCCAGCCCCACCCCTCCTCACTCTATTTATTTCAGAGCTCCCTTCCCCCTCCCCCATTTCTGAAGAAGGGTCCCGACCCAAAACATCAACTTTCCTGCTCCTCTGATTCTGCCTGGCCCGCTGTACTCCTCCAGTTCCACACTGTGTTATCTCTGACTCCAGAATTGGCAATTCTTACTATCTCTGAATGACACAGAAAGGAATTCTCAGTAGGTCTGGCAGCACCTGTGAAGGAAAAACCAGAGTTAATGTTTCGGGTCTGGTGACCCGGCCTCCCAAATGGTCTAGCTCAACTAATTGATAATTAGGCGTGGACAACCAAGGCTGGTCTCGCCAGCAACAAACCCTTGAAATAATTTTTTTTTTTGTAAAAATTCACTTTGTAAAATGTTAGGCAGGCTGCAACTGGTCACTGGTCCAATTACACTAAAGATGTGATCGCGTGTAGGATTTGCAGAGGTTGTTGCCAGAAATGTAGAATTTTGGTCACGAGGAACGATTGGAATAATTGGGTCACTTCCACTGGAGAAGAGGAGGCTGAACAGAGAGTTGGTTGCGCTGTTGATCCTAGTCATTATTAGTGATTGTAGATTGGATATTGCAACTGAGAACATTGATTAAAGTGATTAATGAGATATCTAGAATTGTTCCAAGCAGATAGCGGTGGGAGGCAGAAATGGATTACCTGAAAGGGTGGTAGAGACAAATGCTAAACTCATTTAAAATGCATTTGGATCTGCAGTTGAAGTGCCTTTGCATTGACGTATACAGCTACACACCCAAAGGTGGAATAAGGCAAAAGGTTTAGTAGCTCATTTTCAGCCAGCATAGGCCTAAAAGGATAAGTGGCATTCTCCTCCTTCGATCTTCTCTCAATCGACTTGAACTCCGTGTTTTCTGTTTTCTCCACTCTTGCCATCTGGTGCAGTGGGGTGAGTGGTGGTGGTGTCCAGGGTGGGGGAAGGGAAGAGGTAACAGGAAGGCAATCGACCTATGCTGCCCTGAACATGTCTCCACCAGCTGTCTGTTCTTTTATGTTTCATAAACAAAGATCTTTCTTGCTTTATTTTCCAATAAAACAGTAACTGGCAGCAGAAGTGGACAGTGGGAACTGGTCCCACTGTGGACGAGTGAACTTGGTGCCAGCATTTTGCCTGCAGGAAGGAGCCTACCTTTTTAAAGGAGAAAACCCACATTTATAGGGCTACGTGCATGTCTTTTTCACAGCCATACATAAATACATGTGTGTCTGCTGCTATATGTCTCTGCCTCCAGATCTGTCTGAATGTCCCAAAGTGCACTATAGGCAATAAAGCACATTTTCTGAAGTGCATTTTATTCATTCATGGGATGAGGGCATCGCTGGCCAGGCAACATTTATTGCCCAGAGGGCAGGTCAGAGTCAACCACATTGCTGTGGATCTGGAGTCACATGTAAGCCAGACCAGGTAAGGATGGCAGTTTCCTGCTCTAACAGACATTAGTGAACCAGATGGGTTTTTCCTGACAATGGATTCATGGTCATCATTAGACTCTTTAATTCCAGAAATTCATTGAATTCAAATTCCACCATCTGCTGTGGCGGAGTTCGAACCTTGGTCCCCAGAATGTTATCCAAGTCTCTAGGTTAACAGCCCAGCGATTAATACCAATAGGATATCACCTCCCCTGAATTGCTGGTGTGAAATGTGGCAACCCATTGACAGAGAAAATTAATCTGCTCTTCAATTAGATCAGGTGAGGAATTAAATATTGGCAAATTATGTTGGTGATGAATTTCATATATTCCTTCAAACAGCAAGAAATGAGATTCGCTATCCAAGGTGGTGTGTGGGACTCTTGATGTATTGTCTCATGAACATGGGTTTCTTCAGAGACCAGTTTACCAGGGGGGACATCCAAGAGTTTTTCCAGCCTTGCCTTAGGGGTGAGGATCCCTAGCTTAATCATGATCTCTCTAGGATTGACATGGTTCTTAATTGTTCCTGATACTTCCCAGCAGGGATCCATGGTTAATGATTAGGGTCCTCTTACATCCTGCATTGTAGCAGGTAGTAGATTGAAGATTTGGGACCTTGCACACTTTGTTCACTGTGTTTTGCGAATCACAGAATTTAAAGCACACAAGATGATATTTGCACATTCAATACCCAGCAGGGGCTTTCTCCATGGTTCTGCAATTATTTCTCATCTAATAGGCACAAAACTGGAACGGTCAGTTTTCCTTATGAGGAAAGATTGGACCAGCTCGACTTGTATCTGCTGGAGTTTTGCAAAAATCTGTAGCTCTGGTTGTGGATGAGGTTGTTGACTTGCTCGCCAAGCTGGCTTGTTTTTGTTCAGACGTTTCATCACCATGCTAGGAGACATCATCAGTGGAGCCTCCGATGAAGCGGTGTTATTCTACTCTGCTTGGAATTTATACTGTCTGATCCGTCATAGTGAGTACTGTCATTTCCGGTTTTGATCTGTATGGGTTTGTATATGGGGTCCAGTTCTATATGTTTGTTGATTGAAGTATGGGTGGAAAACCACGCCTTTAGGTCAGACAACAACAGGAGGACACAGTACGACCTAACACACTGGCCATACTGCCCTACATCAAGAACATATCAGAACTGACAACAAGGCACCTCAGACTGCTAGGAAGCATGGTGGCCCACAAGCCCACAGCTACTCTACGACAAACGCTTACAAGGATAAAGACCCCATTCCCACAACATGCAGAACGAACGTGGTTTACAAAATATCTTGCAATGACTGCCACAAACACTACATCGAACAAACGGGAAGGAAACTAGCCATCAGAATATAGGAACATCAACTAGCAGCAAAACAGCATGACAAACTCTCCTTAATATCTGTACATTCAGACAATGAAGGCCATCAATTTAACTGGGAGAAGGTAACCACTGTAGCCCAAGCCAAACATAGACACACAGGAATTCCTAGAGGCATGGTTCTCTACCCATACTTCAATCAACAAACATATAGAATTGGCCCCTATATACAAACCCATACAGATCAAAACTGGAAATGACAGTACTCACTATAACGGACTGGACAGTATAAATTCCAAGCAGAGTAGAATAACATCACTTCATTGGAGGCTCCACTGATGATGTCACCTAGCATGGTGATGAAATGTTTGAACAAAAACAAGCCAGCTCGGCCAGCCAGTCAACAACCTGTATCTGCTGGAGTATAGAGTAAAATGCAATTTGATTGAAATATGTAAGATCCTAAGGGGTCGACAGGGTGAATGCGGAGATGATGTTTCCGCATGGGAGAATCTAGATCTAGAGGTCACTGTTGAATCTTAAGGAGTCATCCATTTTAAGACAGAAGTGAGGAGAAATTGAAGTTTGTGAGACTGTGGAAACTAATCTTTAGAAGATGGTGTTAGTGGAGTCCATGCATATTTTTTAAGGCAAAAGCAGACAGATTCTTGTTTAGAAAGAGGGGGAAACGCTATTGGGGATAGGCAGGAATATTGAATATTCCCATCTTATCGAATGGTGGAGCAGGAACGAGGGGCCGAATGGCCGCCTCCTGCACTGATTCATCAGGTTCTTCAAGTATTTATCAAATTCCCTTTTTAAAAGTTGCTACTCATCTGTGGGGTGCTTCCATCACCCTTTTCAGGCAGTGCATTCCAGATTCTTAAAAAAAAAATTAGCTCTGTTTAAAAATGCTTCCTTGCGTCACCTCATTCTGCTTTCCGGATCACCTTAAATCTAGACCCCTCTCTTTATGGGCTGTTCTGTAAGTTTTTCTTTGTTTACTATTCACCAAAATGATTTATGATTTTTTGAAGCACTATCAAACCTCCAGTTTCTTTGTCCTAAGGAGGCAAATGAAACAGCAGTTTTAGTATTAATGCAGTACCTGTTAACCTTATGACAAAACCATGGTCGCCTTGACCTCCAAAGAACAGAACATCCCTCATCCTCAATGGCATTCTAGTAAAGCTCCTCTGTATTCTCTCCAAGGTCTTGTCATCCTTTCCAAAATATACAGTGCCCAGAATTGGACTCCCGGGCCCAAGCTGACTATTAAGCTTGTCAGTCACCTTGTGAATGCACTACACAGCAGTGAAGCTCAGCACTATGTAACAGCTGCTGAAGGCTGAGCTCTAAGGTCTCGGGTTCCAGGCCAGCTGGCCTATGATGCTGGAAGTCATTGACTTCACACTGACTTCAGTTCACGCTGCCATCTATCTGGTCTCCTTGGTAACCACCAGCCTGAACTGAGGCTGGATTGCCTTTGTCTTCTTACCTTTCGAATCTCCACTTATTTATGTTCGTGTGTTCTCCTAGATGTTTCTGCAGTGGTAGCTGCAGTATACTTAAAACTGAGGGTGGATGGGAGGGCATGTTGTGAAGGAGGCCAGCTCTTTCCAATGTCAATTTCATCTGAAGTTTCACAAAGGTGGCTGACTAAAACAATACGTAATTGACACAGTGTTAACCTTTATTGCAGGTGGGACGGTGTATGAGAGTAAAACTCTTGCCACAAAAGTTCAGGGTGCGGATGACACCATGCCCAGTATTGTATGTGGTTTAATCTCCTTATGTAAATTGCAAAATACTTGCATTGGAAGCAGGCTTGAGAAGGCTCATGAGACTGAATCCTGGGATGAAGGGATGGTCTTATGAGGAAAGATTGGGCTCATGCTTATTAGATCGAGAATGAGAGGTAATCTTACCGAAATAGATAGGATTTTAAAACGTTATTCATTGGATGTGAATATTGCTGCCTAGGCCAGCATTTATTGCCCGTCCCTAATTAAAAGTTAACCACATTATTCTTTTGAAGAGTCATATTGGACGTGAAATGTTAACTCTGTTTCTCTCTCCAGAGGTTGCCAGACCTGCTGAGTTTGTCCAGCACTTTCGGTTTTTATTTCATATTTCCAGTATTTGGCTTTTATATTACATGTAGACCAGACTGTCGGGATGATAGATTTCCTTCCCTAAAAGACATTTGTGAACCAGATGCATTTTTACAACAACTGATAATGTCTATGTCGTTGCCATTAGATAACTATTCATTCCAGAATTCTTTTAGAAATTGAATTTAAGTATGACCATCTGCCACAGTGCAATTTGAAACGATGTCCCTAAACTTTATCCTGAGTTTCTGGATTACTGATCTACTGACATTATTACTATGTCACCAATTTCCCTGAACCCAGGATTCTGAGGAGCTTGACAGGTTGGATACTGAGAGGATATTTCCTCTTGTGAGGGAATGTAAAATTAGGGGGCTCAGTTTGACAATAATAGACCTTCAATTTCAGATAATCAGGAGTTTCTTTTCTCAGGATGGTTAATCTTGGGAATTCACTTCACGAGAGTTGAGGCTGGATGATTGAATATATTCCAGGCTGAGTTAGACAGATTTTTGATTTAACAGTGGAATTGAGGATTCTGGGGACAGGCAGAAAATGGAGTTGATGATGTGATCAGATTAGCTAGAAAGTGGAACTCCCTCTCTTGCCAATATGGGTATGCTAGCACCAAATGGAGCGCAATGGTTCAAGAAGGCAGCTAACCACCACTTTCTCAAGGTCAACTAGGAATGGGGAGCAAACTCTAGCCCAGCCAGCAATTCCCACATATCCCTAAATGATTTAAAAAAAAACTATTGAATGGTGCAGCAGATATAACACAATGTGGAGCTGGAGGAGCACAGCAGGCCAAGCAGCATCAGAGGAGCAGGAAAGTTGAGGTTTCAGGTCAGGACCCTTCTTTAGAAATGTAAACCAGGTAGTACAGCCACATTGCCTTTCTCAGTACCTGCCTACGGAACTGAATCATCCCAAATGGACTCCAAACCGCATTCAGGCCATCCCAATTTGGCCCTGACCACGACAACCTCTGCTGCTCCTCAGGCACAGCCCATTTCAGAAGAAGGATCCCAACCCGAAACGTCAACTTTCCTGCTCCTCTGATGCTGCCTGGCCTGCTGTGCTCCTCCAGCTCCATACTGTGTTATCTCTAACTCCAGCATCGGCAGTTCTTACTATCTCCGAATGGTGCAGGAGCCAAGAGGGATGAATGGCTTACTCCTGCAACAATTATTTGGATTACTCCCAGTGCCATGTGCTGGTGAGGGTAGGAATAGGAGGATAGAGCAGATGGAATGCGTGGCTGAGGAGCTTCTGCAGGTGGCAAGGATTCGCATTTTTGGATCATTGGAATCTCTTCTGGGGTATAAGAAAGATGGGTTGCACTTGAATTGGAAGGGGACCAATATCCTCGTGGGGATTTGCTAGTGCTACTGGGAGGCTTTAAACTAATAAGTGGAGGGAGAGGAATGACCAAAGAGATAAGTCTGAGGCCGGTATAGATGAGAAGAGGGGCAAGTCAGATAGTCAAGGCAGGCAAGAGTGAGGCAGAGAAGGGGGTAAGTTCCAGGGTATAGATGCTGTTGGAAGGATAGAAGTGTGGTGGGGCCAAAAGAGGAGGGGGAGTGGTTATGGATAACATTACAGCTGTATTTAAGGAGGATATTCCTTAGAGTACATTCAGTGAAGTTATTTCGTTGGAACTGAGAAATAAGAAAGGATGATCACCTCATTGGGATTGCACTATATACCCCCAATAGTCAGCGGAAAATTGAAAAGCAAATTTGTAAGGATACCTAGGGTAGGCGATGGCCTAGTGGTATTATCGCTAGACTATTAATCCAGAGATCCAGGTAATGTTCTGGGGACCTGGGTTTGAATCCCGCAATGGCAGATGTTGGAATTTGAATTCAATAATAATCTGGAGTTAAGAGTCTAATGATGACCATGAAACCATTGCCAATTGTCAGGAAAAAAATCCATCTGGCTCACTAATGTCCTTTAGGGAGGGAAATCTGCTATCCTTACCTGGTCTGGCATACATGTGACTCCAGACCCACAGCAATGTGGTTGACTCTTAACTGACCTCTGGGCAATTAGGGAGGGGCAATAAATTCTGATCCAGCTCATGATGCCTGTATCCCATGAATGAATTTTTTTTAAAACTGTAAGATAGAGAGTATTGGGTTGTAGTAGGAGGGTATTTTAACTTTCCAAGCATAGACTGGGACTGCTATAGTGTTAGGGTTGAATGGAGAGGAATTTGTTAAATGTGTACAAGAAAATTTTCTTATTCAGAATGTGGATGTACCTACTAGAGAAGGAGAAAAACTTGACCTTCTGTTGGGAAATAAGGCAGGGCTGGTGACTGAGGTGTCAGTGGGGAGCACTTTGGGGCCAGTGATCATAAGCCTATTTGTTTTAAAATATTTATGGAAAAGGATAGACCGGACCCAAAAGTTAAAGGTCTAAATTGGAGTAAGGCCAATTTTGATGTTATTAGGCAAGAACTTTTGAAAGTTGATGAGAGGCTATTCACAGGCAAGGGCATGGTTGGAAAGTGGGAGGTCTTCAAAAATGAGAAAGCAAGAGTCCAGGGGCAGTATGTTCCTGTTAGTATGACAGGCAAGGTTAGTAGGTGTAGGGAATGCTGGATGACTAGAGAAACTGAGGCTCTGGTCAAGAAAAAGAAGGAAGCATAAGTCAGGTAGACAGCAGAGATTGAGTGGATCCCTCAAGGAATATAAATGCAGTATGAGTATATTTAAGAGGGAAATCAGGAGGGCAAAAATTGGACATGAGATAGCTTTGGCCTATGGATTTAAGGAGAATCCAAAGAGATTCTAATAAGTACATTATGAACAATAGGGTAACTCAGGAGAGAGTAGGGTCTCTTAAAGATCAACAAGGCTGTCTGTGGAACCGCAGGAGATGGGTAAGATACTAAACCAATATTTTGCATCAGTGTTTTACTGTGCAGAAGAATATGGAATCTAGAGAACTTGGAGAAATAAATAGTGATATCTTGAAAAGTGTCCCTATTACAGAAGAGGAAGTGCTGATTTATCTTCAAATGCATAAATATGGATAAATCCCTGAGATCTGATTAGGTGTACCCTAGAATTTTGTAGGAAGCTAGGGAAGTGATTGCTGGGCCCTTTATATCATCGATAGCCACAGCTGAGATTCCAGAACACTTAGAGGGTCGCTAAAGTGGTGCTTTTATTTAAGAAAGGTGGTAAGGAAAAGCCAGGAAACCGTAGACTAGTGAGCTTGATGTCAGTGGTGTATAAGTTGTTGAAGGGAATTCTGAGGAACAGGATTTACATGTGTTTGGAAAGGCAAAGACTGATTAGGCATAGTTAACATGGCTTTGTGCATGGGAAATTGTGTCTCATTAATTTGATTGTCATTTCTTTGGAAAACTCAAAGAAAATTGATGAAGAGATTGGTTAGGCCACTTTTGGATTACTGCATTCAATTCTGGTTCCCCTACTATAGGAGCCCTGAGAGAATTCAGAAAAGATTTACAAGGATGTTGCTGGGGTTGGGGTAGTTTCAGCGATAAGGAGAGGCTGTATAGGCTGGGGCTATTTTCCCTTGAGTGTCAGAAGCTGAGGGCCGACCTGATAGAGGTTTATAAAATCATGAGGGGCATGGATAGGATGAATAGCCAAGGTCTTTTTCCCATGGCAGGGGAGTCCAAAACTAGAGGGCATAGGTTTAAGGTGAGAGGGAAAGATTTAACAGGGACTTAAGGTGCAACGTTTTCACACAGAGGGTGGTGTGTATATGCAATGAGCTCCAGAGGAAGTGGTGGAGGCTGGTACAATTACAACATTTAAAAGGTGTCTGGATGGGTATATGAATAGGAATGGTTTAAAGGGATATTGGCCAAATGCTGGCAAATGGGATTAGATTAATTTAGGATGTCATGAACTGAAGGGTCTGTCTCCGTACAACCCTATGACTTGATTTACATTTTTTGCATTATTTGCCTGGGGGCAAGCTCAATTTGTGGTCAATGAGCACACCTTGAACACACCCTGATAATTCTATGGCATCTTCTACCATTTCAAGAATTTCCAAACTGCTCTGCAGCCAGTGAATTGTTTTCATTGTTATTTTGTGGCAATTCTTCACCATTGTAATGGGAGAAATACAGAATCCAATTTGTCCACAGCAAGATCCCACAAAGAGCATTGAGGACATGATTAGATCATTATCTTTTAATGTCAGTTTATGACAAAAATTGGCTGGGCCATGGGATCCATTCCTTTGAAAAAAAAGGGCTCTTCATATCCTATCTTCATATCCTCTTCATATCCTTGGTTGTGGTGCAACACAGACTGGGTACAAGTTCCTGGCCTCCTTTTGTTTTTATGGATTATTGTGGCTACCTGGGGAAATGCTTAACATCTTTTTTTAAATGGTGTTTAACAACGGGTGGGCCATTCACCCTATTGAGTCTGCTCCCCCGATTTACCTATTTCTAAGTCATTTTCCCCCACGAACCCCATATCCCTTGATGTTATTTATATCCAGAGGATCTATTGATTTTTGCCTTGAGCATTCTCAATGAATGAGCTTCCACAGCCCTCTAAGTTCAAGAATTCCAAAGATTCAGATCCTTCTAAGTGGAAAAGTTTCCTCCTCCTCGCTGTCTTAAATTGCCTGCCCTTTTATCCTAAGCCTAGAGCTAGGAGAAACCAGAGTCCCCAGCCAAAGGAATACATCCTATCCACACTTAGTAAGAATTTTGTAAATTGAAACATTATATCTTGCTGTTGCAGAGAACTAGCACAGAATGACAATTTCTGTGCTGTGTTAACAATTCTAAATGGAGACTTTTTTTTTGTAATCCAATCCTGGCAGTCTTTGGATGGGAGTGCATTCAGTAACTGGAGCAGCATACTGATTGGGGAGAGGGTAGTTCAGTGCTACTCGGGTAGATTTTTTTGGATGAGGCAGCGATTTGATCGAAATCTTCTTGTATCGCAGGTGGCAACGGTGAAGAGTGTTCTGGCAGAGCTGAAGCTGCGTGTGTTTGAGGTGACAGACGAGAAAGCCACACTTGATGGCAGCGATGTCTTCTTTACAGGTGAATACTGATTATATTTTTTTTTCCACCACCTCCTGACAATTACTCCTGCATCATTGCCAGAAACTCGGTTGTGTGAGCTTTCACCCACACACTTGTGGTCACGTTACCCACGGTGGATTAACAATGGCTTTGGAGGCATTCCTTCAAATTTGGAACTTGTTTTCCAGACTCCAGTGGCTGTCTGGCATTGCCTGCCCATTCTCCTGTGCCTGACCCATGCCTTGACTGTGAGCTGACTAGGGAATGGATGAAGCTCATCCATAGAATGGTTATAGCACAGCTGCCAGTATTGTTGGATGTCAGTTATCTCAGCTTCAGGGCATCTCCTCAGGAGTTTCTCAGGGTAGTGTCCTAGGCCCAACCATCTTCAGCTCCTTCATCAGGTGACCTTCCCACCATTATAAGGCCAGAAGTGGAGATGTTCACTGATGATTACGCAATGTTCAGCACCATTCGTGTCTCCTCGGATACTGCAGCAGTCCATTTTCAACAGGACTTGGGACAATATCCAGATTTGGGATGACAAAAGGCAAGTAACATTTGTGACGCACAAATGCCAGGCAACAACCATCTCCAATAAGAGACAACTTAACCACTACCCCTTGACATTCAATAGTGTTACCATCACTGAATCCTTCACTAACAACATCCTGGGGGTTACCATTGACCAGAAACTCAAATGGACTTGCCATATAAACAGAGTGACTACAAGAGCAGGTCAAAAGCTGGGAGTATTGCAGCATGTAGCTCACCTCCAGATTCCCCAAAGCCAGTCCAACATCTACAAGGCACAAGTCAGGATTATGATGGAATAGTCCCCACTTGCTTGAATGGGTGCAGCTCCAACAACATTCAAGAAGCTTAATACTATCTAGGACAAACCACCCGCTTGATTGGCATCACATCCGCAAGAATATATTCCCTCCACTACTGATGCTCAGTATCAGTGTGTACTATCCACTGCAGACGTTCATCAAAGAACCTTAGGCAGTGCCTTCCAACCCCATGACCACTTCCATCCCGAAGGTCAAGGGCAGCAGATACACAGGAACACAACCACCTGCAAGTTCCCCTTCAAGCCACTCACAATCCTGGTTTGGAAATATATCGCTGACCTTCCACTGTTGCTGGGTGAAAACCCTCTCCTGAAGGGCATTGTGGGTCTATCTACAGCACATGGACTGCTGCAGTTCAAGAATGCAGCTCACCACCACCTTCTCAAGACGACTAGGGGTGGGCAACAAATGCTGGCCAGCCAATGACGCCCACATCCCACAAGTGAATTAAAAAACAGAAGGAGGCTACTCAGCCTATTGTGTCTGTGTGCATTCTTTGCTTGTGAAAGTTGCTAGTCCCAATTCCCTGCTTTACCTATAAGCTTGCAAATCTTATTTTCTTCCAGTAATTATTCAATTTCCTTTTGAAAGACTTCCTCCACCACACAACTGGGCAGTGCATTCCAGATCCTAATCACTTGCTTCATAAGTAAGATTACCCTTGCATTACCTTAAAAGAACCAATTGCTATGACTTGACTATTTATAAGCATTGTACTGTTGATACTGGAGAAAAAATGTCATTGGACTTAAAATATTCACTGTTTCTCTCTACACAAATGCTTCCAGACCTGCTGAGTTTCTCTAGCATTTCTGTTCTCACAGCTTTAAATTGATATCTTTTTTCGTTTTTCACTTCATCCATGAATCAGAACAGTTTTCTCTTGATCCACTCACCTGACCTTTCATGAATTTGAATATCTCTGACAGCCTCCCAGCTTTTCCAATCTGTCTGTAAAACTGAAATTCCTCATCCTTGGAACCATTCTTGTGAACTTGTTTGCACCCTCTCTCAGGCTTCCACGTATCCTTCCTAAAATGTGATGCCCTGAGCTGAACACATCCATACTTTCATTTCCTCACAGAAGCATTCACTTGGAAGTGATGCATGTGACTTTGCTCCATCTGCCACGTTCATACCATAAGACGTAGCAGGAAGAGTAGGCGATACAGCCCATTGAGTCTGCTCTACCACTCAATGAGATGATGGCTGATCTAATAATTTGCACCTACAATTGCCTGCCTTTTCCCTATAATAATAGGACAGTGATGGGAAAGCTCCCCTCCTCAACTCAATCTTGCTAATCTACAGAGGGCCAAAACAAGAAAATGTCAGCATCTCCTTCATTCAATTTTAAAGCTGAAGTTGCTGCTTCAATTTGAAGACCAACTTTGTTCAAAATAATTGTACTTAGCAACCGACTGTATACTATAGTGTAGTCCAGTTCTTTTCCATCCTAGTGGTTTTCCTCCCAATGTGCAGCAAAGGATGTGCGCTCTGGGGAATTGAACACTTTCTTGCTGTGACCTTTCCCAGGGCAGGTACAGAACAAAGCTTCTTGTCCACCGCTCGTTTAATACTACTTTGGCCCCAATCTCCGGATGACCCAGTATGCCATTTCTGCATATTCCATACTGTCTTGTGCTCTGTTGGAAATTGTCAAAGTGAGGGAGCAGTGGATTGAGATTATTAAGTCTATCTTGTGGTGGTCCCATTGGTCACAAAGTAGGTTTTGTTCTATTTGAGACTTAAGATGCTTTATACTGGATTTTCTATATTTGGATCCTGCAGGCAGCAAACCTTCCCCCTCTTGAACTTCATTTCTCCCCCACAGTCTCTGCACCTTTCCCATCTGTTGCTCACTCAGGAAGTGACACATTAAGATAAGACTATTTTTGTTTTGTAATGGTTCTATTTTGCACACCGTCTAAAATGAGGAAGTGGTTAGTGTGAAATGCTGACAGCATGAATGCATGCGTGAAGGGTCAGGAGAAGTTAAGGACACGTGCCTGTTTTCACTATGAGAGGTAATCTCCCTGAAGTGGTTTTGCTTTCTTCGCCTGTTGGTTGGCAAAATTGGGTGTCAATCTGGTAGCTCTGCCAAGTCTTGTGCAAGCCTTGCTGCTAAGTTATGGGCAGCATGATTGTTCTCTCAAATATTTCATGGGGGGAACATCAATGGCAAGGTCAGCATTTGTTGCCCACCTCTGAAATTGGTGGTGAGCTGCCTTCTGGAACCATAGTAAACTGGGTGGTGTGTATAGAGAAAGAGTTGCATGATTTTAACCCAGCAACTATGAGGGAACAGCAATGTATTTTCAAGCCAGGATGGTGTATGGCTTGTAAGGAAACTTGGCAGCTGGTGCTACTCTCATGTATCTGCTGCTCTGCTCTGTTGTCCTTCAAGTAGGTAGAAACTATACCTTTGGAAGGTTCTGTGAAAAGAACATAAGGGAGTTGCTAGAGTGCACCTTGTAGATGTACATGCTGCAGCTGGTCTATGGCACTGGTGAAGGGAGTAAAAATTTGTTGGTAGGCTTTGTCCTGGACGGTGTTGAGGCATCCCGAGTGTTGTTGGAACTGCACCCATCCAGCAAGTCATAGACTCGTACAGCATGGAAACAGACCCTTCAGTTTAACCAGTCCATGCTGATCATAATCCCAAACTAAACTGGTCCTACCTGCCTGTGCTTGGCCCATATCCCTCCAAACATTTCTTATTCATGTATTTATCCCTATGTCTTTTAAACATTGTAACTGTTTCTGCATCCACCACTTCTTCTGGAAGTTCACGCCACACACGAACCACTCTCTGTGTGAAAGAAAAAATGCCCCTCATGTCTTTTTAAAATCTTTCTCATCTTACCTAAAAATATGCCTCCTGGCCTTGAAATCCCCCACTCTAGGCAAAAGACATCTGTCATTCATCTTATCTATACCCCTCGTTATCTTATAAATTTCTATAAGGTCACTCCTCAACTTCCAATGCTCCAGTGGAAAAAGCCCCGGCCTATCCAGTCTCTCCTTATAAGTCAAACCCACTATTCTCGGCAACATCCTGGTAAATTGCTTCTAAACCCTCTCCAGTTTAATAATAATCTTCCTACAACATGGTGACCATAACTAGAAACAGTACTCCAATAGAGGGCTCCCCAATGTTCTGCACAACTTCAACATGATGTCCCAATTCCTACACGCTCCTGACTTTAGCCTTACAGATGGTGGACAGGTTTTGGGGAGATGGGTGGTGAAATACTTAATGTAGAATTCCTGGCCTCTATAGCCAATGTATTTATTTGACAAGTCCAGTTCATTTGCTGGTCAATGGTAATCCCCAGGATGTTGATGATGTTAGATCATAACAGCAATTTGTATCTATTCAGACTTTTCAATTGATCTGGTGATTGGAAATTAGTGGCTGTCCCTCTGCCTTGGTGTGTCTATGCCAAGGCTGTAGGGGAAGAGAATGGCAGAGTTTAATCATAGAATCCCTACACTGTGGAAGCAGGCCAAAGTTCACAGCGACCCTCCAAACAGCATCCCACTCAGACCCACCCCCTATAACTTTACATTTCCCACGATTAATCTACCTAGCCTGTATATTCCGGGACACTGGGCAATTTCCCATGGCCAATCCACCCAACCTGCACATCATTTGGACTGTGGGAGGAAACCGGAGCACGTGTGGAGAATGTGCAAACAGTTGCCTGAGGCTGGAATTGAACCCAGGTCCATGGTGCTGTAAGGCAGCAGTGCTAACCACTGTGCTGCCCCTTTAGACAAAGCTGCATCCCACCTAATTGACAGTTATAGAATGATACAGCAAAAAGCTGAGGTCATTCAGCCCATTTATCCTTTGCCACCTCTCTGAGAGTGAGCTGCGCACCACAACTTTTTACCAATTTGTCTACACTGTGTCTGTTTCGTTTATTGCATTTTGAACATAACTATTATATCAGATTTCAACCTGTTTTCAGATCGCATTTTGCAGGTCATCTTATCTCACTGGGTAAAATAACATTTCTGCTTTATTGCCACTCTGGCAACACATGCTTCTGCTCTAAATTCTGTGCTGTATAATTTGTTTTTAAAGTGATACTTTCATGGGATGTGGATGTCACTGGAAAAGCCAGCATTCGTTGTCCATTCCTAATTGCCCCGAGAGATCTCTGGCTGACGAGGGATATTGAGGGTCTGGTCAGGAAAAGAAGGCGGCAAACACTGAGTTTAAGCTATCGGGCTCAAGTGAATCCCTAGATAACTATTAAAAGGTGTAGGAGCACATTGTAGGGAAATCAGAAGAGCAAAAATAAGGTATGAGATTGATCTGGCAGATGAGATTAAAGGTAATCCCAAGAGGTTTTATAGCTATATTAAGAGTAAAACGGTGGCTAGGGAGAGAATAGGACCCCTTAACGATAAGCATGGCCGTCTACGTGTGGAGCCACAGGAGATGGGAGAGATTTTTAATGAATATTTCTCCTCCAGTGTTTACTGAGAAAAGAATCCTGGATGCTAAGGAAATAAGGGAAACAAGTGGGGATGTTTTGGATTGCATACACATGACCAGAGTGAAGGTGTTTGCAGCCTTAAAGCTCATTAAGGTGAATAAATCCCCTGGGTCTGATCAAGTCCATCCTCAGATGTTGTGCGAGGTGAGGGAAGAAATTGCAGAGGCCCTTGCATAGATTTTTGCCTCATCTGTAGTCACTGGTGAAGTTCTGGAAGACTGGTAGATGGCTAATGTTGTTGCATTGTTTAAGAAATGTAGCAAACTCAAGCCAGGGAACTGTAGGCCTGTGAGCCTGACATCAGTGCTAAGCAAGTTATTGGAGAGAATTACTGAGAGACAGGATCAACCAACATTTGGATAGTCATGGTCTGAGTGGGGATAGTCAGCATGGATTTGTGTGTGGCAAGTCATGTCTGACAAATCTTTCAGGGTTTTTCAAAGAGGTAACCAAGAGGATGGATGAGGGTAGGGTGGTGGATGTTGTCTATATGGATTTTAGTAAGGCCTTTGACAAGGTCCCACATGGCAGGCTAGTCATGAAAGTTAGGATCCAGGGAAAGCTACCTAATTGGATTCAAAATTGGCTCAATGGTAGGAAGCAGAGGGTGATGGTTGAAGGTTGTTTCTTGGACTGGAGGTCTGTGACTAGTGGTGTGCCACAGGGGTCGGTGCTGGGACCTTTTCTTATTTGCATAAATGATCTGGATGTGAATGTACAAGGCATGATTAGTTAGTTTGTGAATGATACAAAATTAGGAGATAT
Organism: Rhincodon typus; assembly: GCF_021869965.1. Lineage (NCBI taxonomy): Eukaryota > Metazoa > Chordata > Chondrichthyes > Orectolobiformes > Rhincodontidae > Rhincodon > Rhincodon typus. The sequence continues at coordinate 19,007,762 of NC_063366.1, read as the reverse complement.
CATTGATAGTGAAGAAGATTATCAAAAATTACAGAGGATCTTGATCAGATGGGGAAGTGGGCTGAGGATTGGCAAATGCAATTCAATACAGATAAGTGTGAGGTGTTGCATTTTGGAAAGTCAAACCAAGGTATGACTTGTACAGTAAATGATAAGGTCCTGAGGAGTGTTGTGGAACAGAGGGACCTAGGAGTACAAGTACATAGTTCGTTGAAAGTGGCATCATAGGTGGACAGGGTGGTGAAGAAGGCAATTAGCATGCTGGCCTTCATTGGTCGAGGCATTGAGTATAGGAGTTGGGATATTATGTTATATTGCATAAATCGTTGGTGAAGTCACACTTGGAGGACTGTGTACAGTTTTCGTCACCCTGTTGTAGGAAAGACATAGTTAAACTGGAAAGTGTGCAAAGCAGATTTACAAGGATGTTGCCAGGATTAGTAGGCCTGAGTTATAGGGAGAGGTTGGCCAGGATAGGACGTTGTTCCTTGGAATGTAGGAGAATGAGGGTGACCTTTATTGAGGTGTATAAAATCATGAGGAGCATAGTAAGATTAATGCATGTAGTCTTTTTCCCAGGGATTGTGAATTGAAAACTAGAGGCCACAGGTTTAAGGTGAGAGGGGATAGATTTAAGAAGGACCTGAGGGGTGACTTCTTCGCACCGAGAGGGGTGAGTATATGGAATGGGCTGCTGGAGAAAGTGGTTGAGGCAAGTACAATAGCAACATTTAAAATACATTTGGATAGGTACATGGATGAGAAGGGTTTGGAGGGATAGGGACCAAATTCAGGCAATTGGAACTAGCTGAACGGGCTCCATAGGTCAGCATGGACCAGTTTGGGCCAAAGGGCCTGTTTCCATGCTGTATTACTCCATTACTCTACAACTGAGAGGCTTGTTTAACCCTTTCAGAGGGGGATGTTAAGAGTCAAACACATTGCCATGGGTCTGGAGTCACATGCAGTCTACAATGGATAAGGACAGAAAGTTGGCTTTTAATAAAGGACATTAGTGACCCAGATAGCTGCTATGACAATCGATGACAATTTTAACTTTTTTGTTAAAAATAGCATTTAAATTTACACCAGTTTTGAACCTGCAACCCCAGAGCATTAGCCTGGGGTCCTTTTGGATTTCTTACCCAGTGGCATTACCTCTGTGCCACCACATTTGCTTGGCATTCAACTTCTGATCTTCCCTCTCCTTTTCCTTGGTTCCAGGCCGCGAGTTCTTTGTTGGGATCTCCAAGTGGACCAATCACAAAGGAGCGGAGTATGTGGCAGAGGCATTCAAGGTGAGACACCCCACCTTGCCCTCCTCTGGTCAAGTGGGTCTTTTGTTTGGGGGCAGTTGGGGGTGTTGGGTTGGGGTGATATGCTTTGCTGTTGCACGGAGATGGTCCAATGTCAAGAGCAGGCATGTCAATGTGAAGGTGGCAGCCTGGTCCCATCTTAATGTGCTTTTCTTGAGGGTAATGTGCAAATATGGGGTGAGGAACTTAAATTGAGCTTGAAGGCTGGGAGTAGTTAATGCCCCGGGTTAAACGGTGAAAGATTTGTTGGTTTAGTAGAAGAGTAGGTGTAAAAAAGTGAACTTTCAGCTTATTGTACAGACGTAAAGCTGACGTTGTCCACCAAACTCCCATTCCAAAAAGTAGCCTGTTTTAATGATTTAAATAAAGGTTTTAAAAAAAATGAGTTCATTTGACTGAACCACAAAAGCAGTCAACTGTAACAGTGCAGAAGAAGGCCCATTCAGTCGATAGTATTAGCACTAGCTGAATGAGCATTTTTAGCTTATCCCCAGCTGGCCTGTTCCCGTAATCCTGCACTTTGTTTTCATTTAGAGTCATTGAGCTGTACAGCACAGAAACTGAGACCTTTTGGTCCAACTCGTCCACGCCAACCAGATATCCTAAATTAGTCTATTCCCATTTGCCAGCATTTGGCCCATATCCCTCTGACCCCTTCCTATTCATATACCCATCCAGATGCCTTTTTAGAAGATGCAACTTTACCAGCACCAACCACCTTCTCTGGCAGTTCATTTCATATGAGCATCACCTTCTGTGTGAAAAACTTGCCCCTTAGGTCTCTCTTAACCACCTCACCACCTTAAACCTACGTCCCCTAGTCTTGGACTCCCCTACCCTAGGAAAAAGACTTTGGCTACTTACCTTATCCATGCCTCTCTTGATTTTCATAAACCTCTACAAGGTCATCCCTCAGCCTCTGATGCTCCAGGGAAAATAGCTCCAGTGTTTTCAGCCTCTCCCTCCCTAGCTCAAACCCTCCAACCCCACCAACATCATTGTAAATCTTTTCTGAACCCTTTCAAGTTTCATAACATCTTTCCTATAGTGGGGAACATGGTATTCTAAAAGTGGCCTAGACAGTGTCCTGTACAGCCATAACATGACATCCCAACTTTGCTATTCAATGCACTGTCCAATAAAGGCATAAATAATCATCCAATGCCCTTGTGAATGCCTCAGTTGAATCTGCCTCCACCACCCTTCCCAGCAGCACATCTTCCAGAACCAAGCCATTGCTGTTTGTAAAAAGATATTTTTATTGCATCTTGTTTACTTCTTTTGCAAAACACTCTCAAACTGTGACCTCTGGGTCTCAATCTTTTTACAAGCAGAAACCATTTATCTCTACCTATTCTGTCCAGATCCTCGTGAAATTGAAAACTTCTGTCAGATCCCCTCTCGGCCTTCTCCTCTCTAGGGAAAATAGTCCCAAGTTAGAATCATAAAGTCACAGTTTTACAGCATGATTAATTCTCGCATCTTCAAGTGAAGACTAGTTCTTCCCCTCAACATTTTTTTTAATAATTTCACTTTCAATGATGCTAGACTCACTGGCCAGCAGTTCCCTGGTTTATCTACACTATCCTTCTTGAAGACTAGTTCCAGGTTAACTATCTTCCAGTCCTCTGTCACCTCTCCTGCATCCAGAGAGGATTTGAAAATTAATGTCAGGGTCCCTACAATCTTCTCCCTTGCTTCCCACAGCAGAATCAGCTGCATCTCAGCTGCGCCTGGAAACATCTCTAATTTTTAAGCTTGTTAAAACCATTAATACCTCCTCCCACTCCAATTTTCTTCAGCTATATCGCAGTCCTCTTCCCTGATTTCTATACCAACAGTGTTCTCTCTTGCGGATACAGATGTAAAGTATTGATTTAAAAGCTCCCCTTTGCCTTATGGCTCCACCTACTTGCCACTTTGTACTCTTCCTGTTGCTAATAAGCTCATAAAATGGGGGCTGTTATGGTGTAGCAGCAGTGTCCCTACTTCTGGGCAAGAAGGGCTGGGTTCATGTCTGGTCCAGACATTGCTTTAAAATACTCCTGGTTTTCCTTTATATTACCTGCCAGTGCCTTTCATGCTCCATCCTTACTTTCCTAACTTCCTAACTCCTGACCCCTTTCAGTATGCATATGTCTCTAGGGCATCTGGTGTTCTGAGCCCTCATAAGCTTCCCTTTGTCAATCCTTATTCATTCCTGTACATCCCAAACTATTCTTTGGAATTTCAGGTCCCACTTTTACAGCAACATGTTGGGCTCCCACTGTTTTAATGTAAATTTCTCTAGACATCTAGTCTGCTTTTGACAAACCCTGCCTTATTGTCTTAAAATTGGCTCCCCTCACCAACCCCACTTCAAAACTTTTATTTCTTTCCCCGTCTTTGTCTCTTTCTGTGACCACTTTAAATCTTGGTGAGTTATGGTCATTACGGCCAAAATGTTCTCCAATGGACATTTCAACCATTTTCTTGGCTTCTCCAATTTTTCTGCATTACTGACGTGCCTCATCCCTGGAACCATTGCAGTAAACCTCTTCTGTATTCTTCCCCAAAGTATTCACGTCCTTTCTCAAGTGTGAAACCTGGAAATGTACACAATACTCCAGTCGATGTTTAAGCAATATCCAGTAATTTCGATATAGCCTTCCAGCTCTTGTACTCTACTCCCATATTAATGAAGCCCAGAACACCGTGATTGCTATCTCCTTTGTCCTTCCATCTTTAATGACTTCAACATTTATACAGCCAGGTGTGTGTGCTCCTGCACACTCTCTATAAAATAGTGCCCTTTATTTTGTGATGTTCCCTTGGTGGATTAATACTTGGGAAGTTTGTTATTGTCCTCCAGCCTCTGTGTCCAGAGGGGAAGTAGGTTTTAGGGGCTGTGTTGAACTAGGAATCTGCATTTACTGATCCACATATATTTGATGAGATAAAATCCTCAAAGTAATATATAGCCAAGCAACCACATCAAAGTGATTTAGTTCGGCTTGTGGGTTATTGTTACGGATGCGACTCTTGTGTGGAGAAGGTAGGTTTGTGTCAATGGATTGTTCCGTCTTTTCTGTCTAGGATTTCACAGTCTCCATTGTGCACATTCCCGAACCCCATCATTTGAAAAGTTTCTGCAGCATGGGTGGACCCAGCACTATTATCATAGGGAACAGTGAGGCTGCTCGAAAGGCAATCAAGGTAAGACACTCCTCTTTATGCTCCAAACCTCTCAACTTGGGCTCCAGTTTTACCCATTTAATTCCCTGTGTCTGTGATTCTCCTGCTCCAAAATGTCAGGTGTCTAGATAGAGCAGGCAGGAAAAAGATTCTTCTGTAGGAGACAGGTCCATTACCAGAAGTTTAAGGTGATTAGTATCATGATTAGAATGGATATGCAGAAAAATCATTTTCACTTCAGAATCTAGACTTCACTGCCTGGTTTGGTGGCAGAAGCAGAAACAAGCACCTGGACCTGCATATGCTGTAGCCTGCAAGATTTCAGACTTCCAGGTACTGAAAGATGAGGTGGTGGCTAGTTTTATTATTGGTCATAAAATGGGCCACGTAGCTTCTTCCAGCATCATAACATTTCTCTGCTCTTATTAGAGTTTTTGTATCTTGGCTAAGCCGGACTTCATTTTTTCCTGTGCTTTTACAGCAGACCTCACTAGGTAGCTTCAGGAATGGGCCTTTATCCCAGATTAGGGCTGGATATGGTTAACTTGGGAAGACAGCAATGTAGCGGTAGTATCACTGGAGTAGCAATCCTCGGGCCCAAACTAATGCTGTTTTGGACTCAACCTGCAGCTGGAATTTAGAGTTAATTAATAAAACCAATAAATTAATATAAAGCCAACTGCAGTGATGATGACCATTGTCAGTTGCTGTAAAGACCTATCTGATACACAAATGTTCTCCAGGGAAGTAAATCTGCCATCTTTACCTGCTCTGGCTTCCATGTGCCAGGTTTTTAATCTATGCTCTGAAATGCCCAACAAGCCACTCGGCTCAAGGGTAATTATAATAGACAAGTGCTGGCCTAGACACCCACATCCACATCCCATGAACGAATGAAAGGAGACAAAATCATTAGTTGCAGCCCTAGAAGGGAACCAATGGTCCTCTATGCCCATGCTGACTCTCTCTCTGAAACAGCAATTGACCCAGTCCCACTCTCTGCTTTTTCCCTGTAGCTCTGACAATATTATCTCTTGCAGGTACTTAATTCAGTTACCTTCACAAGGCTCGGTTGAATCTGCCTCAACCTCAGCTTTGGCAGTGCATTCCCAATCATAACGAGTGACTGCATTAAAACATTTTTCCTCATGGCACAAGCTCTATTGGTTCTTCCAGTGAGCTGGAAGCTGCAGTTCCTGAGACAGCTGTACCAACACCAGCCAGTGTTTGTGACACTGTGGAGAGAAGCTTCATTCTGCATTGTACCTGTCCTGGGAGTGTTTGATGGGGATAGTGTGGAAGCAGCTTAATTTTGTGTAGAGGAAATTTTACTCGATATCAAATCCATGCTGTATCTGTGCTGGAAGTGTTTGATCGAACAGTGCAGAGGGAGCTTTAGTCTGTATCTAACCCTGTGCTGTCCCTGTCCGGGAATGTTTGATGGGGACAGCGCAGGAGTTTTACTCGGTAGCTAACTCCTGCTATCCCTGTCCTGGGAATGTTTGATGGGGACAGTGAACTTTCAGTTTAAAAGAGTAGAGAGAACTTTACTGCGTCCCTGTCAAATACTCCCTGGTACTGATGCAGAGCAAAGCTCCCTCTGCATGACCCAATACTCTGGTCAAGTGTGGAATGGGCGCAGTGTGGTCGAATCGCTTTGTATCTGCGTGTGTGTGGAAGATGTTGACTCAGTCGCTGTCACGGTAGTCCATGTGAGATGAGTGGTTACTGACACAGGCCTGTGGTTTCCACAATGTGTACCGTTTCCTCACTGTTTTCCTCTTTCTGCCCTCAGGCGATGGAGCAGCTAACGGACTATCAGTACGACAAACTGAGTGTACCAGATGATGCTGCGGCCAATTGCATCTATGCACGTGTTGGCAACAAATGCAACGTCCTGGTCCATCGGACAGTGGATGAGTTTCCGGAAAGTTCCAAGGTCTTTAATTTTGCGTGTCCTGTTTTCTTGGGTCAGTGCCCAGAGCTATGAACTCGGCTCCACTGGGGCTCTGTCTTTGGTGGGGGAGGGGTGTTCTGGCAGGAGGGGATACGACTGTTCCTTCAGTGTGAAAATCTCTAAAACGTTTAAATGGTTGGAGATAAGCAGTTTTCAGTTCTACCGCCGCCATTGGGAGTCCCTTTTAAACTAGGTCAGCTACTAGTGTGTATTCCCCTTTAAGCCAGGGTGGGTGAGCAGTAACACTGTGTGGTGTGCATTCCTCTTTAAATTGTTCATAGTTTACACCAGCTCCTGAGTCCAACGTCAGCCCCTGCTGGTTGGAGAGCAGTATTGCAAAGAAAGAGAAGTTGGGGGGGGTGCTATTTAGGGAGGAAAAGACGGTAATTGTAGCCCCCCAATTTAACATTTTCTAACAATGCCTCTGCTTCAAGTTTACCTTAAAGAGCTGTAGCCACTATTCTCCTGGGCCTGGTAACATGAGGGACAGGCTGTGCATATTCTGAAAAGCTGTTAATTTACACTGAAAAAGAATTTCACTGTGTTCTGCGACCGAGGCAGTGTTCAATTAGCACCACAGCTGCAACGTGTCTGTACATTGGGTTAATACTTCACAGATGTTTGAAAGCTGTGCGAAAACATGGTGCAGACACGTCAGCTGTCTCTCTCTCTCTCTCGCTCGCTCTTTGTCTTTCTTTTTTTCACTTCCCCCATCCCATCCCCCTCCCCCTCCCTCTAATCCTGCACCCCTCTGTCTCTGTGTTTCTGTCTGTCTTCCGCTCTGTCTGCAAAAACCAACAAAACTGGCAAATGAGATACACTGGTCGTACTCGTCTCCTATACTTCAAAATGGAGCTCCAGTATGTTCATTTCCCAATATTACGACTTTCCCATTGTTTTCCTATGTGACGACACCCAGGTTCTTCTTTCTCCAGTTCTCTCTCTCTCTCTCTCTCTCTCTCTCTTTGGGTATCACTTTCTCTCCTCTCTCCCTTTCTCTGTCCCTGGTGTGTGCTGTCTGTCTGCGTTTCTCTCTCTCTCTCTGTCCCACCCCTCACCCACCTTTTGTTTATGTGTGTGTGTTCCTTTCTCTTTCTCTTCCTCCCCCAGCAATTTGTGTGTGTGTTCCTCTCTCTCTCGAAGTTCCTCTTTTTTTCTCTCCTCCTCTCTGTCCCTTTCACACTGTCTCTCTGGCTTGCTCTACCTTTCTTTCCTCTGTGTTTTCTTCTCTTTCTCTGGCTGTACTTTGCATTCAACTCTTTCTGAAGAGGCCATGGGGTGAAAGGATTGATTGTATCTGACTCATTAAACCTTCACCCCACCCACCCCTATAAGTTATTTCAGTGCTTTTGCTCCTTCCTGCCTTGTAAAATTTGTTACAATATTGGATTTATTGAGTATACTCTGCACCAAGAGTCTCCTTTTTCACTTCTCACCTTAACTCCTGTATAGTGAAGGTGCCCAGAGCCAGCTCATGTCTTGATGCACATTCTAACACCAGACAGGTAAATGAAACAGCTGCTATTTTTTTTTAAAAAGGGGCCCAGGAGAGCACTTTTAATTGCTGGATGACAGTTGTACGAACAAATTATAGATGTGAGAATTGCCTAGATGTAGACAGAGCGTGTTCTGCCATTACTGCCAGGCCCTTGGGATCATTGCCCTGCTGCTGAGTACCATCGCTAAGGAGACGGGGCCCAATCTAACTGCCCCCGGTGACAATTTTGTTTTCAGAGTCATACGGCACAGAAACAAACCCTTCGGTCCAACTCACCCATGCCAACCAGAAATCCTAAACTGATCTAGTCCAATTTGTCAGCATTTGGCCCATATCCCTCTAAACCCTCCCTATTCATGTACTCAATAGATGCCTTTTTTTGTTGATGTGTGAATGGACTGAGCAGTCTTGGTTTGTTCTTGAGCCTTGGAGTATGTGATCGGATTTTTAAGTCTTTTTGCTTCCCCCACCACCCAATTTTGGCAGTTGGATCGATCTACAGTGGGCTTGGTTTTGTTTTTAAACACATGAAAGCAAGTTGGCTGTCATTTTGAACTTGGCTCGATCATTCTGTAGAATGAGCAGTGGTGAATAGGGAGGGGGGTTTATGTGGAAAAGATGCTGGCAGCTTTGATACTTTTTAAAGAAGTCTTTGTCTGGAGAGCAGAGCCAAACAAGCAGTAGAAAAATCTCTCAGCGCCATCGATTTGAATATCCCTGGGTTTACTTGTGCAGCAGTATTAACCCTGGCCAAAATAACTTAAAAGTTAATCTTTTTTTGGAACAGAAACAAGCCAAAGGTAAGAATCCAAAAAGGTTGGGGGGAAGACGTGATAAGAGGTACTCAAAGTTGAGGGTTTCTCATTGTCCAAGTAAGGACGAGTCGCCAATCAGAGTTTATTAATTTTAAATAATTCACACAATGGATGAGATGGGTAACCGGCAGAAATTTCTTCGGAGAGCTGTCCCTTTCTTCTTGGGGTGGTCCTTCAGGATGCAGGATGACTTGGTTTGCCCTTGAACTTGATTGTTAGAGTCATAGGGATCTACAGCACAGAAAAAGGTCTGCCTGGCACTGTGAGGCAGCACTGCTAACCGCTGAGTCACTGTACCACCCCAAAATATAATTGGATATAAATATTTGAAGATGGCTGAACCATATGGTTGGGGGTGGAGAAGCATGGAGGGGGCAGTTGCATGAGAAAGCTGGCATGAGAGATTAAATTGAGTGGGGTTCTTGCAAAGCGCTAGCACAGATGGAATGAATTGAATGGTCTTCAGTGCTACCACATATTTTTTGAAGTTTAAATAAGGAAGTGCTTTGAGGCTCAGTATTTTACAGTGCATTATGCTTTTGGACTATCAGGAAAAGTGGCAGCCAATTTATGGACAGTAGGACAAATACAGCAGGTCAGACAGCAGTTGACTTTCCTGCTCCTCTGATGCTGTCTGACCTGCTGTTTTTGCCCAGCGCCATGTTTATTGACTCTGGCTTCCAGCATCTGCAGTCCTTACAGTCTCCTAGTTATTATGTACAGTAGGGTTCCACCAACAGTAAGTGGCTGGATCCATGTTTAATATTTTTAGCAATGTTGATTGAGGGAAAATCTAGGGCGCTAGGGAGAACTTCCTGCTCTTCAAAATAGTGCTGAGAGTTTTCTTTATCCCATCCTGCTGAGACAGCAGATGAGGCCTCTCTGTAATGCCTCTTCCAAAAGGCAGTGCCTCTGACAGTAAAGCACTCCTTCCCAATGGCGCTGGCTGTACAGTCATAAAGTTGCGCAGCACAGAAACAGACCCTTTGGTCCAACTCGTCCATGCTAACCAGATATCCTAACTTAATTTGGTCCCATTTGGCCCGTATCCCTCTAATCCCTTATTCATATACCCATCCAAATGCATTTTAAATGTTGCAGTTGTACCAGCCGTCACCACTTCCTCATTCCATACATGCATCACCCTCTGTGTGAAAATGTTGCCTCTTAGTATCCTTTTAAATCTTTCCCCTCTCACCTTAACCTATGCCCTCTAATTTTGGATTCCCTTGCTCTTCGGGGAAAAAGACCTTGGCTATTCATCCTATCCATGCCCCTCATGATTTTATGAATGTTTGTTTATTTTTGGTGCACAGGTCTCAAGAGTGAGACTTGAGCCTACAATTTTCTGACTGCCCTCAGGAGCCTGTGTGTTTGGTCAGTCTGGGTGAGGATCACATGCCAGAAATGTCTTTTAGCTCCATGTTGCTGATTAGGGAGCTGCATCTCTTGTTAATATCTGAAGTGTTGACTGCTCCTTTCCTCCAGATGCTGCCTGGCCTGCTGTGTTCTTCCAGCCTCCTGTTTGTCTACCTTGCATCTCTCATTTCTCTGCTGATGGCTGTCTTCTGCTTTGCTGTAATTACCTTGTGTGGCAAATGGTTGGGGAGTTCTTTCACTCATCAGGTCTCCATGCTTTACTGATCTGACTGTTGGACATTGTAAGATGGGATTCCCTTCCCCTCCAGGCAGAGCCATTAGTGCAGCATCATCAGAACAAATTTAAAGGCTGCCTCATTGAAACAGTTATTGAATGGACTGAATGGGTTGTCCTTCTATTTTCAGCTACAGGTTCTTGTGAGGAAGGAACCACAAAATCACTGGTGCTTGGAATGTAACTCTGACCAACTCCTGATCACCCATCATTCCTGGGCCTCTAACCTATTTTAGCTCCTTGTCCAGCATCACTTCCATTTTTTTAAGTTCTCATCCCTGGCTTGGATTTTTTTTTTTTACCTGCTCTTGCTTCTCTTTCATTTTAAAATCCTCCAGCCCTATTACCCTCCGCAATCTCTGTGCTCCACCAATTCTGGCTTCTTCACGTCTAATTTTCTACTGTCCACTGTTGGCCGTCCTTCAACAGCAGAGGCACTGAGTTGAGATTCCCTCCCTTCTTTCATTTCATTGTCCAACATTTTTAAAGCCTGTATCTCTTGCCACATTTTGACGTCTCCTTACCTAGAAGTGTCTAGTGTGGGAATACACCAAGTACCTGCAAGTTGTCCTCCAAGCCACACACTGTTCAGACATGGACCTATATCACTATTGTCACTGAGTCAAAATTCAAGAACTCCCACCCTGTCAGTACTTTGGGTGTTCAAAAATGTGGCTCATCACCATCTTTTCTGAGCGGAATTGGGGATGGGAAGTAAATAATGACATTACACACATACTGAGTTCGAGCTCTGTCTAATTTTACACACTGCTTCTGTTGGGTATCCTTTGGACGTTCTGAGTACTATAAAATATGTTTTAAGAATGTAAGTTGCCAAAAGGAGTTAGTTATGGCGGGGGGTGGGGGGGGGGGGGGGGGGGGTGGTTTCTCTTGCTGACGGCTGAAGTGCTCACATGACATTTCTGTTTTTGATAATAAGGATATTTTTTCCCACCTTTATTTCCAGGCCTTCAAAAAGCTTTCAGAATACACATTGATCCCTGCCTCCTGCACAGAAGTGGCTAAACTGGGAGCATCCCTGAGCTCCTGTTCCATTTTAATCAATAAGAAGTTTGAGTATTAGAGTCAACTTGGGAGGGTGTGAGGGAGGGGGAGTTGTGGAAGAAGGGGAGTGGTATTTAATCCACACCTGCCTTAATTCTATGGTGGCATACAATAGAAACAACTCTGATTTGACGGATATGCGAGGGATGTACTGGATTTTTTTGGATCGGGAACAAAACTGCCTCAACCCAATCCGAGAAGTGAGGTGGGCTTCTTCTATGGGGCTAGAGACCGAGAGCTCATCTTCAATGTAGACAGGACTCGACCTGCGGAACAAAGCTGCTGTTTCATGATGGTGGGTTTACCTACGACACCTAGGGGTGAAACATCGGTATTAATGTAGCTCTAATTTGAGGAGCAAGATTTTTTTTTGTCTCCAGGTCCAACCCAGTGCCTCATATAGGGGCTAGTCACCCTCTCAGAACAATTCCTGAAACCCTGCCTTCCTTTCACGTTTGGATTCCCTCCGTGTGTGCTTTTCCAGGATTTTTTGATTTCCGACGAATCTTTGCTTTCAGTAGGTGTCTGTCTCTAATCCTGTGCAACACACCCTAGATCAGACTTCCATCTTTTATATTCCACCTCCTTCCCTCTCATCCCAGTTTTCTCTCAACTGTTTGGTTCTTCCAGAACAAAGTAACTAGGGCTCCATCAAGTCTGCCTTTTTTTTTCAGTTTTGTTATTCATTTTCTAGCCTGCAACTGGTTGGGCGAAATCTGGAATAAACATGCGAGGAGGAAGAGGCAAAATGTCAAATTCCTCAAACTCGGAGTCATCCCAAACCCAGCTGTGGTCAAACCCACTGTGACTTAATCCAGCGTCGAAACTAAATGCGCAGTAGTTCACAGTTAATATTGTCCTCTACTGTTCTAGAAAATTATTGAGAAACACGGCAGCCTTCATTTAAAAAAAAGTATTAATCGTTCACTAGTTGGCTAAAATCATTGATTTTCTGTTTGAACAACGTTTTTAAAAAGCACATAACTCGGGAATGTCACCTTACGTCAATTTGTGCCTTTGGAATTTTTAAAAGATTTTCTCAAAACCAGAGCTGAGAGAAGGATCCTCGTTCTGCTTAGTTCCTATAGGGAGTATCTTTGCTGATCAGTTGAGTATCTGTGTCCACCTCACTATTTGAACACTGATTTGTTTTAACCAGGGTAGATCCAGTGCTAAAGATACCTTGATCCATCTGCATCTATAGGCAGATGAGAGGTGAGAGAGATTTGCGCTTTGAAATGCTGGTCCAGTAGAAAGAGGCAATTAGTTCTTCGGACTGCATTGCAAATTTTTGCCCCTATTGAGTATTTAACTTCAAGCGGGTGCTTGGCCATGCAAACTGGTTTGAATGGAATAATGGGGTAGTTCCAGGAACACACAATGCCGGTTTTACACTCGGTGGCCAATTTGAAAACGTACTCCTATTATCCCGCGCGCAAAGAGGGCTTCAATCTGGGGTTAAAAAGGATTTTTTGAAAAAATGCTGTCCACTGCCGCTTGCCTCTGACCCTTGGTGTTCTAGCGTTTTTGTCTTGCGCAACAGCACCGTCTAGAGTTCAAAAAATGATATTACAGAAGCATACTTCCAGTTGCCTTGCTCCTTTAGGGTCCTTAAAACAAACAGGGAGTTCTGCTTTTGTTTTTGTTTTAAGTGTCACTGCCGACAAAGTAATTAAAATCCGAGGAAAGTTCATTTTGATGAGATTAATTCGGACAGACAGCGCATGTCTCTGTGTTGTAAGATACACAAAACCATAATCTGGACAACATGTAATTGAAAACATTCTTCACTTCGCTTTTAAATACTGATACTGAAGGTTTTTCTCGTGCTGAGAAATTTAACTGTGTGCAGTATAAATGGAGCCCTTTTTTTTTGAGAGAAAAATATTTGCAGCGACAGTCATACAGGTCTTGTGCTATGTTATGTGTCAAGGCGGGAGTTTCACTTTCGCGCCGCAGCCTTGAGTGGCCAATTGCTTGGGCAGTCAGGCCAAAGCCCCTGCCTATTGATTGCCTGGCGGTTTTGCAAGGAACACATACTTGGTCTTTCCTGCAAGTTTGAGTGGGAACCCTGGATCCATCTATTGTTCCCCAAACCTTAATGACAATGAGTCAATTTGGCCAATTGCAGAGCTCTCAACTTCTGTCCTGGCTGAAATATTTAGGGTGGATATTGAGAGTCTATGTGTGTGTCCTCTGTCTTCCACCCTCCTATTCCACTTTCTCCAGCCAAGGTGTGTGCACTACCTATAGTTTAGTGAATAGCAGTCCAATATAACAATTTAGTTTATCCATGCCTCTGCCTTTCATGCAGCCTAATCCACTTCCAGTGTGTTACCTCCTCTCTCCCCAGATTGGGAGTGGAAGAAGAGCCAGATCACTTGGTGCTTTTATTCTGATGCCTAAAATTCACCTTTTGTACCGTGTCTCCTTTGTAAGCAAATCTTCTGATTTAATAAAATTGAGAATCGGCTTCAGTTATCCACATGTGTATTGAATATTATTGTCCCTTTCCTTTCTTTTAGTTTCGTGTGTTTTGAAAAACGGGTCTTGACCTTTTTTGAGTCTTCCTCCCCTTCCAAATAGATTGTGGGATTATGTACCTTCACTCCATATCAAACATCACTCTTGAGTACAACAGTCAAGATGTCAGTTCTGAGGAAGGGTCACCGGACTCGAAACGTTAACTCTGTTTTCTCCTTCACAGATGCTGCCAGACCTGCTGAGCTTTTCAAGCAACTTTGTTTTTGTTCCTGATTTACAGCATCCGCAGTTCTTTTGGTTTTTAGTCAAGATGTCATGTTGTAGCTTTGTAATGTTTTGGTTAGGCCACACTTAGAGTATTGCCTTCAGTTCTGGATGCCACATTACAGGAAGGATGTGGAGACTTTGGAGAGGGTGCAGAAGAGGTTTATCAGGATCCTACGTGGATTACAGGGTATAAAATATAAGGAGAGGCTAGAAAAACTAGGAACAAAAACAAAGTTGCTGGAAAAGCTCAGCAGGTCTGGCAGCATCTGTGAAGGAGAAAACAGTTAACGTTTCGGGTCCGGTGACCCTTCCTAACGATAGCAACTCCTTTGTCTGTCCAACTGTCTTTCTCTCACTTTGTGCTCTATCCTATCGTTTACTCCTACCCCACCCACCTCCCTATTTTCTGCATATAAACTGATGTTTTCCCAGCCACCATCAGTTCTGGGGAAGGGTCACTGGACCCGACACGTTAACTCTGTTTTCTCCTTCACAGATGCTGCTAGACCTGCTGAGCTTTTCCAGCACCTTTTGTTTTTGTTCTAGAAAAACTAGGGTTCTAGAAAACTAGAGGCTGAGGGTAGACTTGATGGAAGTCTATAAAATTATGAGATGCATAGATAGAGTTCACAGTCAGAATCTTTTTTAAAGGGTTGAAATGTCTAATACGAGGTGGCATGCATTTAAGGTGAGAGGGGGAAAGTTCAAAGGAGATGTGAGGGGCAAGATTTTTTTACAAAGAGTGATAGGTGTCAGGACACGCTGCCAAGGGTGGTGGTGGAGACAGATACGATAGGGGTGTTTAAGTGGCTTTTAGATAAGCACATGAAAATCAAGGAATGGAGGGATGTGAGCCGAGTGCAGGCAAAAGAGACTAGTTTAATTTGGCATCATGTTGGGCACAACATCGTGAGCTGAAGGGCCCATTCCTGTGCTGTACTGTCCTATGTTCTACATTCTATCAGTTGGTTGTGACATTTTTATTGTCCCGGAGCCTCACCTGCTTCTTTTGGACAGAGCCCCAAGTTTTTATTCAAAGGTTCCTTTGTTCCAAACTATTTCCAGAATATCTTGGCTCTATCAAAGGCTTTAAGATTATGTTCCCTTTGTTTTAGATTCTCATCACCAGAGAAAAACATGCTTCCCTATCAAATTCCTTACATCCAAAATGCTTACGTTATATCTTAACAGTTTTCAAGGAACTGTAAGTTTTGTCTATGCAAATTGTCCTTGCAATTATTCCCACGAATCTTTATGGAAACCTCTTCAAACCCAGAAAATCCTTCATGATGTAAAATGCATGCCAGAATCATAGAATCCCTACAGTGTGGAAGCAGGCCATTTGCTCTATCAAGTCCACACTGACTCTCTGAAGAACATCCCACCCAGACTCAACCCCACCTACCCTATCCCTGTGCTTGAAACCCTACATTTCCCATTAATCCACCTAACCTGCAGACCAGGGGCAATTTAGTATGGTCAATCCACCTAAACTGTACATCTTTCGCCTGTGGGAGAAAACTGAAGCACCCAGAGGAAACCCACGCAGACATGGGGAAAATGTGCAAACTCCACACAGACAGCCGCCCGAGGGCAGAATCAAATCTGGGTCCCTGGCGCTGTGAAGCAGCAGTGCTAACCGCTGAGCCACCAAGCCACCCCACTGAGAACTGGGAACAGTACTCCAGATGTAGCCTATAACTGTATCGTGAAGCCTGCCCCATTTAGTCCTGTTTCATTATTAAATGGTGTAGAAAAGATTGCCTATGTTAGTTTACTACATGCTAGTCTTTATTAATCCGTACTCCATCCAAGTGCTCAGTCAATCAGTCATTTGTGACTGTTAACATATGCACTAGGAACAAGAGTAAGCCTGTAAGGAGTAAGGTTGCTCAGGACTAGTCTGCCATTCATTTAGAGTTCAGCTGATTTGATTGTGACTTCAAATTCACTTTCCTATCGATAATGAATACCTGCCTATGAGGAGGTTAAAAATATTTAATGACCTCCACTTTACTCTGGGGAAATATCCACAGACTCTCAACCCTCAGAAAAGGAAAATATCCTCAGCTTCATCTTGAATGAGGGACCACTTATATTTTACAATGTGTTGTCTTATTTTAATCTTTCTTTTAAGATTAATCATCCTTTCAGTATTCACTATGTCAAGTCCTCTCAGGATTTTGTATTTTTTGGTAAGATTGCCTCTCTTTCTCGTCTCCAATGGAAACAGACCAAAATTGTCAAGTATCTCCTCAGCGGATAAACTCCTTATTATGAGAATCATATCATCCCTATAGTGTGGAAACAGGCCCTTTGGCCCAACAAGTCCACACTGACACTCAGAGCATCCCACCCAGACCCATCCCCTCCTAATCTACACATCCCTGAACACTACGGGCAATTTAGCTTGGCCAATCTACCTAGCCTACATCTTGGGATTGTGGGAGGAAACTGGAGCACCTGGAGGAAACCCATGCAGACAGCGGGAGAATGTGCAAACTCTACACGGACAGTCGCCCAAGGGTGGAATCAAACCCAGGTCCCTGGCGCTGTGAGGCAGCAGTGCTAACCACTGAGCCCCCGTGTTGGGGACCTTTTGCAAACTGCCCATAATGCATTAATATGTTTTTTTCAAATATGGAATTCAAGACTCTTCCAATTTCAATTTCACAAAAGATGATGAGATACTAGGTTAATGATTTTCAGATCTTGTGACCAGCTCATTAATTTAAGTGACACTAAAGTTTCCATTTTGAAGGGACAATCCCTGAAGCAAGTTTTGCAAGAATGTGATATGCAATATCTTCACTAATTTCTTTTGATATTCTGAGGTGAAAGTGCAGCTCATTAAAATGTTTTTCTCTTCAGTCTTGTTATTTTTCCGATACCTATTTGTTTCAAATTTATGGCAAATCTAGGAAGTTCTTCTGCTTGAATTAGCTTTCAATTTTCTAGTCTCCCTGATGCCTTTATCTTTGTTCTGGAATGAAAATTTGGTCCTTGGCATCCTGCCTGAACTTCAGAGAATCATACTGTTGATGTTTCAGAATTGCCAGAGTAAAACTGCTGTTTGAAATTCACAAAAGGTCAATTTCCCTCACATATCTTGTCTGTGTTTTTGTACATTCTTGTTCAAATGTTCAATAATGTGCAGAAGAAGTCTTAAGGTACATTTCCAAGAATTCAAATAGATGTGTTCTACAGATTTGTGTAAGGATTCAACCTCCTGAAGAGCAGCATGGTGGCTCAGTGGTTAGCACTGCAGCCTCACACTGGCAGGGACCCAGGTTCAATTCCACCCTCTGGTGATTGTTTGTATGTTCTTCCTGTGTCTGTGTGGGTTTCCTCTCCCAGTCCAAAGATATGCAGGTTAGGTGGATTGGCTGTGCTAAATTGCCTTTAGTGTCCAGTGTAAGTTAGTTGGATTGGACATAGAAAATGCCAGGTTGTAGGGAATGGTTCTGGGCAGGATGCTCTTCAGAGGTGCAGTGTGGACTTGTTCAGCTAAATGGTCTGTTTCCACACTGTAGGGATTCTATGATCTAAAGAAATCTCAAATCGATGCACTGTAGTCATGGGTCACAAGTTAAATCTATAGAAGAAAGAATGGCAGTTAATATTTTGAGTTTCATCTTCATGTCAATGATAGCAGAACCAATTAGAACTCTCTTTGCATGTTGGTGTTCCATTTCCAAATCTGGTTTCTTGCATCCTCATTCTGATTAGTGCAAGACAATGTTTCCATTTAGCAATGTTTAAGAATTGGTTGGTAGTATAGAACTTACTGAAGTGTGTAACATGCTGAGGGGGAGATATAGGATGGATACCAGTAGGATGTTTCCCCATATAAGAGAGAATAGAACTAGAAGACTCAATTTTAAGAATGAAGTTTTATTTTTCAAATAGAGATTAGTAAAACTTATTTGTTAGTGCTTGAAATTCTTTTCCCAACAAAGCACACAAGGCTGGGATATAGAAATTATTCAAGGCTGAGTTAAATAGATTTTGGATATACAAGTGAATCAACTTTTAAGGAGGTAGTCAAGAAAGAATTGTTGTGATCACAGCCAGATCACCTATGATTTTACTGAATATTGGAGCAGACACAAAAGGCTGAGCAGCCTTCTCTTGCTCCTAAGTTGTAAGTTCCTCCTGTGGTATTATTCTATATTCAAGTCTTTAGAGAGAGGCTCAAAGCATGAACCTTCTGATTCCAACCGAAGTGTGTTAGGCACTGAGCCAAATTGTACAGCAATGTAAATGCTAATTACTTTGGAGAAACAGTGGAAGACTAGTATTTATGGGACATCTTGCATGATCACCAGATGTCTCAAACGGCCTTAGAGCCAATTAAATACTTTTGAAATGTAATTACTGCTTCACTGTATTACTGTCAATTATGAAAGATGTAGTAATTGTAACAAAGTCAGCTGTGCGGATCTCAGAATATGAGTTTCCTGATGAGGGCTGTTAACCTGACCCAATCAGGGGGCCCTGACTGACAGATAAAAACAAGATTGTCAGAGGTTCTGTTCGCTCTGAGAACTGGTCTGAGGAAACCAGACCAGCGTCATGAAATATGTATGTGTAAATAAAGGCCGACTTGGCGATGGGATAACGGCCTCTGTGGAGTTATTTCAGAAGGATTGTATTGTCTTTCTCTTGGCCCACTAGTGTGCTGGTCACAAGATAAATTTATGTTTAAGTAAAGAATTTTGGCCAGTTCTTGATATGGCCAATTATGTATGCAGATCTATTTCATAACAAGCTTTCATCAACCAGATTACTTTAATAAACAAGAAAACTGTTGACTTATAATAAGACAAAACGTATTCAATAAAAATACAAAGCTTATTGACGCAGTTTGAAATATGGAAGTGCAGAGATGTACCTTTGGAATGCCCTAACATAGATGCATAGGCACACCAGTCAAAGATAAGTTAATGTCTTTTGCTGAGATAAACCAAAAAAAAATGGCCAATTAATTGTTAGCTTTGGATGAAAAGTGCTAAAATATGAAGTGTCTCAGATAGCTCTCAGTCCAATGTCACAGTACACGTGAGTGTCACTAGACACAGGCAGTTGTCATTGATGCATGCAGTTGTCCCTGGGATCTCTTCAGACACAGTTTTGTCAGGATATGTGAAGGAGAAGTCTTAACAAGCTTCTCAGGAGAAGGAGATGACTCTGTTTGCCCAGTTCTCACATTGACCTACCAGGCACACCATTATATCATTCCAAATAAATTGTGATTGTTTCAGAGCAGTACATTTTGGAATATGACTGCTAGGATTAGCTAGCAACTTGACTGTCATGTCTTGCCAGTACCTGGATGGAGAAAAGATAAAATGAAAACAGATTCTTTTTTTCGTCACAACGTTTCTGTGCCCATACAGTGTGTTGATTGAGGTAAATTTAAGCCAGAAATTGAAATACCTCTGCCTTCTCATGTGGTGGACACTGGGAGCTGTGGTGATTGGGCTAGGTGGGGTGGTGATAGTGGGTTGTCGCATGTGATTTATTCTGTGTCAATGAGGCCCAATTTTATATAAATAACAATTCAGGGAGCAGAAGGGCTGCAGTATATTGTGAAAAATGCTCTCTACAAGATTGTGCAAGTGACTATGGATTGAGATTAATGAGTGGCCAACAGATGGGAGTTACTTGTCTGATTCGTATTGCATTCAGATCCCCAAGTTTCCTCTTTGACAGTGATCATTACTTAGGTTCAAGAATGAGCTGAGATTCATTGCAACGTGATCCACTCACATGCCAGGGGACATTGGCAATGGAGTTTCCCAGTGCAGAAGACTGTCATCACCTGGGCTGAACTCTACATGTGCATACAATTCCCAGTTGTGCTGTGTGTATAGCCACAACTCCTGATGGCTATTCATTTAGACGCGTGAATTCCAGTAAACAAGTTCAAGCAGTGAATTTACATCATGCATTGCAGCATTTGAAAATAATCCAAAGTACCCTTTCTTTGAAAAAAAGGTTGATATTCTTACAGACTTTCAAATGGAACTAATTTCACAATCTTTCAAAACAAATACAAGAAACATGAAAAGAGAATGTTTATCATTTGCAATCTTTAACATCACTTTTTGGTCTGACTGAGATGTACAATAATACACAAAAAGACTTCTTAGATGCAAACTGACTTCATATCAAGTGCTTTACCACTTTGGTCATCCCTCATGGAGCCTTTCTCTTCAGTGCAGTTTTTCAATAGCTCTTGTAATCTTAATGAAATATGACTTGGGCATAGGTGAGATGTTGGTTTGAAGAAGTGATTTCTCTATCAGTGCTCAGTACTTTAACTGTGCTGTACACAGGTAAGGAGGTTTGGCTTTTGAATGGCAGAACTGTCTCTTGCCTGGGACCAGATGATGTTTCCTAAAAATAATATTGTTTTTAATTTCAAAAATATACTTTACTCATGAAAATTCTTTATATACATAGTCACTAAAGCAGTTTGGTTCTGTACAGTCTTTGTAGGGAGGACAAACAAAACCGAGGGTATTTCTTACTTATGCAAGATACTATTTACATATATCTGAGGCACTGGGGGATCCGATAACTGAATGTACCCCTATTTAACTTCAGCAGAAACATCTTAGATGGTGGTCTTTCCCCACTGTGCTTTGACCGAAGCTGCCCTAAGCTTTAGTGCATCCCTTAGCATGTAGCCCTGGACCTTGGAATGAGCCAGTCTGCAACACTTGGTCAAGGTCAACTGCTTGCTCTGGAAGACTAACAGGTTTCAGACAGACCAAGGAGCATCTTTGACTGAGTGGATGATCCTCCAGGCACAGTCAATCTTTAGAAACACTCACAGAAACCTCAAGGAGCCCCAGTAAAACTGAAACCCATGCTATTCAGGAGGGAAATTCGTCACTGGTTGGAATCATAGTTTGTGGTTGTTTGCAGCTAGCTTCTCACCCCTAGGGAATTGCTGCATGTGTTCTCGAAAATAATGTTCTGGACCCAAGCTACTGCATTACAGACAAATTCTCCAATGTATGGACAGAAATGGGGATGTTCACTGTTGATTACATAATGCTCAGTGCCATTTGAAACTCCTCAGATATTGAAGCATTCCATGTCCACCTGCAACAAGATCTGAACAACATTCAGACTCAAGCAGTGTTTGCACCACTCAGTTATTGGATAATGACCATTGCTGACAAAAGGTGATATAACCCTTTCCCCTTCATATTCAGTGCTGTTACCGTTCCTGTATCCTCTGCCATCAACATCCATAGGAGTTGCCATTGGCAAGGAATTAAATTGTGCCAGCTACATAAACATTGTGGTTGCAAGAGCAGGGTATTCTGTGGTGATTCCTGACTTCTTGACTTCCCAAAGTCAGTCCACCATCTACAAGACACGGGTCAGGAGTGTGATGGAATGATCTCCACTTGGATGAGGGAATCTCCAACAACAATAAAAAAATTTTGACTATTAAGGACAAAACAACTTGCTCAATTGGCACACTATCCACCACCTTAAGCATTCATTCCTTCCACCACAGGCACAGTGGCAGCAGTATCTACCAGCTATAAGATGCACTGCAGCAACTCATCAAGTTCCCTTGAACAGTATCTGTCAAATCTCTGGCACATTAAAAACAAAAGAACAGCAGACACAAGGGAACACCACCACTCGCAAGTTCCCCTCCAAGTTACCCTCCACCCTATAGTGCAGTTATATCACCATTCTTTTGCTTTCACTGGGTCAAAATTCTCAGGCTGCCTTCTCATCAGTTCTTTGGACATACTTGCACTCTATGGACTGTAGTAAATCAAGGAGGCTTTGCTCCACCTTCTCAAAGACACTTAGAGACGGGCAACAAATTCTAGTCTTGCCAGCAAAGCTCATTATTTATTAATTCAAATGCACCCGTTCGATGGCTAAAAATATTGGGGCAAGGGCCTTCCTGCTCAGAGGCGACAATTCTACCAACCATCTGGTTCTAGTATGCAGGTCTATATTGTTATTTGAAATAACAATTTCAAAATGATCTTACCTGAACTTCAATTGCCTCTGGAATAGAAACAAACAATGATGCACAGTTACATAATGCAGATGAGTTATTTTTGCTATCAAATGACCGAGCGCACTTTCTACGTCCTCCCCTCAAACCCTCCTTCATTCCTGTCATGACTGCACTGAAATTGGCTGGGCACAGTGCTTGGACTGCTCACCAGTCAGTCATACTTCATGCAAGTGGGCATTCCTCTTACTTAGAATTTAAACAGACACTCCATGCAGCATTCCTTTTGCAGTGTCCAGGTACCCATTGAGAATCACTAACCCCATAGTTTTTCCAAGTCACCAATGTTTTGGAACAGGAAGGAGACCATTCAACCCCTTTACCCTGGTACATCTCAATTCTGAATTTTCAATTGCCCTCTCTGGATTTTTGCAGGGATGAGATTCTAGATTTCCACCACCTTGGTGTGAAAACACAATTCCAGAACATCACAACGTGCTTTGAAGTGTAGTCACCGTCATAGCGTATGGAACACAGTGGCTAATTGGTGCGCAGCCAGTTCTCAAAAACAGCACTGTGATCGATGGATCTGAAGTGGCTAGTCTTATACTTTTTCTTCTTCTTCTTAAACAGTACCTTCTGGTTGAGCAAACCTGTTTCCATGCTAAAAATTACCTCTTGGTAATGAAAGCATGAACCAGTCTCTATCACGTGTGGGACAGTAGCTAGTTTTGGAAATCGGAGTGTGGGATATCTGGTTTGCCAGCTGCACCTCTTTCTGCCAAGATTTGACTTCAGCTTATCATCAGCAATGAGACTCCTGGCATGTGGATCCTTCCCAGATGCTCTGTCCTCTTTAATGTCTGACCTAGTTGATAGTAAGCTCACAAGGTATGGAAGATACTCTATGTTGTCGAAGGCCTTATCATGGATTTTGATAACCAGGGGACAGGTTAGTAGATGAACTTTAGCTTATGAAAGTTTAGCGTAAGGGCCTTGCTGTTGTGCACATTCCTATGTTGACTTTGGCCTGGAGTAAATGCAGACACAAGCGTTGTCTGTATGCTGCAGTTCAGTTACAGAGGATGAGGTAACCTTGGAAATGCCTGCAAGTGAGACATCACTGAACTACAGATCTGGAGAGTACATCAGCAAGAACTCCCTAATTGTAGCACCATGCCAACTGAATAGGCCAACTAGGCATTGGTTTCAGATCTTGTCTGGACGTCAGTATCTTAAACAGTTCAGAACTGAGGGAAGTGCCAGCCTTGATTTTTTTCCTTCACTTTCTTGAGTGGGACATGCATCCTGAACATTCTGAGACAGGGATTAGGGTGTTACCGCAGTTCATTTTATTGCCCTAGCTTTGCGCAGATCAAGAATAATGAAGTATGTTCTTTGAGGTGAGATTATAAATTATTGGTTATTGACAATTAATTTCATGCCGATGTCTCATACTTTCAAACAACTATTTATAGATTAGGTATTTAAACACCCTTATGAAGTACATCATAGCAGCAAAGTTAAAAATAGTCCAAAAAAAAACACCTGGTTCAATATTTAACTACACAATTGTCTGACTATAAGAAATGGACATAAAACATTACCATCTGTACAGTCATTTCCTTTCACTTGTGTGACTGTGTGTGACCTGGAAGATAAGATCAAGTTAAAGACAATTATGGATTGCTTGTTCCTATGTTGTATAAGCCAACACTTATATAGTGAAAAGTGAAACATTCCATACATACCCTTTAAGACTCGATAAAACTAAATTGAAAGGAAAGTTTATAAAATTAGTGAAATTTAAGACATTTTCTTACACTTCTTTGCTAATTACAGCTTTTATGCTATAATAATTGCAATAACACATGCAATCCCTATAATCAGCACCAAGCTTGCCACAAATCTACAACTACATTCTCAAAAATAACAGAAAAGTCATAACGGTTTTTGCATTTACACCATACCTTTATGTTGACTGTACAGTCGAGAGAATAGGACAATAATCACAAGAGTGAATAACCCCAGGAGTCCCAGCATCAGTGAAAATGATTGACTGATGGTTGGTTGAGGACAATCAGTTCCATACTCTGGTGTAAGACAACAAAGATCATTTAATTTACAACACACTGTTGAATAATTTACATAGCAATCTGAAGCATTTCTGAAAAATGTAATGGGGAGAATGATGGTGTGCACGTAGTATTCCTACAAAATCACATTAGCCATTCTTGAGGTAATTCACAACAGCACACCAGTAAACATTGCAGAGTCTATGAATTCTCTACAACCGGTTCCTGAAGAAATAAACTAAATGCAACTAAAATTTCCAGTAACATTCACTCAATGCAATCATCTCAAGCACAGTAACTCGATGGAGTGAAAACTTGCATCTCTGACTGGTGGGTTATGGTAAAATTTCAAACTCCACCACCTCCCCGCTAGCCCCACCACCACCCCACCGCCGCAACCTCTCTCTAATATCACTTTGTAACCTTCTAATGTCCTCATCATGACTTACTTTCTGACCCATTTTTGTGTTTTTAGCCAATTTAATTAAGATAACTTCTGTCCCTTCATCCAAGTTATTTAGGTAAATTATAAAAACATGAGAATGCAGCACCATTCCCTGAGGCACACCACTTGTTGCCTCTTGAAAAATGACACTTATGCCTATTCTTTTCTGTTAGCTAGCCAATCTCCTATCCATGTCAATATGCTACCTACAAACCACGAGTTTTTCATTTCTACAATAATCTTCAATGTGTCACCTTCTGAAATGCCTCCTGGAAATATAAGCATAGAAAATCCACCAGTACCCCTTTACTGATAGCACAAGTAGCTCCAATAAGTCAGTGAGAAATGATTTCCCTTTCACAAAATCATGTTAATTCTGCCCTATTACTTTAATTTTTTTTCAAAATGTCCCGCGGGAACATATTTAGTGATAACTTTTACCATCTTTCTTTTGACAGATGTTAACTAACTGGCCTGTAGTTTCATGTTTTCTGTATCTCTCTCTCTCTCTCTTACTCTCTCTCTTTGAGTAAAGGAGTTATATTTTCCCTGTTCCAAAGCAGTTGAACTTACCTGGAATCTTGGAAATTCTGGAAAATTGAAAACAATGCATCAACTATCTCATAAAGCACTTCCTGTAAGACCTACATGGAAAAAGACCTCCAGGAGCTGGGCATTAAAGGAGTTGGGTGGGGGCTAGATAGAGGGAAAATTTTTGAGAGAGTAGCTTTCAGTGCTTTGGGAGTTGAAGATAGTACCGTCTATGTTGAGATGAATGGTGGTAGAAATGTCAATTATTAGGGGACATAGTTTTATGGTAAAAGGAGGAGAGTTTAACGGAAATGTAAGTGTTTTTTTTACAGAGGGTAGTAAGTGCCTGGATACTGTCAGAGGAGGTGGTAGAAGCAGATATAATCATGACATTTAAGAGGCATCTCGACAGATACTTGAATAGGCAGGGAATAAAGGGATACGATTGCATAGAGGCAAAATATTTTTAGATTAGAAGGGCACCATTTCATGGTTTGGTGGGTTGAAAGGCCTGTTCTTGCGCTGTAAAGCTCTTTGCTTTTTGTTCTTTAAATGGGGCATCGCACAACAGTCCAGAATTGAAGGAACGGAGAATCCCCAGGGGCAGAGAGGATGACAAAGAGGATAACGATAGGGAGAGGCTGGTCCATGGAGAAAAGTCACACGTTATAAGGATGAGAAGTCAGTCTAGGTCAATGAGCACAGTAAGTGATGGTTACCCTTGATGTCAGTTAGGGCAACACACCAGGAAGAGATGTTAATTAACCCCACAAAGAAATGGTTCCTATTGGATTTACTTTTTCCCTGCAAGCAATTTGCCAAAACTGATCCAGATGCAAGGCTATAACTGACAGTGCCCACATGCTATCTGAGAGCATAACATGAACATAAGCTATGAAAATGTCATGATACTGGAAAAAAAATCTCTTAAAATCAACTCTTGTTTGTTCACTTACGATCAGTTACAACAAGTTGTGTTGTGGTCCCATTGCTTTTCCCAATTGTCATGAATTCCACCTGGCAGTAGTAATAATCTGAGTCCATTTTCGATACTCTGTTGATTTTAATGGAAGTCTTGCCCTGGGCAAATAACTCAGACCCCAATGTCTCCAGCCGCCTCTCATAGAAAGGGTTCCTGTACGAAACTTCTGCATTTTCAAAGGCACGCCTCCAAACAATTTGTCCAACAGGCCCTAGTGCTTCAAAGGTACAGTTCAGCTGCACAGATTCTCCTTCTGTCACACGCACGACATTTGGAGACTGGAACACTTTGACTTCCCTCATCAGCACATTGTCTGGAGTACAATGGAACAATTTCATCAGAAGCACACATGATCAGTAGCTGGAGCCGGCCCTTGAAGCCTGCTCCACCATTCACTAGACTAATGGCTGATTTCCTACCTCACAAATACCTCCAGAATAATCCCCCAAGATATTCAATCCTAAAGTATCCAAAATACAGTCAACCTCTTTCATATTCAATAACCGACTCTCTGAGGTGGAGAATTCCCAACATTCATATCTGTTTGAATCAGCAACTTCACTTCTGGATTCCCCAAAGGCTTCCCATCATATATGGGATGCAGGTGAGGACCCTGATTCAAGGCTCCTCACTTACCCAAACAGTTGCAGTTTCAATATTTCAGGAAATAGACATCATCCCAGACAAAGCAGACAGATTGTTTGGGCACCCCATCCAAGCTTCAATATTCAGGCTTTCTGCAATATAGCAAAGTGGCAGTAAAATATACCATCTACAAGATACACTGCTGTACTTTATTAAGTCTCCTTTAACAGCACCTTCCGAAACTGTGATCTCTATCAGATAGGAGGACAAGGGCTGCAGAGAATTAGGAACACCACGAGTTCCCCTCCAAGAGACACATCATTCTGACTTCGTACTGTATCACTGTTCCCTACTGTCATTGGATCAAAATCCTGGAACTCTGTTCCCAAACAGCGCTATGGGCACATACACCAGATGGAGTGTAGCTTATTAAAAATGATGTCCACCATCAATCTCTCTGGTGTTATTCAGATCCAGGAAAGAATGTCAGTTCTGCCAATGGTGCTCACATGCCAGTAATGAATAAATGGGGCCCTATGTATTTGAGTGTAAAGTATCAGTTAATTTGTTGTTTGAGAGACTTTACACTTAAATGTAAAGTTCACAGGATTGGGCCTGCTTGTGGTGCAGTGGTAATGTCCTTATCCTGGAACATCTCTGAACAGGTTGAATAGGATAACAGGTTAAATAAAAGCAAAAATAACTGGATTAGCAATCCAGAGATGCAAGCTAATGGTCTAGGAATATGGGTTCAACACATTACTAATAAAAGCAAACCAGGAATTATTAATTTGTTTCGATAATGGTGATTGTGGAAGTATCTTCAATATTTGTAAAAACCCATCCTGGCTTACTAATATGGTTTAGGGAAGGAAATCTGGCCCATGCATGACTCCAGACCCAAAACAATTTTGTTGACTCTTAAGGGCCTTTGAAATAGCCCAGCAAGCCACTGAGGTCAAAGTTAATCTGGGTTTGGTAGCAAATGCTAAGATTGCCACTGATGCCCACAGCCCAAGATGGAAATTGTAAACAATACTGCAGATGTGGCCTCATCAATACGCTCTGCAACTGCCATAAAATTCCACAACACCCATTTTTCATTCCCTTTCTGATAAAAACATTCCAATTGTCTTGCTAATTACTTGCTGTATGCAAACTAACTTTTGGTAATTCATGCATAGGGTGCCAAGATCATCTTGAACCCCTGAGTTTTGCAACCTCTTTCTATTTTAATAGTACACCACCTTTTTATTCTTCCTGCCAAAGTGGGCAAATTACATTTCCCCATTTGCTGTGAATCAAGTGAGGATTGAAAATCTGATGTAGGAATGACAGTTCTCTGGGATTGAATCTTTGCAACAATGGTGTTGGAAAACGGGTTGAATTCTTGTTTTGGTGTTTGCATTAAGATCTTCCTAGCTAGTTATATTTATTTTTCAATTTGTGTAAAATAAGTTGTTCTGTTTTAAATAGTACATGCAGACGCATGTCAAAACGTTTCAGTGAGAAACCACAATGTTAACCAACTACAAAAATAAGGATATGATCTCCCTAACTAGGTTTCATACTGAGGTCTGATTATCTCTCCACTCATGTCACAACAGCTGCTGAATATTTCCAGCTATTTGTGTTATTTTTAATTTCAGATTTCCACAGGGTTTTTTTGTATTTATATTAAAGAAGTTCTTTTAGGAGTCCAAGGTGTCAGTTATTTCCAGAACTGCTGATATTAATTTTTAGTGGCTATCCACAGAATTTTCTAAGATGAGAATGTTTAATAGATATAATTTATAAAACCTGGAATTTACCAGCTAAAAGCATACTGGAAACAGATTAACAATAAGAATTTACACAAAATAATTGGCTAAACTTGTAAAGGAAAACAATTAAATGAACATGGGAAACGAACTGGAGGATAACATTTTCAAAGAGCCAGAGAAAGAACCATGGGCTAAATGGCCTCATTCCATACTGTCTGACTTTATGTTAAAGCTATCCATAAAATTAATTGGATTCAACACAATCACAGAATTGCAGAATAGTTACAATGCATAGAAGTACCATTTGGCCCATCATGGATTTGTACAACTTATACATTTTAAGCCTCAATTGAGGTATTGTGTACAGTTCTGGGCACCACACTATAGAACGGATGAGAATGCATTGGAGGGAGTGCAGAAGAGATCTATAAAAATTGTTCTAGTTATGCGGATGGGATAGGGAAGCTGAGAAGAGACCTGAAAGAAACTTTCACTTGAAATGTCTGAATGGAGTATAGGGAGAAACTGTTTCCACTTATAAAAAATATAAAGAATGAGAGGGCACAGATTTGAAGTGATTTGCAAATGCAGCAAATGTGACGGGAAAAAGACGTTTTGCACAGAATGAGTGGCTTGTGCCTCGAATCCACTGCCTGGCAGTGTGATGATGGCAGCTTCAATTAAGGCATTTGATAGGATAATAGATGTTTATTTGAATAGAAACAATGTACATGATTAGGAGGGAAAGGTACTAAGTCGCGAGGCTCGTAGGACAGATAGTGCAGATACGATGTAGGGCTGAATGGCTTCCTTTGTAATCATATTTGCACCAGCTCTCCATATTAGCAGCTCACTTGGTACTATATTTTCTGCCTTTTCCCCATAAGCCTGCCCGTTGTTTCCTTTCAGACAACAGTTTAATTTCCCTGTAAATTCCTCTGGAATCATAGAATCACGCCATCGAGTCTGCACTCGACAAAAAAAAAACTCTAAATCTACCCGAATCCCATATTCCAGCATTCGGTCCATAGCCTTGAATGTTATGATATTGATATTGCTCAAACAAATAGTTTTTAAAGATTGTGTAGCTTCCTGCCACAGCTAGCCTTCCGAGCAATGCATACCAGATTCCCACCATCCTCAGGGTTAAAGCGTTTTTCCTCAAATCCCCTCTAAACTTCACACCCTTCACCTTAAAATTATTTTGCTTTGTTATTCACCATTGACCTGCTCATCCACCATGTCAGCACCTTCTTAATCTTATGTAACTCAGTCAGGTGGGACTCCAGTGGTAGTGTCCCTACCAACAGAACGGGGAGACCCAGGTTCAAGTCCCACCTGCTCCAGAGGTGTGTAATAACATCTTTAAACAAGTTGATTAAAATAATCCCAGTTCATTCAAGTCCCTTCTCTGCTCCAATTACACTCCATCACACTCTCCGATACTTCATTCTAGACGTTAGCTATTCGCTGCATGAAAATGGCGTTCTTCATAACAATTTTGCTTCTTTTACAAGTTACTTTAAATCTTGCTTTCTTGTTTTCCATCTTTCCACGCAAAAATAGGGAACATTTTCTCCCTATTTACTCTGTCCAACGTCTCGTGATTTTAAATACTTCAATCAATTCTTCTCTCTGCTTTTCCTTGTCCAAGGAGAACAGTACAGGCTTCTCCAATCTACCTTCGTTACAGGAATTCCTCATTCCCGGAACTTTTTTTAATTCATTCATGGGATGAGGGCGTCGCTGCCTAGACAGCTTTTGTTGCCCATCCCTAATTGTGAAGAGGGCAGTTCAGAGTCAACCACATTGCTGTGGGTCTGGAGTCACATGTACGCCAGACCAGGTAAGGATGGCAGTTTCCTTCCCTAAAGTGCATTAGTGAACCAGATGGGGCTTTCCCACAATGGCCATTAGATTCGTGGTCATCATTACATTCTTGATTCCAGAGTTTTTTTTTTGTTGAATTCAAATTCCACCATTCGAACCTATATCCCCAGAACGTTATTTGGGTCTCTGAATTAACAGTCCAGCGGTAATACCAGAGATAGTAGGAACTGCAGATGCTGGAGAATCCGAGACAACAAGGTGCAGAGCTGGATGAACACAGCAGGCCAAGCAGCATCAAAGGAGCAGGAAGGCTGAAGTTTCGGGCCTCGACCCTTCATCAGAAATGGGGGAGGGGAAGGGGGTTCTGAAATAAATAGGGAGAGAGGGGGAGGCGGATAGAAGATGGATAGAGGAGAAGATAGGTGGAGAGGAAACAGACAGGTCAAAGAGGCGGGGATGAAGCCAGTAAAGGTGAGTGTAGGTGGGGAGGTAGGGAGGAGATAGGTCAGTCCAGGGAGGACGGACAGGTCAAGGGGGCGGGATGAGGTTAGTAGGTAGGAGATGGGGGTGCGGCTTGAGGTGGGAGGAGGGGATAGGTGGGAGGAAGAACAGGTTAGGGAGGCGGGGACGAGCTGGGCTGGTTTTGGGCTGCGGTAGGGGGAGGGGAGATTTTGAAGCTTGTGAAATCCACACTGATACCACTGGGCTGCAGGGTTCCCAAGCGGAATATGAGTTGCTGCTCCTGCAACCTTCAGGTGGCATCGTTGTGGCACTGCAGGAAGCCCAGGATGGACATGTCGTTTGAGGAATGGGATGGGGAGTTGAAATGGTTTGCGACTGGGAGGTGCAGTTGTTTATTGCGAACCGAGCGTAGGTGTTCTGCAAAGCGGTCCCCAAGCCTCTGCTTGGCTTCCCCGATGTAGAGGAGGCCACAGCGGGTACAGCGGATGCAGTGTACCACATTAGCAGATGTGCAGGTGAACATCTGCTTGATGTGGAAAGTCTTCTTGGGGCCTGGGATGGGGGTAAGGGAGGAGGTGTGGGGGCAGGTGTAGCTCCTACTGCGGTTGCAAGGAAAAGTGCCGGGTGTGGTGGGGCTGGAGAGGAGTGTGGAGCGGACAAGGGAGTCACGGAGAGAGTGGTCCCTCCAGAAACCAGATAAGGGTGGGGAGGGAAAAATGTCTTTGGTGGTGGGGTCGGATTGCAGATGGCGGAAGTGTTGGAGGATGATGCGTTGGATCCGGAGGTTGGTGGGGTGGTACGTGAGGACGAGGGGGATTCTTTTTTGGTTGTTATTGCGGGGACGGTGTGTGAGGGATGAGGTGCGGGAGATGCGGGAGACACGGTTGAGGGCGTTCTCGACCACTGGGGGGGGAAGTTGCGGTTCTTGAAAAACGAGGACATCTGAGATGTACGGGAGTGGAATGCCTCATCCTGGGAGCAGGTGTGGCAGAGGCGAAGGAATTGGGAATAGGGGATGGCATTTTTGCAGGAAGGTGTGGGTGGGAGGAGGTGTATTCTAGGTAGCTGTGGTAGTCGGTGGGCTTGAAATGGATATCGGTTTCTAGGTGGTTGCCCGAGATGGTGACAGAGAGGTCCAGGAAGGTGAGAGAGGTATTAGAGATGGTCCAGGTGAACTTAAGGTTGGGGTGGAAGGTGTTGGTGAAGTGGATGAACTGTTCGAGCTCCTCGTGGGAGCACGAGGCGGCGCCAATACAGTCATCAATGTAATGGAGGAAGAGGTGGGGTTTAGGGCCAGTAGGTACGGAAGAGGGATTGTTCCACGTAACCTACAAAGAGGCAGGCATAGTTTGGGCCCATGCGGGTACCCATGGCCACCCCCTTTGTCTGCAGGAAGTGGGAGGAGTTGAAAGAGAAGTTGTTGAGGGTGAGGACGAGTTCAGCTAAGCGGATGAGGGTGTCAGTGGAGGGGGACTGGTCGGGCCTGCGGGACAGGAAGAAGCAGAGGGCCTTTAGGCCATCTGTATGGGGAATGCAGTGTATAGGGACTGGACGTCCATGGTAAAGTTGAGGTGTTGGGGACCAGGGA
This sequence comes from Rhincodon typus, assembly GCF_021869965.1. Classification (NCBI taxonomy): domain Eukaryota; kingdom Metazoa; phylum Chordata; class Chondrichthyes; order Orectolobiformes; family Rhincodontidae; genus Rhincodon; species Rhincodon typus. The sequence continues at coordinate 18,975,269 of NC_063366.1, read as the reverse complement.
ATTGGAAGTTCTGGAGGAGGTGGAGGATGTGGATGGTGTCATGGACGTCGGTAGGGAGTTCCTGGACCAAGGGGGAGAAAATGGAGTCCAGATAGCTGGAGATAAGTTTGGTGGGGCAGGAGCAGGCGGAGACAATGGGTTGACCAGGGCATTCAGGTTTGTGGATTTTGGGAAGGAGATAGAAGTGGGCGGTGCGGGGTTGGGGAATGATGAGGTTGGAGGCCATGGGTGGGAGGTCACCTGAGGTGATGAGGTTGTGGATGGTTTGGGAGATGATGGTTTGGTGCTCAGGGGTGGGGTCATGATCAAGGGGGCGGTAGGAGGAGGTGTCGGAAAGTTGGCGTCTGGCCTCGGCGATGTAGAGGTCAGTGCGCCATACTACAACTGCACCTCCCTTGTCCGCGGGTTTTATGGTGAGGTTGGGATTGGAGCGGAGGGCTGCACGTTCTGCAGGGGAGAGGTTGGAGTGGGTGAGAGGGGTGGAGAGGTTGAGGCGATTGATGTCTCGACAGCAATTGGAGATGAAGAGGTCGAGGGAGGGTAGGACACCTTGGGGTGGTGTCCAGGAGGAGGGGATGTGTTGGAGGCGAGAGAAGGGGTCAGTAGAGGGAGGGTTAGGTTCACAGTTGAAGAAGTAAGCGTGGAGGCGGAGGCGGTGGACAAAGAGCAGTCCTTCCTGGACTGACCTATCTCCTCCCTACCTCCCCACCTACACTCACCTTTACTGGATCCATCCCCACCTCTTTGACCTGTCTGTTTCCTCTCCACCTATCTTCTCCTCTATCCATCTTCTATCTGCCTCCCCCTCTCTCCCTATTTATTTCAGAACCCCCTTCCCCTCCCTCATTTCTGATGAAGGGTCTCGGCCTGAAACGTCAGCCTTCCTGCTCCTTTGATGCTGCTTGGCCTGCTGTGTTCATCCAGCTCTGCACTTTGTTGTCAGCGGTAATACCACTTGGCCATTGTCTCCCCCATTCTGTAAACCACTCTGCACTCTCTCCGAGGCTTTTACATCCTTCCTAACTTAAAATACTCCAGCTGAGGCTGAGCCAGTGTCTTATACACCTTCTACATAACTTCACTGCAGTTGTACTCTATGTATCTATTTATAAGGCCTCTGATTCTGTGTCCTATACTAATCACTTTCCAACTCTCTTGCCACCTTTAATGACTCATGCACATGTAAATCTAAATCCCTCTTGTAGCTTCATTCAATGTTGCCTCTCCACGCTCTTCTTACCAAAACGTATCACCTTGCGTTTCTCCACATTTAATCACAACCCTTTCTCACACACATAGATTGCTACTTGATTGCCTGTTAACTTCATTCAGCAAATACCAATTCCCCCACCGGTGGTAGGGTATGCGGGTGCAGTATTGGACAGTTTAGTCACTTTAGGGTTCACAACATCGGAGTGGAAGAAAATCATCCTCGATGCCTAATAAGAAGGAATTCTCCTTGGAAGGAGCTGTTTGTCCCTTCAGAAACAAAAAGCATAAATTGCTGGAAATGCTCAGCAGGTCTGGAAGCATCTGGAGAGAGAAATCACAGTTAACGTTTCAGGGTCGAGCTCTGAGGAAGGATTGCTCGACCCTAAATGTTAACTCTGATTTCTCTGCACAGATGCTGTCAGACCTGCTGAGCTTTTCCAGCAATTTCTGGTTTTGTTTCTGAATTACAGCACCCGCAGTTCTTTCGGCTTTTAGTTTGTTCCGTGTTAGAACACTATATGTATATAAGGGGTAATAGGACAGAAACTCACCGGTGTGCAAAAGAGCTGTCATTACATTCAGGAACATCCGCATTTGAACGGTTTGCATCTCGATTCTTGCTTTGCACAGTAACAAGAACTCGCCTGTGACCTACGGGGAAGCAGAGTGATGTGTAACGCTAGTGTTGACGCGAACGGAGAAAAACAAACGGCGTTTGGTCTAATCCCAAATAGCCCGCCGAGTGTGACTCCAGCGATATTTTAAAAGCAGTGAGGAAAGAATCGGGTTTGAATACGATACAGGCATCATTGAATACCTTGAAAGCGTTAATAAATCAGTTAAAGTTAATTTTAACAGTTCGTACATTCCAACAGGTGTTGACTCCATTGAGGGGGTTGGTGAGCTCGGTTAGCTTGGATGCCTGGGTTTGCAATGAAGAGTGATGCCAACAGCGTGGGTTCATTTCAGTTCAATTCAATTCACCCTGGCTGAGGTCAAGATGAAGGACTCTCAATCAGGAGGGACTTTAGTGGTAGCGTCTCTACCTCCGAGGAAGGAGACCGAGCAAGTCCCACCTGCCCCAGAGGTGTACAATAACATAGTCATGGAGGTACACAGCACGGAAACAGACCCTTCGGTCCAACTCGTCCATGCCGACCAGATATCCCAATTGAATATAATCCCATTTGCCAGCTTTTGGCGCATATCCCTCTAAACCCAGTTCCTATTCAAATACGCATTTAAATGTCGTTATTGTACCAGCCTGCACCACTTCCTCTGGCAGCTCATTTCATACACACACCACCTCCAGATTGAAAAAAGCTGCCCCTTAGATCCCTTTTAAATATTTCCTTTCTCACTTTAAACCTATGCCCTCTGCTTTTGGACTCACCCACCCCCGGGGAAAAGACCTTGTCTATTTACCCTATCCATGTACCTCATGATTTTATAAGCCTCTATAAGGTCACCCCTCAGCCTCCGATGCTCCAGGGAAAATAGCCCCAGTCTATTCCCCCTCCCCCAATAGCTCAAACCCTCCAGCCTTGGCAATATCCTTGTAAATCTTTTCTGAACGCTTTCAAGATTCACAACATCTTTCCTATAGCAGGGAGACCAGAACTGTACGCTGTATTCCAATAACGGCCTAACCAATATCCTGTACAGCCGCAATATGACCTCCCAACTCCTATATTCAATGCACTGTCCAATGAAGGCAAGCATACCAAACATCTTTAAACAGATCGATTAAAATAACTCCAGCCCAATCAGGTCCCTTTTATGCTCCAATTGCACTCCATTACATTCTCAGATAATTCATTCTCGACCCTAACTACTCGCTGCATGAAAATTATTTTCCATGTAACAGTTTTGCTCCTTTTACGACTTACTTTAAATCTTACTTTCTTGTACTCCATCTTTCCACGTGAAAATAAGGAACGTTTTCTCCCTATTTACTCTGTCCAACGTCTCATGGTTTTAAATACTTCAGTCAATTCTTCTATCTGCCTTTCCTCCTCCAAGAAGAACAGTCTCACCCTTTCCCCACCACCTGAGTTGTGTTGTCCCTCAGGATAAACCACCACCAGCCCTCTCTCTTTCTCTCGCAGGACAATGAAGACTTTATCTTTTACCTTACCAGAATCTTCAATTTGTTCAAATCAATAAGATTAGATGAAAAGCTTACCTTCGATGAACGTTCGGTTAGATTGTTTCTGACCACCAGAGTGTCCCTCTAGCTTTGAAAGGGTGAAGTGAAAATCAAACGGGAGGTATTGAAAATAAAATCTTAAAAGCATTTAAAAAGAAGCAGAAAGTCTCTGTAGCCCCGAACTCTTATTAGAGAGAGAGAGAGAGAGATGACTGATAGTCACCTCGTCTCACACTAGAGGTGACGTTGAAAAAATGGGGTCTTCATGGTAAAGAGAATTGAACTCACGCTGCAACTACTCATCGCAAATCAGCCGTCCAGCCAACTGAGCTAACTGACAATCCCCGCAGCCCCTGCAAAAAAAGGGTGTTACACAGAATTGCAACAGCTTGGCGTTAGCAGTGAGGTTAGTTTTGACAGTACATTCAGGCAAGTGTACACAACCTTTGCGATTTGATTTTACAAGGTGTGGCTATTCAGCAACCTTTGCAACCATTGGCTAAACAATGTGGAACACCAACAATTGTTGAAATATTGGAAGGGCAAATTAGGCAAACTTTAGCGATTTGGAGGATCGGTCTTGGGGGATTTTCGAAGCTGTAATTCCGATGAAGAGAAGGCAGAGGCAACAGAACAACAGAAAAAAAAACATAAATGTCTGTTCCCAGGGTATTCGACACAAACTTGCTTTCAACAGCAATAATCCGGACTAGAAAGGGTTGGATGTCAACCTTTTGAGTTCAGTACGCACAAGAATGGGGAATTTCTTACGAAGAGAGGGATCGAGGTGTAAGAATCAGGATCATGAGTTGCTAGTAATCAATATAAAATCGACTTAGTTAAAACATTTCAGTGGCGAAATATTGGCAACGGTTTCGGTTAATATAGACATTTCACAGTAACTTTGTCAGACAGGTGCAGCAGGTGGGTTTGTGATCCCAGGCCCAATAGTGCTACCGTGACACAAGCGCCGCTAACATGCTCATCGCGTCAGCGTGAAAGGTTGCTGCCACTTCAGTGGGACGATTTTAGCCCCACTTTGTTGCTGTTTATGAGGATCCTCTTTTGCTTGGTCATGACAAAACAACAAAGACAATGTGCACTTTAATGTAGTTCCGCTGCACAGAGGTATTGAAACCTATGTGCGGGTTTTCAATATTAGTTGTTCAAGAAGGGCCTTCGTAAAGAGCAAGTCAACTTGGGAACATATTCTTTCACAAACATATTCACTCTGCTTCGATCACCACAAGCGTTTGGTGCAGTTCTAAAGTCAGTGCACTAATGCACAGAGTCCCAGCGTCCAAATTCCTCCATTAATCTATGACTTTTAAGTCCAACCAAAGAAAGAATTATAACACCAGTCTCAATAGTGAATCAATGGTACACGAAACATTCCGCCATTTTTACCTGGTCCAACATGTGACTCCAGAAGATGGCTGTTCCAGTGCAGAAGGAGGCCAATCTGTCCATGGTCTTTCTTCCCTAATTCTCCAGATGAGAACCAAGACTTAGTGCCATCCTTTCAAATAACCTTGCACATTACTTCTGTTGATATAACCATCAAAAAGACCCCTTGAACGCCTTGGTTGAATTTGCCCCCATTGCATTTCCAGGCAGTGTAAACAAGACTCAAACCACACACTGCATGAGAAGGTTTCTTCCCACACCACTTTAATTCTTTTGGTTGACTGACCTGTGAAATGTTCAGGGGAAGTTGGATGAGCCTTGTCGGAAGTGCAACGTCCAATTTGTAAAATGAGGTTAACCTTGACAATACATTTAAGTAAGTGTACACCGTTTTGTGGTTTGTTTTTAAGATTCAGTAACCTTTGCAGGGAACTTGGGTAAACAACGGAGAGCAACAGCCCACACACACACACACACACACACACACACACACACACACACATCAATGTGATAAATTGGCAGATTAGTATTTTTGGTGGTGGTGGTTGGGGGTGGGGGGTTGTGGTGGGTAGTGAAAACAGGCCAGGCCAGGACGGGAGGGAGAAGGTCTTGGCTCTTCTTCGAAAACATATTCGTGGATATTTATGCGTATACGAGAGGCCAAATTGAGCAGCAGATTAAGGTATAATTCCAAAGGGAATATCCAGTGTCCAAAGGGAATGTCCAATGTATCCAATAGGACAACACTAAGCAACTTCAAGTCTCCGGAGTAGCACAGTGCACCCAGAACATCAGACTCAGAGGCGCGTTTGCAACCCACCGAGCCATGACCGAACACTTGTGAGTGTGTGAAGAAATTTAATCAGTAAATGTTTACCTGTTTGAAGTTGACAAAGATACTCCTTAGTGGAAACAGGAAACGCTGCATCCATGTTAAGAATCCTATGCACTTTAGTACACAGAGAAGTGAAATCTCCCAGAACATGTTCAAAATTACTAATAGGGAAGTCATACGTAAAGAAACTTGAAGATTAAAGTGTGTGGTCATCTAGAAATGAAAACATATTTGCTTTATTGGTGACCTTATAGAGGTCTATAAAATCATGTGTGGCATAGATACGGGAACTAGCAAAGGTCTTTTTCCGAGGGTGGGGGAGTTCAAAATTAGAGGACATATTGTTAAGGTGGAAGGAGAAAAATTTAAAGGAGCCTGAGGGGCAACATTTTCACACAGTAGGTGGTTCGTATGCGAAATGAACTGCCTGTGGAAATGGTAGATGCGGGTACAGTTACAAAATTTAAAAGACATTTGGACAGGTACACGAATAGGAAAGGTTTAGAGGGATAGGGGATAAACGCAGGCAAATGGGACTAGTTTAGTTTGGGAAACGTGGTAAGTTTGGACGAGTCTGTTTCCGCGCCGTATGACTCTATATCATGCTATAATCCAACCTGCTTCCAGTGCTCCCATATCAATGGTAGTCCTAAAGATTAAATGTGGGAGGATAGTGTAGAACCTTAAATGTACAACTGACAAGTTGATGGATTAGGTGGAAGGTAGCTAATGAATTTCAGTGTAGCGAAGCGTGAGATGATACATTTCAGTAGAAAGAACATGCAGTGACAATATAAAAATAAAAGTACAACTCTATAAGGAGGAGCAAAGAGACTTGCGTGTATATGTGCACGGACAGCTAGAGAGAGCACCAAATGAGTATGCAGCATCCTCGGCTTTATTGAAAGGGGCATAAAGTACAAAAACCTGGAAGTTATGCTGAACTTGTATATGACAGTTGTTAGACCTCAGCCAGGGTATTATATATGTTCCCGAGTGCCTTACTTCCGGAAAATGTCCAAGTACAGGACCCAACATTCATGATCATAAAACTTGGCTTGTTATGAGATGATTTCTCATGTTGCTTCTGGCGATGTTGCACATCACTGAAAGATGGCATTCCCTGGTTTTTTCCTTGTTACCATCTGCTACTGAAAATACTTTTTCCTGATTAAGTTTTCGAAACCATCCATGATTTTGAACAACGTGATAAAATTTCTTCTTAAATTTTGCTGCGATAAGGCAAAGAATCCCAGCTTCTCCGGGCTCTCTGCATAACTGAAACCTCTCATCCCTGTCTCCAATTCCATCTCCTCCATGTTCCCTCCCTAAGGCCTTGCTAATCTTCTTAAAGTGCCGCACCCAGAATCGGGCATTGTCCTTCACTTAGTGCTGAGCAGTGTATTACAAAAGTCTATCACGACTTCTTTGATTTGTATGTTCTGAGTTGATTTTACCACTCATGTGGAGATAGAAGTGATTGGGTGGAGTGGGGTGAAGGTAATGTAGAGTCAAAGAAAATGCACATTTCTTCCTCCGAAAGATTTTCCAATTGTGGCAGGATAGAAAGTTTTCACAGCACGTTCCAAAAGGTTTAATGCAATCTTCTTGCATTTAAAGGCCAGTGGGGCCTATTTTCCAATGGAAAAGAGAGATGTCTGCTATTGCAGCAGCCTGCTCGCTTCCAAAGAGGCCAGATGTCTCTGAAGGTTGCCTCCTGTAGGCTGGCTGGGGAGCCTTTGCAGCCAAGCACTGCATGTCCCAGAAAAGCACTACTAAGCTAGAAGGACCTTTGCTTGTGTTCCCAGCAAGAGTCATGGTAGAATCACTGCAGTGTGAAAGCATCGAGTCCACACCAGCCCTCCATTCTACACCATCCCTTTAACCCATCATTTCCCATGGCTAAACCATCTAGCCTGCTCATCCCTGGACTCTATAGGAAGCTCAGCATGGCCAAACCATCTAACCTACACATCTTTGGATTGTGGGAGTAAACCCACACAGACAAAGGGAAAACCTACAAAACTCCAAGATAACAAGGTGTAGAGCTGGATGAACACAGCAGGCCAAACAGCATCAGAGGAGCAGGAAAGCTAACGTTTCGAAACCCTTGGCCTGCTGTGTTCATCCAGCTCTACACCTTGTTATCTCAGATTCTCCAGTATCGGCAGTTCCTACTATCTCACCTACAAACTCCACACGGTTTCCTGAGGGCGGAATCTAACCTGCGTCCCTTGGCACTGTGAGGCAGCAGTGCTAACCACTGAGGCACCATGCTGCCCTCAGTCATAGTGGATTCAAAATGTTAATTGCCTTTCTCTCTCAACAGATACTGCCAGAGCTGTTGAGTTTTTCCAGTACTTTTTCTTTATTTTGGGAGGCGAATATCTACTTTTCAAACTACCCCAGGTCTCTCAGCTGATGCAGCCCTTTTGAAACTGCATCATTAAAAAAAAACTGCCTTTCCACATTGTTCTTACTAAACGTGCCATCTGACGGTCTTTATTAGCGGGTTTATCTTTTTGGAGCTAACGGACCCTCAGCTCTCCACCCGTTCCCCGTAGCAAATTAAAAACAGAAATTAGTTGTAAGGTAGGACTTTAGACGGGTTCTTTACTTTTGAATAGCCCAAGATTTACAGTAACATTCCTTCATTCATTAACGGGATGTGGGTCATTGGCTAGGCCACTGAATACTGCCCATCCCTAATTGCCCAGATGGCAATTAAGTGTCAATCATATTGTTGGAATCACTTGTATCCCAGACTAGGTAAGGATGACAGATATTCTTCCTTAAAGTACATTAGTGAACCAAGTGGATTTTATGAAAATCGGTAGTGGCCATATGGTCATCATTGGATGAGTTTTTTTTCTTCTAAGAAGTCTAATTTTCTTTTCCACGATGAAATAGTTCAGTTTGCTTTTATCCATCAAGGTGGAAAGAGACGCTTCGGTCCGATTTTAAGTTCTAAGAGTCTAAAAACACTACACCATTTGTGTTGGATTATGAGCATGGTGATGTTAACCAGCAAACAATTCGACTCAATGGCAGGGCCCAAACAAGTCACCAGTCGCTTGTATTTGCTGCACAGGCAATTTGACGACTAGGAAGTTACAGGACGCCAAATTTGTAAATCGCCTTAGGACCAGTGAGTCATTTGCTGTGAGTTCGCAACGCCATGCAAATTGTTTGAAACGTGGACCTGTGGTGCGCAACAAACGGATCGCTTTTCCAGTTCTTTGAGCAAATTGACTGACACGTGACAACCAAATGGATAACTGGCCAGAAAATTCTACTGCCACAGGACCTCATGAGTACAGTGTCGGATGTACAGGACACAGTGCAATACAGGATGAAATCAACGCGAACTTTGGGGGTCGAAGAGGGATAGTGGAATAAAGCTTCAGTGGCGGTAGCGGATTAAACATGCCTTCCGATTTTCTGCCAATCATTTTGCAGTCAATCATTTCAAACACTGGTGATACAGCAGAGAAAGTTATATCTGCAATACCTCCCTTACAGATTCTTGGAAAGCGTTCCCTCAGAAAGAGTCCGAGTCCCTTTCATTTTCTTCATACTCTCGTTCAATCCAACTTTAGACGATTCTCTTTTAACAGCTATTATTAGTCCTGTTTACAGAGTCCTTTCAGGGAATGCACATGTTGCCCCCTTTTTTTTGTTAATCGCATGCGAGGTGTTTAACAGCAGACCCATTCAATACTCTTTGCTTTTCAGTATAACAGAAATCCCACGACACCAGGTTATAGTCCAACACGTGTATTTGAAATCACAAGCTTTCCAAGCACTGCTGCTTCCTCAATTGAAGTGCAGGGAAGCACACGTGCAGAATTTATAGGCAGAGAGATCATTGCAAGATAATCCTAGGTAATCGAGAGTGCCAAAGATAGTACAAATGGTGTGAGTGGAGTGTTGACAATCTGAATAACAAGTCTTTGCAGGTGATCAAAAGTGTCAAACGGTGTGAGTAAGGTGTCAATACCCAACTGGCAAGTGAAGGGATGACCTATAATTCGATTAATTAAGGCAGAGAGATAATTACAAAAATTAAAAAAAAACGTGGTGCTAGAGACAAACCAAATGGCTAGAAATCACATGATCAATATGAGTCATATGACGAGAGTCTGACCAAACTAACAAGTAATCTAAAACAGTACAAACTAATTAGCAAGATCATAACAAGTTATCAAGGCGGTGGTGTCCAAAAAGAACAGTAAGGAAGATTTAACAAACGCAGAACAGTATGGTGTGATTACAAATAGCACGATATGAGCCCAAGATCACGGGTGAGGCCGTCTTCGTTGGTATGGAAAACTTGGCTATCAGTTTCTGCTCCGCGAGTCTGTTGTGTAGCTCGAAGGTTGCTTCGGAGGACGCTTACCCGAAGATCGGAGGCTGAATGTCCTTGACCGCTGAAGTGTTTCCTGAATGGGAGGGAACACCCCTGTCTGGCTATTGTTGCGCGGGTGTCCATTTGTCCGTTCTCATAGTGTCTGCACGATCTAGCCGAAATATACCATGCCTCGGGCTATCCTTTGCTGCAGCGTATGAAGTAGACAAAATTGGTGGAGTCACAAGTACCCAATATGTACGTGGTAGGCGGTGCTCATATGTGTTTCGACACACTCAATTATCTGGAATGGTCATCTCTCCGCCTGTAAATTCTGTGCCTGTGTGCTCCATCCATTTTCACCTGACGAAGGAGCAGCGCTCGGGAACCTTGTGATTTTAAAGTAAACCTGTTGGACTATAACCTGGTGTCACGTGACTTCTGACTTTGTCCACCCAGTCCAACACCAGCACCTCTACATCAAACTCTTCACTATCGCTAGGCAACTACAGTACTACTGGTATCTGAGGAAAGGTAATGTCTTAAACATTAGCCTTTCTTTTACTCTCTAAAGTCTATGCAGCCTTTAACTTCCATTACATTCAAGGCTATGGGCCCAGTGAGGAAAAGAAACTAGTATAGGTTGCAGTATACTTTTGGCGGTTGAGACTCGAAGGGCCGTTCATCTGTACTGTATGATTCTATGATTTTCTACATATTTTACTCATCTCTCTCACTCTCCACCACCTCTCCCCCCACCCCGCACCCCAAACCCTCTTCCGGCCCCAGGAACACTTTAGTGGATTGTAAATCGCGTTGGCAGCATTGTTCCTCCGATAAAAATACTTTTCTTTCCCAGCCGCCGCAGACATGGAATGACTCATAACAAGCGATGGAATTATGGATAGTAGGAACTGCAGATGCTGGAGAATCCGAGACAACAAGGTGCAGGGCTGGATGAACACAGCAGGCCAAACAGCATCATAGGAGCAGAGAGGCTGACGTTTCGGGCCTAGACCCTTCATCAGAAAAGCGTGCTGACGTCTGGTGGTAGTATTGAGGTAATGCAGCTGAGTGAACAATATTATCCACATTGCTGTTCGCTTTGCTGGAGATTGAGTCGAGTAGGACAGCTAATTGTTATCTCACCGTGCTGCATCACCGGCAGCATAGTTCGGCGATTATGATACCAACGTCGCAAAAATCAAGTTCAAAAGCCAAAAAAAAAACAAAACCTGTTTGATTGAATTGAGTGAATTCGTGCGATTAGAGAGGGAGTTCCAGGATTTTGATGCAGCAGCACCCGAAGGGACTGATATATTTCCAATTCAGGATGGTGTGTGACTTGGAGAGAAGCTTTCAGTTGCAGATGTTTCCATGTATCTGTTGTCCTTTCCTTCTAGATAGTAGTGGTCATGGATTTGGAAGGTGCTGTCTAAGGAGATTGGTGAATTCTGCAGTGCATTTTGTAGAGACCATATACAGCTGTTACTGAGGGCTGTTAGTGGAGGGAATAAATGTTTGTGGATGAGGTGCCAATCAAGTCGTCTGTTTTTTTCTTTCGTGATGAGCTGCACTCATCCCAGTAAATTGGGAGCATTCCAACACATTTCAAACTTGTGCCTTGTTGAAGCTAGGCAAGCTTTTGGGGAGTCAGAAGATAAGTTAGTTTTTACAGGATTCCTACCCGCTGACCTGCTCTTGCAGCCACTGCGTTTATACGGATATTCTGATTCAGTGTAGAGTCAATGACAACCTCAGCATGTTGGTAGCCGGAGATTCAGAATTGGCAATGCTATTGAATGTCACTGGGCAATGTTTAGATTCTCTCTTTTTGCGATTGCCTGTCCCAAATGAGGCGAATGTTACTTGCCAATTATCAATCCGAACCTGGATAATTTCCAGGTCCTGCTGCAATTGGATATGAACTTCTTCAGCACCTGAGGTGTTGCAATTGATGCAGAACACTGTACAATCAGCGAATGTTCCCACTTTCGATAATACAGTGAAGGGCATTGATCAAGCAACCAAAGATGGTTTGGCCTAATACTTTACACTGCTGAGCACTGGGCGGCACGGTGGCTCGGTGGTTAGCATTGCTGCTTCACAGACCAGGGGCTTAGATTCGATTCCACCTTCGTGCGAGTGCCTGTATGGAGTTTGCACATCCTCCCCGTGCCTGCGTGTGTTTCTTTCCACAGCCCAAAGCTATTGGCCTTTGGAAATGTAGGTTACAACGAAATGTGGGGTGGGGGTTGGATCTGGGTGGGATGTTCTTCGGAGGGTCAGTGTGGACTTAGTTGGTTGAATGCCCTTTTCCCCCCACTGTAGGGCTTCTGTGATATGAAGCAACTATTCAACGATCTGATATTTAGTGCATCGAATCTGACTTACCATTCTATTAGGTCATGTCTTGGCACTTTCCAGCAATATCTCCCTACCTCTAAATCTCATTAGTCCCGGAGCGACGGCAACAGAGTCAGCATTTTTGGGTGGAGTGGTTATTGGAATTAGTAAACTCTAAGACTCCAGAGGTGGTGGCTAGAAGTGGTGAGGATAATATATTTATGATAGAAAATTTGGAAAGCATTCACCCTTTCCTCCTATCTAGCATATGTCAAGGAAGTGTGGGTGGAGGATACAGGTTTTTGATTGATAGTTTGATATTCAAGGCAAGATTAGTGTTGTTCCAACCTCTCTAACAGCTGCAGTTTTTTTTTCAATGAGCGTATGTAGTTCAGAGTTGGGTGACTTCTTGATGGTGAATGTGAAACCCATTTGTGACACTATCAGCATGCTTCAGTGCCACAATGTCAACGTTGATTGATGGCAATGTGGCACCTTCCTGGCGCTACTGGTCTATTTGAGTGAAGTGGCAGATAGAGATAACATGTTCAGCACTATCTTTTCATTGAGCAGATAGAATCACCAACCACTCCCAAAACCTATCATCAACAGCAGCAAGTTCCCTTAACAAACGCTGTATCCTGCTCATGCAATTCCACCGAACATTTCCCTTGCCAGATGAAAACGTTTACGTTTTATTTCAGTGATCTACACTTGTACTTCTTATGGGACAGCTATTGTGTGTTCAAACAAAAGCTAATTGCCGTGTCTGCTGTAAATCAGAAATAAAAGTATATAATACAGTCGGAAATAAGTCAGTTCTGAAGAAGAATCATTTGACACACAATTTAACTCTATTTTACTCGCCACACATGCTGCCAGACTTCTGAGTTTCTTCAGCACTTTCTCTTTCTATTCTAATGTGAAGAAGATCAAGTCTAGGTTGATGACAGGTGCATTGTGTCCATAGTTGGAACACAATGTGACAATATGGCGCTAACGCATATTCTATGTTAGCCACATGAACGTCGCCAACCAGTTTTCTAGTCAAAGACTTATCGTCTTATACGTTTTGTTTGTCAGTCTGGTGTGATGAATTGAATTCACTTATGATCAGAATTTTGAGAGACCTATTGAAGCAGGGAAGCAGTGACAGGTCTGCTCTTGTCTAATCTGCACCGGACTTAGATGAACTGTTTGGTGGTCAGCCAATAGGCATGATGGCCTTTGACACCATCGGTGACAGTCTGCAGCACCGTCTCTAATCTGATTCATTTCAGCATATCTCTCCCAACGACTGTCTCCCGTGTAATTCCAACGCTCTACATTGAGTGGAGAGCACTCTGCAGATCTCAAGCAAGAATAACATTTATAGGGGTTCTTCGCTACCCATACTGTGCGATTCAGCTGTGTATTTCCTCGCCTTTTCTAATCAAGATACAAAACGAGCAATGATCAAGTTCAATACCTTGGTCTTCACAAAGCCAGTGTGTGATTGGCAGTAAGTCGTGGCCATGGAGACCAGATTTCACTCAATAATATTGGTGGGAAATCGTTTTATTCTATCAACTTCCTAATAGTGTGCCATCTAAATTAGTATTGCAAACACTTAATGCACTGCCAAGGGAACTGTTAGCTCCAATGTGTCATGCAACAATCTGCAACTTCGTTCCAAGAGGCCGAAACCATATTTGCTGGTTGGTTCGTTGCTGATCTGGTCTCGAGGATAATCAGAAGGCACAACTGATAATCTGCTGGTCGTGGGGGCAAATCAGACTCACCGAAATTTGTAGAAAATTGAAAGTTAGTCCTCCCCGGCAGTACTGAGGGAAGGATGAAATGAAGGAATTTATGTCCATTGATGAGATTTTACTTGTCTTAAGTGGATGTAAAGTAACCCACGTTCACAATTTTTAAGACCTTCAGGGGAATTCTTCCTTCCCAATATTTACCCTTTAGAATCACTAGAAATGTGTTGTTGATCATTTCCAAAATGTTGCTTGTGGCAACTTGCTGCGCATAAATTCTCTGCCACGTTTCTTACATTGCAACAGCATCTGCACAATTATAAATAAATCGAAGAGCGCGTGTCAAAAAGCTGTGAAAGGCTGTAATTCTACTTTTTCCATTCTGGTGCTGAACTTTCAATATATCTAACTTTATAAGTAAAACACGGTTGTAATATGCAAGTCGCCAAGCTTTCGGGAGTTGTTATCTTTCTGGATAGACTTGATTTTACAAAAGAGGATAATTGCTTTGTGTAGCTGAAGAGGGTGGCACCGGAACTGATCAATTGCTTCTAAGATAGTGGCGACGGCAGGGTCAGCAGCGTTTGACTCCTGAACATAGGTCATGGCTCATGGCTCATGCGGCTGGCTCTGCCGCAACCACACGGCCTCTTCGTTGTCTTTCCAGCCCGGTAACTTTGTTTTTGTTTTGCTTTGGTTACCCTGAGGCCTCCTGCTGATGCCCTCCCACGGCATGCCGGGACCCCGGGTATCTCCATCCCCGCTCTATCTCTATCCTGGTGCCAGGATCCCGTCTGTTTACTCAGAGTCAGTCGACGTCCAGCGTCGGAGGAGGTGAGGGACCCGCGCATTGTGACCGTCCCCAGCTCGGAGGGGGCGGACGCGGAAACCACGGCGTCTACGGCGGCAGAAAAGGAGCACATGTGCCAGCGCCCTGGAACGTAGGAGGTTGAGACTTGACATTATAGAGGTTTCTAAAGTCATGAGGGGTATAGATAAGGTGGATGGGCAGGTTTCTTTGCCCTGTGGTGGGGGTTTCAAGACTAGGGGGTATATTTTTAAGGGAGAGGCGAAAGATTCTTATTAGAAAATGTCGTTATTAGAAAACGACATGACGGGCAACTTTGGTTCAGAGTGTGTGAAATGAATTTCCAAAGGGAGTGATGGAAGGGGGTGCAGTGACATTGTTTAAAAGACCTTTAGATAAGGACATGAATAAGAAATCTTTGGAGGGGTATGAGCCTAGCGCAGGCAGGTGGGTCTAGTTTAGTTTGAGATTATGGTCGGCATGGACTGGTTGGACCGAAGGATCTGTTTCCGTGTTCTATGACTCTATGATCCCGAGGAAGATGTGGGAGTGCGGCGACTGGAGGAGTTGAGAGACTGAAATTTACGGAGAGGGAAGGATGATCTTTGGGAGCTATTTCAGTTTTAGTAATACTAATTTACTATTAATTTACTCTGCTTTTAACCATTTATACAATTTATTCAGCAATTTATTCCGTAATCCAAGATGGCGTTGGAACTTGGCGGCGTTATCCACTTTTCACTGGGCCTAGTTACAAATGACAATATTAACTAAATTTAAATCTAAAAGGGAGGGATGTGCAAAATGGCTTTCATCTCCACTTTCGGACAGGAGGAAGAGAAGGCGAAGGAAGGCAAGCAGAAATGAAAGGATAAGAAAGGAACCATATGATTGCTGCTTGATTTGATTTAAACATCGAAATTGTTTCTACTTTGCCTTATCATCTCTCCGTTTCCAACGAGATGAGGAAGACATTTCCAAACAAAAATTATATTTTGTTTTAATACCATGGATCGCGCATTTTAACATGTCGCCTAATTAGTGTAGAAATTTTCGGACATCAGAAAATAAAACATAAGACTTGACCGTAAAAAATGTACAACATGGTGCCAAGATTGGGTGGCCGGGCGATCACGCATTGGGCAGCCCGCTTCAAAGCAGGCCCAATTTTCACATGTATTGCAGATGGGTCGGAATGAAAGCAGGCAGCCGATTTGCATTTTTAAAAAAAATCTACGGCCCAAGAACTAATACACTGGAATTGATCAAAGTTTAACTTCAGTTGATATGCAGAACACAAGAAAGCGTGGTTCATCCTACAGCCATGATGTGGAGGTGCCACACTCTCTGTCTCCTTCTTCCTCACACACGCTCTCTGTCTGCCTTACACACACACTCTCTCTCTTCCTCTCTCTCACACACACTCTTTCTCTCTCTGTCCTCCACACGCACATGCGCACGCGCGCATGCACAAACACACACACATACACACACACACACACTTGCAAATTTATGGGATGATGTGGTTGGTTCGCTCGCCGAGCTGGTTCGTCAGTTTGCAGATATTTCATTACTCTGCTGGGTAACATCATCGATGCAGCCTCCGATTAAGTGTTGTGTTTTCCCGCCTGGTATTCAAACTCTGGGGTCCGTTGGAATTGGTTACCTCATTTCCAGCTTTTCTTCGCAGCGGTGTATATATAGGGTCTAATTTTATGTGTTTATTATTGACCTTCTTTGTAGAGAACCAGGCCTCTAGAAAATCCCGTGCTTGCCTTTGTTTGACCTGTCCTAGGATCCTGATGTTGTCCCAATCGAACTGGTGGTTCTCCTTATCTGGGTGAATGGAAACAAGTGAGTACTGGTCATGTCTTTTTGATGCTAGTTGGTGTTCTTGCATTCTTGTGGCCAGTTTCCTTCCTGCCTGTCCAATGTAATGTTTGTCGCAGTGTTTGCATGGGATCTTGTATATCACGTTGGTTCTGTCCATACTGAGTAAGGAGTCTTTTGGTTCGAGTTAGCAGTTGGCGTAGGGCTGACGTAGGTTTGTGTGCCGCTCTGATGCCCAGTGATCGCAGGAGTCTTGTGGTCAGTGCGGATATGTTCTTGGTGAATGGTAACGTGACGAGTGTGTCAGGGCATACTGTATCTTCCTGTTGTTGTTTGTGTGATAAACGTCGTAGGACCCAGCTGTTGGGGTATCCGTTGTCCTTAAATAGTTGGTAGAGGTATTCTTCTTACCCCTTACCCACGATGGACAGAACCAACGTGATATACAAGATCCCATGCAAAGACTGCGACAAACATTACATTGGACAGACAGGAAGGAAACTGGCCACAAGAATACAACAACACCAACTAGCAACAAAAAGACATGACCAGTACTCACTCGTTTCCATTCACACGGATAAGGAGAACCATCAGTTCAATTGGGACAATATCAGAATCCTAGGACAGGCCAAACAGAGTCAAGCACGGGGATTTCTAGAGGCTTGGCTCTCCACCTAGAAGGCCAACAATAAAAATTAGACCCTATACATACACCACTGAGAAGAAAAACCCGAAATGACGTAACCAATTCCAACGGACCCCAGAGTTTAAATAATAGGCGGGAACACATAACAGCGCTTCAACGGAGGCTGCACTGATGATGTTACCCAGCAGGATAATGAAACGCCTTGCGAACTAACGACCCAGGTCGGCGAGAGAACCAACCACAGCATCCACAACCTGAGCTACAGATCTACTCAAATATCTATGTGTTGAATTTGCATTCGCAGTTTCGTAATTGCAGATACATTCTATTTTGTTCAAAAAACATACAACTTGTGGACAGTCAATTTGGCATTTTATAAATTCCTACTTTGGAAATAAAATTCTGACTCCAAGTTAAAACGCGTACAGATTCTAAACAAAGCTTCGCACCTAAAATGCATTGTCTGACCTGGGATGTCACCTCTGGTGTACTCATAAAACCTTTAGTTATCTCGGGGCAGTGACTTGAAAGAAATTCAAGGATTTACATATTAATCAATCGAAACCTGCATTTCTTTCCTAACTGATTAAAGATTTAACAGACATCTTGGGTTTGTTCAATACAATTGCATCAGTTATATGATCCTTTGATCTTTTACTAATAAAATCTGTGTCTGATGCCACCTCTCTCACTATCAACTGAAAGAGCAAGACTCCGAAGGATTGTGTTTTCAAGTAACCTGGTGTCGTGTGATTTTTGACCTCATCTTATAGCTGACCTGAATATCCTTTTCATCATCTTCGAAAGCTCGCAAAATCAGGCAAGCGGTACAATGTGTGCGTAACACACTGGGGCATTACATGACTCCGCAAATCTGAATATTGCCCACAACTCGAAATTAAATAAGGTCATATAGATATTCTTAAATTGTGTCAGAAATGATCATGAACAAATTTCAATGGACAACGCGTGATCTAAACGATGACCAAGAACACGCACGCTATTGATTTGTGTTGGCATCCCGGAACCTCCGCTCATTCATTATATTTCTGTTCTGAGAAAGGGTCACCGGACCCGAAGCGTTAACTCGGTTTTCTCCTTCGCAGATGCTGCCAGACCTGCTGAGCTTTTCCAGCAACTTCGTTTTTGTTCATTCATTATATTGTCTGATTCAACGCAAACTTGTCCAAGAAGACACAGGAGCATTTCCTAAACATGGCAAAAATGGTAACCGGAAGTGATGTGCAAAGTAGCCAGTGACACGTATATCACTGAGTGATCAATATTCTACTTCGACATCGACTGAAGTTTCCGTGCGGAGTTGCCATCAGAAGGTACTGTTTCATTCTATCTGTGAGCAATATAGCGGGTATTTCGACCTAGCAGAGACATTCTTTCCTTTGATAGATCCTATGCAAGAGTGTCCCATCATACCTTAGCAAAACATGTACAGTATTATTACTATTTGAAATATTAACTACGGCGGCTTATTCTTGGATGTGAACGAGCGGTCACAATGGGCCGAGAGTCTGTTGTAAGCGTGTTGTAAGATCTTCAAATTTCTATGGCTCTCTCAGCTGTGTCTCAATTACTTGCACGCACATCTTTGAGCTGGAAGGTTGAAGGTCCAAGTATCGATCCAAAACTTAATCACTGATATCCACACTGACAATAAAATACCCGTAACAAGGGATTTTGCGCTGTCCGAGGTGCCATCGTTCAGATTAAATGTTCAGTGGGAACTCCGTCCGCCTTCTCAGGTGCACGTAGCCGTCCACATCGGACGGACAGAAAATTAGGAGCCCACGGTTCCCCGAGGAAATTATTCTCCCTTAAGCGGCGGGAAAAGAAAATCTATCCTTAGCGCTTTTTGTGGGAGCTTGTTGTGTAAGCATTTTCAGCCGTGGTTTCTACGAACATGTGAATCAGAAGCAGAAGTAGACCAGTAGAACGCTCGAGCCGGTTTGCACCATTCCATAAGATCGTGTTTGATCTCATTACTCCGTTCAACACCATCTCACCCCACCCCACATCCCTCCCAGGTAAAACTTCAGTCCTTTTTTTACCAAGAGTTAATTTAATTTCCACATTCCAACAGTACACTTCAAAAGTACCGTGTTAGATCTCCAGTAGTCGGAATGGTACTACGTTTATGTAGGATTCTTATCTTTCTATGTTCCCTTTTTCCACGATGGTAATAAGATAAAGATAATAAAAGGTAATGTTTAGACACATCATGATTTTTTGACAGTGCAGAACGGATTGCTGCTAAAAACAGATCTTAACAGAAACTCTTCTGTTATCGGCAGACAGCCGCGGGACCATGTTGTCGAATCGAATCATTTGGCTCTTGCTGTTGTACCCGAGTAAGTAATCCACAACCATGGTATTTTTTGTGCATGAACAGATTCCCACACATCCACACACGCACACAGAAAATGTGCGCTGTTTTGCAGGCATGTATAAACCTGCACATGCAAACACACATATAAATCAAATCCTTAATACCGTACTGCAAAGCGCAGCCGACATATTTATTTGTATCCACAATGAATTATACCGACACTGAGACAAATTACACAGCTACTCAATTAGCGGATCGATTCTTTAACAATTAATCTGAGCCTACTTTGACGCCACGCTTGAGGTTTCTTAACATAAAGACACTATACAAATACCATTAGATATGGCTAATATTAATCGCTGATAAAAGAAAATCTCCAAGCAAACCTGTCCATATGCTTCAAATAGACAACAGAATCGGAAAGTTCCGAGAACTGCGTCACTTATGTTCAAGTCCGTGAATGGAACATCGAGGTACGTCGTTTTACAGCCCAGGGTGCTTCATGTGGTATTAGGTCTCAAAAAGCCTTTCACGTTCTGTCCTAATGGAAGTCGAGATGGGCCTCGTTAGCAATACACTTAAGTCCTCGGTGACCCTCGGGTAAAGCTAGTTTTACAAAAGACGTGCATTCTATTGCCAAGAATTTGGAAGGTTTCCCAGACTCATGGATAGGTCCATCACTCAATGAACAGTGGAAACAGTGATGACATTCAAGAGAAACAAAGTACTAGGTCCCCATCAACTCCTTCATTTATATTAAGTGGTTGTCTTCTGGTAATTGAAAATGAATTGCGCCTCAACTGCAAAATAGCCGACCATTTTAATGATTGAAAAGTTAACTGTCTAGTTGCTTGTATTTATATTTGCGATTGAGACAACACTTCTAACTGCCCCTCTGCTCGAGCAGGAAAATTTAATTAAATGATAATTTGACCCTTAACTGTCCCGGGTACATTTTCAACTCGTTGGCCCGAGCACAAAGTGGAATTGCGTTTAGCCGCCAAATCTAAAAACGTTTCAGAGATAGTAGGAACTGCAGATGCTGGAGAATCTGAGATAACAAGGTGTAGAGCTGGATGAAGAAAGATCTAGGCCCGAAACGTCAGCTTTCCTGCTCCTCTGATGCTGCTTGGCCTGCTGTGTTCATCCAGCTCCACACCTTGTTATCTTAAATCTAAAAACGGCCCGATTTTAATTACTTTGGATTTTAATTTACCGCCACATTTCTGCCCCAGTGCCACATCGATAACCCAATCCGCAAAATAAATGCGAAAGATAATTAGGACCAAAGCGTAATATGCACACTCTTTTGGACAACAAGGTGGAAGAACGAATATTTTCCAAGCAGGAACTTTAGCTCAGCCGCTGGTTTGTCTATGAAAGGGAAACTGCTCGGTTAGTGTCACAAATCAGGACAGTTGGAACCCCATTTCCCAGTATCTTTATGGAGCAGAGTGAAGGCAGAAAACAAAGTGTCCGATAGAGTGTAAGTCTGAACGAAAGGTCGAAAATACTCGATACTGTCAGTAGTTCGGGCAATGTCTGCAGGCAAATCAAAGGGCACGGATAATGGTCGAAGCGCAGGATGGCGCAGCGTGAAATTTGTTATTTATTATTGGCAAACGGCTCATGTCTTCATAAACCGTAAATATTCAGAGAAGAAGATTTTATGTTTGAGGCTATCTGCTGCTCCTGAAAGACACACAATGTAGAACGGCGTGATTATCCTTGAGGTCCTTGTTTTTACAGGAATCACTGACTCCAAAGTCACAGTCAACCAAACTCCGGTCTCAATTAACGTTACCAAGGGTGACAAGTTGAATCTACACTGCAATTTTAGTGTGGATACCACCCATTCAAAAAGCAAACTGGTAGGTTCCTACAGGTGGTACAAAGATTACAAGACGTATAAAGTTTGCAACAACTGTACAGGATATATCGGCCGCGTCCTGCACACCGATGCATCGTCCTTCCGCGAATTGAAAATAGCATCAATATCAATAATCGAGATGAAACTGAACGATACAGGAACGTATTACTGCGAGGTCCATGTTGTCCATGGTGGATGCGGGACTGGAGAAGGCATAAGAGTCACAGTAAATGGTACGTTTACCACTCTCACTATATAGATTAATCCACTCTCGCACCCCCTCCGACCCCCAACCGTCACCTCCCCAAAATATATATAAATGGAAACTGGGAAGGTTGAGCAGCCAGAGGTCGTGGTGCACACTGGTACCAACGACATAGGTAGAAAGAGGGATGAGGAGCTGCGGAGTGAGTACAGGGAGTTAGGAGAGAGGCTGAAAAGCAGGACCTCGAGGGTAGTAATCTCTGGGTTACTGCCCGTGCCACGTGCTATTGAGGCACGAAATAGAAAGATAGATGAATGCGTGCCTCAGGAGCTGGTGCACGGGCGAAGGTTTCACGTTCTTTGGATCATTGGGACCTCTTCCGGGACGGTCGTGATCTGTACAAGAGGGATGGGTTGCACCTAAACCAGAGTGGAGCTAATAGCCTCGCAGGGAGGTTCGCTAGTGCTACTTGGGAGGGTTTAAACTCGAGTGGCAGGGGTCTGGGAACCAAAGCAGCAGGTCAGCAAGTGCAGGGATTGAGAGGAAGGTACATAGTGGAACCAGTAAATCAGAAAGAAAGGACAGGCAGAGACAGGTATATGAACGCGACGGTACTAATGGGCTGAAGTGTGTTCATTTCAAAGCAAGGAGTATGGCAGTTGAACTTAGAGCCTGAGTTAATTAATGTGAGGCTGAAAAAGCACAGCAGGTCAGACAGCATCCGAGGAGCAGGAAAGACAACGATTCGGACCGAGGGGGAGGGGAGTCCAGAAGTAAATAAACGGAGGAGTTAGGGCTGGGAGAAGGGTAGGTGGGATGGTGATCGGTGGACGCAGGTAGGAGGTTATTGTGATTGGTCACTGGGAAGGGCGGAGCGGATAGGTGAATAGGAAGACAGGCAGGTTAGGTCAGGTCAGGGATGTGTGGTGGAAGAGGAGGGCTGGACAGGGGATAGGGCTGGGGGTGGAGGGATTTTGAAGCTGGTGAAGTCAATATTGAGACCTTTGGGCTGTAAGCTCCCAAAACGAAATATCATGTGTTGTTCCTCCAGTTTACGTTTGGCTTCACTCTGACAATGGAGGGGGCCAAGGATGGACATGTTTCCAGGAGAGTGGGAGGGGGAATTAAAATGGATAGCAATCAGAAGGTGGGATTGGTTGGTGCGTGCAGGCACAGATACTCTGTAAACTGGTTCCCAAGTCTATGTTTGGTCTCCCCGATATCGAGGAGATCTTATTGGGAGCAATGGATACACTAGGTCAGTTTAGGCGAAGTGCAGGTGAATCTCTGCCGGATCTAGAAGAATTGTATGGGGCCTTGAACAGAGGTGAGAAGGGGCAGATATCGAACCTCTTGCATTTGCAGGGAAAGGTACCTGGTGTGGTGGAGAAGTTGGTGGGGGGTGTAAAGCTGATGAGGGAGTACCACATGCACAAGCAGGTTGAGGACAGCTTCTTTTCGGCCATAATCAGACTGTTAAGTGGACTGTAGCCTCAAATAGTATTACCTGTAATGTAACTTGCATGTCTCTAAGTCTTTTTGATATGTACAGCCTTTGCTTGCTGCGATCTGCCTATACTGCTCGTAAACAAATCTTTTCACTGTATTTCGGTAAAGGTGACAATAAAATCAATCAATCAATCAATCAGTCAATGAGAATGAACGGTCCCTGCAGGGGTGGGGAGAGAAATATCTTTTTGGTGATAGTGTCTGATTGTAGGTGGCAGAAATGTCAGACGATGATGCGTTGGGTTCAGAGGTTGGTGGGGTGGTACGTGAGGACTAAGGGGACTCTATCCTTATTGTTGTTGGAGGTAGGGGGTATAAGGGCAGAAGTGCAGAAAATGGAAGCGATGTGGTTGAGGGCATCCTGAGTTACAGAGGAGGAAAAGTTCAGGTCCCTAATGTAGGAGGATATCTGGGATGTCCTAGAGTAAAATGCCTCATCCTGGGAACAGATGTGGCGGAGATGGAGGAATTGAGATTATGGGATAGCGATTTTACAAAAGAGTAGGTGAGAGAAGGTGTAATTGATGTAGCTGTGGGAATCAGTGCGTTTGAAACAGGATGCCATTGGTGAGTCAGTTTCTGGAGATAGAGACAGAGAGGTACAGAAAGAGGAGGGAGGTGTCAAAAATGGTCCAGGTGAATTTTAGGGTGGGGTGGAAGGTGTTGGCGAAGTTGATGTTGGTTATCAGTGACGTGGAGACTACGGAGACTTTGAACGGGAATCCAACTCACCCTCTGACGACCCCTTCTCTCGCCTCCAGCAAACTCCATCCTCCTGAATACCCGTCCCGCCTTCCTACTCTCCTTCGAGCTCATCATCTCAAACTGCTGCCACAATATCAAGCGCTTGGATCTCTCCACTCCTCTCACTTACTCCAATTTCTCCCCATCGGAACATACAGTCTTCTGCTCCCTTCACTCCAACCCCAACCTCACTATTAAACCCATCAATAAGAGGGATGCTGTGGCAGTATGGTGACCTCTGCATCACCGAGGCCAGAGGCCAACTCTCTAACACCTGCTATCGTCCCCTTGGTCATGATCCCAGTCTGATCACCAAGCCATCATCTCCCAGACTGTAAACAACCACATCACTTCAGGAGACCTCCCATCCACAATTTACAGCCTCCAAACTGATAGTGCCCCAGCACTGCACCACCCAAATCTATCTTCTAAACAAAATTCATAAACCCAACTGCCGTGGTCAACACATTCTCTCTGCCTGCTCCTGCCCCACTGAGCTCATCTCCTACCTCGACTCTGTTATTTCCCTTTTAGTCCAGGAACTTTCTACCTACATTTGTAACACAACCCACGCCCTCCACCTTTTCCAAAACTTTCAATTACCCGGCCCCCAGCACCTCATCTTCACCATGGACGTACAGCACCTTTACACCTGTATCCCCCATATGGAGGGCCTAAAAACCCTCTACTTCTTCCTTTCCCGTAGGTCTAACTACTCCCTCTCCACTGGCACGCTCATTCACTTTGCTGAACTGGTCCTCACTCTCAACAATTTCTCCTTTGATTCGTCCCAATTCCTACAAACCATGGTTAAATGCAAGGGCCTGAGGTATGCCTGTCTCTTTGTAGGATTCACGGAACAGTCCCTCTGCCACAACTACACCAGAACCATCCTTCACCTCTTTCTCTGTTATACTGATGACTACTTCAGTGCTGCCTCCTGCTCCCACAGAGAGCTCGAGCAGATCATCCACTTCATCAATACCTTGTACACAGTCCTCAAATTCACCTGGATCCTTTCTGACACCTCCATCCCTATCCGGAACCTCTCTGTCTGCATCTCCGGAAACTGACTCACCAATGACATCCATTTCAAATCCACTGACTCCCCCAACTACCTCGATTACACCATATCTCACCCACCCTCCTGTAAAAATGCTATCCTATACTCTCAATTCCTCTGCCTCTGCCGTATCTGCTCCCAGGATGGGGCATTTTACTCCAGGACATCCCAGATATTATCCTATATTAGGATCCAGAATTTACCATCTTCTGTAATTAAGGATGTTCTCAACAATATCTCCTCCCTTTCTTGCCCTTCTACCCTCAACCCCCTCTCCCCAACAACAATAAGGATAGAGTCCCCTTCGTCCTCACATACCACCCCACCAACCTCTGAATCCAATTCATCATCCTCTGACATTTCTGCCACCTAAATCAGACCCCACCACCAAAAAGATATTTCCTTCCTCATCCCTGTCACTTTCCACAGGGACTGTTCATTCTGGAACTCTCTCGTCAGCTCTACACCCCCTCCCACCAAATTCTCTACCACACCCGGTACCTTTCCCTGCCAAATGCAAAAGATGCAACACCTGCCCCTACACCTCCCCTCTCATCTCCGTACAAGATCCCAAACAATTCTTCCAGATCTAGCAGAGATTCACCTGCACTTCATCCAACCTGATCTAATGTATCCATTGCTCCAGATGTGGTCTCATCTGTATTGGGGAGACCAAACGCAGACTCGTGGACAGTTCATGGAGCATCTGTGCACTGTCCACACCAACCAACCTCACCTTCCTGTTGCCATCCATTTTAATTCCCCCCCCACTTACCTGGCGACATGTCCATCCTTGGCCTACTCCACTGTCAGAGTGAGGACAATCGTATACTGGAGGAAAACAACTGATATTTCACCTTTGGAGCTTACAGCTCAATGGCCTCAATATTAACTTCACCAGCTTCGAAAACCCTCCATCCCCAGCCCCATGTCCAGCCCTCTCGCCTCCCTGACCTAACCTAACCCGTCTATCTTCCTACTCACCTATCCGCTCCACTCTTCAAACTGACTAATCATAATAACCTCCTACCTGCGCCCACCTATCACCATCCCACCTAAAGTTCGCCCAGACCAAACACTTCCCTCTATTTACTTCTGGGCTCCCCTCCCCCTCCCCAGTCCTGCCAAAGGGTTTCAGCCCAGATTGTTAAGTTTTCTGCTCCTTGGATGCTGTCTGACCTGCAGTGCCTTTCCAGCTTCGCATCTATTGACACTGGCTTCCAGCATCTACAGTCCTTATTGCCTCCAAGGTTAGAGCTTGGATCAATACATGGGACTATGTTGTAGTGGCCATTACAAAGAATTGGTTGAGAGAAGGACAGGATTGGCTGCTCAATGTTCCAGGATTTTGTTGTTTTAGACCAAATAAAGAAGAAGGTAAACGAGGTGGAGGAGGCGCACTACTAATCAAGAATAATGTTACATCTGCACTCAGAGAGGACATACTGGAGAGCTCATTCATTGAAGCAATATTGGTAGAGCTCCAAAATAAGATGGGTGCAATTGATATGGGCCCCACAACTGCTGCCGAGACATTGAGGAACAAATATGCAGGCAGATAATGGGAAGATGCTTTAAAGACAGAGTTGTCATAGTGGGTGATTTTAACTTCCCCAATATTGACAGGGACTCCATTTGAGTAGGAGGCTTGGACAGGACAGAAACTGCTAAATGCATCCAAGAAAGATTCTTGGAACAGTATATAGATAGTCCAACTGGAGATGGGAGGCCTACTGGACCTTGTACTGCCTAATGAGCCTGGCCAGATGACTGACCTTCCAATGAGACAGCATTTTGGAAACAGTGGCCACAACTCTTTAAGTTTAAAGATAGCTATGAATAAGGATAAGTCAGGACCTTGTGGGAACGTTCTGAATTGGGGGATGGCAAATTACATCAGTAGGATGCTAGGGCTTGTTAATTAGGAGGAGCTGTTATTGGGAAAGTTCACATTTGACATATGGGAACTGTTCAAAGACCAGCTGATGAGAGCTCTGCTTTTTCCAGTAAGATGGAAGGAGAAGAATGGCAAGATGAGGGGACCTTGGATAACGAGGGAGGTAATGAATGTAGTCAAAAGGGAAAAAAAAAGCATAGGTAAATTTTAGGAAGCCAAAATCGGACCAGGCCAATGAGGAATATAAAGATAGCAAAAAGGAGCTCAAGCAGGGAATTAGGAGGGCAAGAAGAGACCATGTAATTACTTTAGGAGGTAGGGTTAAAGAGAATCTCGAGCCATTCTATACATACATTAAAAACAGAAGGACTACTCAAAGATAACAGAAGGAACTTATGGTTCAAGGCAGAAGATGTGGGTGAGATTCTAAATGAGTACTTTGTGTCAGTATTCGTCCAGGAGATGGATATGGAGGATAGTGAGATTTGTGTGGACCATGCTAATTTTGAGATCAAGAAAGAAGTGGTGTTGGGTCTCTTGAAGTGCCTTAAGGTGGATAACTCTCCAGGGGCCCGAGGTTATTGACATAAGCAAGAGAGGAAATTGTTGGGACCTTCACCAAGATCTTTGTATCCTCATTAGCCACTGGAGATGTCCTAGAGGGCTAGCAAGTAGCTAATGTTGTTCTTCTATGCAGGAAAATGCAGGAAACTATAGATCAGTGAGTCTCACCTCGGTGGTTAGGAATCTAGTGAAGAGAATTCTTAGGTTTAGGATTTCCACACATTTGGCAAAGCATGGCCTAATTAGGGACAGTCAGCAGGGCAGGTCATGTCTTACTAACTTGATTGAATTTTTCGAGGAGGTGACAAAGGTGACCAATGAGGGTAGAGCAGTGGATGTTGCCGACACAGATTTTAGTAAGGCTTTCGACAAGGTCCCTCATGATAGGCTCATCCAGGGATCAAGATGTCTGGGATCCAAGGTGACTTGGCAATGCGGATTCAGAATAGCTTGCCTATTTCCACAAGGATCTGTCCTTGGACTTCTGCTGTTTGTTATATATATACATGACTTGGATGAAAATATAGATGGGTGAGATAATAAGTTCGCAGATTATACAAAGATCAGTGGGGTTGTGGATAGTGCAGAAGGTTGTCAAAGAATACAGCAGGATGTAGATCAGTTGCAGATATTGGCGGAGAAATGGCAGATGGACTTTAATCAGTGTAAGTGTGAGATGCTGCACTTTCGGAGATCAGATGTTAAGGAAAAGAATACAGTTAATGGCAGGGCACTGAACAGCATTGATGTACAGAGGGATCTTGTGGTTCCAATCAATAGCTCCCTGAAAGTAGCCACACAAATAGATAGGGTGGTAAATAAAGCATACTGCAGGCTTGAGTTTAGCAGTCGGGGAATTGAGTACGAGTCAGAATGTCATTTTGCAGCTTTATAAGACTTCGGTTAGGCCATACTTAGAGTACTGTGTTCATTTCTGGTTGCCACATTACAGGAAGGTAATAGAGGCTTTTAAGAGGGTGCAGAAGACATTTACCAGGATGCTGCCTGGATTAAAGGGTATGAACTATAAGGAGAGGATGGAAAAACTCGTGCTGTTTTCTCTGGATCGGCGGAGTCTGAGGGGAGACTTGATAGAATTTTATAAAATTACAAGATACATAGAAACGGTTGACAGTCAGAATCCTTTTTCCCAGAATTGAAATGTCTAAAACTAAGGGGCATGCATTTGAGGTGAGAGGGGGATTGTTCAAATGAGATGTGAGTGGAAAGTTTTTAACACAGACTAGTAGGAGTGTGGAATGCACTGCCAGGGTGGTGGTGGAGGCTGACATGATAGGGTCGTTTAAGCACCTTTTAGAAAAACACATGAATATGCAAGAAATAGAGGGATAGGGACCAAGGGAGGTCGAAGGGATTAGTTTAATTTGGCATCATGTTCATCGCAACATTGTGGGCTGAAGGGTCCATTCCTGTGCTATGTTCAATATTCTATTCGAACGTTAGTTAAAATCCATCTCTATTCCCGCTTGGATGTTTCCTGCAAAATAGATAAACTGACAATATCTAATACAATGCTGTTATTGCACCACATCCAATTTTGCTCTCACTTCAGAATAGTAGGAACTATTTCCAATGAATTGTAACACAAGTCAGTAAGAGCTTATCATGCCCGTGAAGGCTTGTTGCAAGGGCAACTCTTCGACTCCCATTCCCTGACCTTTAACTTGTAGCCATACATTTTTTTAAACTTTAATTGCTTATCCAGTTCTATGGTTTTCCCGATCGTATCCACCGCCATAACACTCTCAGGTAGTGCATTTCAGATCCTCACCAGTGTTCATTTTTCTGTGCTTCTTGTCCTGGTGGTCATTTGTGCCCACATTCAATTTGTTTCCACAAGTTCCGGCCCAACAGTAGGTGGGAATACTTTATCTATCTACTCCTCCAAAAGCCTAGTAATTTTGGCCGCTTCCATCTAATCAGCTGTCAAACTTTTCCCTCTCCAAAAAAGAATAAGCCTATCTTCTGCAATCTATCCAGGTAACTGAAGCCTCTTGAATCTGGAGACATTTCTATAAATTGTACCCTCTATCGAGTCATCATACCTTTTTAATATTGTACGGCCCAGAATTTGGCGTAACAATGCAAGTGAGTCTGAAATAGAGCTTTAGAAGTATCACCCATACTTTGCATGTTTCTGTACGCCATGCCTATCTTTATAGGACTCATACTTCCAGTGTCATTTAAACCACTTTCTAAATCTCCCATACCAACTTCAACAATATCCGCACATGTACCTCCAGGTCGTTATATTTCTGCACCACCTCTATCTTAGAATGCCTTATTCTCCCTATCGAAGTGTACCAGTCCACCGTTCTCTGAGTTAAATTTCATCTGCCTCATCTCCCTGAATTCTGTTGGAACGAAAAGTCAACGTAACTTCTGAATTTATTCATTTGATTGTTCAACTATGTTAAATTCTCCAATCAAGCCTGATCCTTTTAGAATAGAGAACAATTGTAATCGTGACCCGCTCAACGCAAGAGACAGATGTAGTGTTGGTAATTACAGAAGCGGTTAGATCAGTGATGTTGTGAAGGGTTCAGCTTGCCTTCTGGAATTAAGATTACATCCAACGCATTCCTGAGGGTGAAACTGAATATCTCAGGCGTCTTGTAAGTGAAAAGATTATCATTTCTGGCAAAACCATTGGATAATGATCACCAACTAGAATGAACCTCAAGAATACATTCTACAGAGATCTTTTAAACAAGCCCATTGTGTTTGAAATCAAAGTGGAAAATGAGTTTCCCAAAGCCGCCCTAGGTCACTGTCCATTTTATGCCAACGGTGAGTAAAATTGGGGCTGAAACACTGACAATTCCCTGGTTAAAAACATTTCTTACTTTTCTGTCTTTACACTCAATGATCTCCAATGGAAATGCTTAAATGGAATTTTGAATGGAAATGTTCTTGGGCAGGAGAATCGTACATGCATTAATTAAAGATAACAATTGAGATGATGTATAGAAAAAAGAAATAACTACAGTTGTTGTATATCAACTAGTAGAAATTTACTCCCATTGAGGTAGCAGAAATTTTAATAGCAGAGGTAAGATTGTTTTAATTCTCAGAGTGCCAGAGTCTTTGGATCTTCTTTCCTCAAAACATGTTGGAAGACTTTCAAAGAAATGTTTTTGAGTACTTTAAATGAAACTCAGATAGATTTTTGATAAGCAAGCAGATGAATGGTCAAAGTAATAAAATCAAATATGATATTACTGAGTGGCAGAGTAACCTTGAGAAGAAAAGTGGTATACTGCTGCTGATAACTCACGTGTAGGTATGTTAATATGACTTGTTGCCTCTACGAAACCATTAGAACATGATAGGAGTGCCAGAATGTGGTGCGGTTTCAGTTCATGTAAGTTCTGGAAAGGAGAAAGGCTCAGAATTTTGCAGCGATGAAAAAAGGGAAAAGCTTTGCCAAGTCAGAAAGAGATCCAAAGAAAAGGTATATTGAACTTCAAACGTTAACTTTGTTTTGCCCTCTGGTGCTTCTGTGAGAAGCCTGATTTTGCCTAGCACTTTCTGTTTTTATTTCAGCTCTCCATCTTACCCTTATTTAGGTTTTATCAGAATGGTGATCATCTGGAGGCCAGCACACAGCTTGTGTTGATCTCACACATCCACTAGCCCTGTTCTCCCAGTTAATAGAAATCGTAAATTTGAGGGATGCAGTCGAAGAAAACATGATGAGTCCTTGCAGTGCAACTTATACATTGCTGCTACTGAATATTGAAGGTGCTGGGAAGGGATTCCAAAAATAAAGCTATTTAATTTTGGAAGAGTTTGAATTTCTTGCATGTCACTGGGACAAGTGTAGAGTATTTCATCACATGGCAGCATGTCTTGCCTTCCCGCTCGTGTTTAGCACTGTCAATTTGAGAGCAAAGTGTTAACAGGTCAAGAAAAGGTTAGCCCTGACAGAAAGCAAAAATGTCGTCGGTTATTATGGATCACTTGTCATTTTATACCACTGGTGAGGAAACCCCCATTACTTCTTTGATATTTGGGACAAGTCTGGTGGGCAGTAATTGGCTGGATTGAGTTTTGTTTTTCTCATGAAAGAGTCATGTTATGTTTGTTAATTATATATCAATGATGTAGCTGAACTAAATAGCTAAAGACAGAACTGGTTAACAGATTTGGGTCTTTTGTGGCCATATTCAGTGCATTTAGCTCCTGATTGCATGACGTGCAGTGAATTGAATTGGTTTAGCACTTGAATCCACAATGATACAGTATTCTGGAAACAATCGAGAAGGAAAATTGACTGTCATCTGGCTGCAGATGATTGACAATGCAACAGCTTTGTCCTTTGCACTGATGTGCTGAGTTCTTTGACCACAGAGTGTGCGAAATTTATGCAACTATCTCTTTCTATGAGATTTTTTTAATGTCACGAAAACTTACGATTGAGTTTTGAAAAACATCAAATCTTTGAACTGATCCATCGACGCTGTCTAGAGGGTTGTTTCTTTGTGATCAATGTGCAACCAAACTAATGCGATGAGTGCATGAAACTCACAAGTAATGGAATTGTTCACGGCAGATGTGCAATTCATAACTTGAAGGAATTAGTTTGATTAGATTCAAATTTATGACTGAGAATCAATCAATCAATAACTAAAGCATGTTATTACAAATTAGACTGAAACACTAGCACTGGAGATAAACATTTTTGTGTACTTGGAGGTCACTGAGCTGTATCAGGATTACTTTCGGGGAAACCGCAGAGTATATTATTCTACATAGTGGCAATGATATTTCAAAATTAAGTCGTAGAACATTAATCTATGCTTTTGAAATTTGTACCTTTGCTGATGGTTAATGGATAATTACATTTTAAACAAATGGAATTTCACTCTGACTGATTCTGCTTGAACAGTACAAATTCTTTACTCAGGGAATTGTGAGAATCTGAAGCCTGATGCAATGTGGAACAATCAAAGTCAATAACTTTGAAACATATATGTGACAGCTAGATAGCATCTGACAGAGAAAGGGTTAAACGCTATATGCAGTGGCGCAGTGGCTAGCACTGCCACTTCACAGCACTAGGAACCTAAGTTCAATTCCACCCTGGTATCCTAACTTGGCAATAAATGCTAGCGTCGGTGCAGCATCTTGAGAATAGCGAATGACCTGATGAAACCCTAACAAAAGCAGGATCCTTTATTTTATTTGAACTGAATTACTTAATGTGTTTGAAGTGCATCGTTACACATTTGTCAACTATTGTCCTGTGATTAGACAATAATGAAGAAGGGATCATGAGATCGAAATATCCTTTCCCTTCCATTTTCTTTCCAGGAAACTGCTTCTTTTAAAGAAATTGACTTGCTATAGCCATCACACATGCCATCATAATTGACTAATAGCTGGCTAGTTTCTTCTACATGATATGCAACTTACGATAGCTTCAATGCCGTCATCTATCTGTATCATCTTCGCAAAGTAGCATGAAGAGGTTCTAAGTTGCAACGGGTAAACTAGTTGCAAAACTGTCTTATTCTAATTGATTACTTAATCAGGTGGAGGATGGGTGGTGCATAGTTACTGATATTTAATTTACGATGAATTATTATGTATTAGATTCAGATTGGCAGCATTTTTGAATCCATTTTGAAGCTGTATGGCATTGCTGAGAAGGTTAAATTAACGGAAAGTAAGTTTTTTTTGACAGGCGTTTTTGTTCTAAAATAAATTACCTGAGAAAAAGGAGAGATACACAGAACAGTGTCCAACGGTTCACCTCCCCCAATTACTACAATCTACACCTACCCCTCTCCATCTCCATGCCAACGTCCACCGCACCACCTCTGCTGGAATCCACAAGCTTGCAATCACCCAACTGACTCTTCATTGTGGCTTTGTCTGCTGATCATACCTGTGGTTATTTTGTACAAATGATCTTCTATATGCCCTTGTTTATCTCAATTGAAATATATGACTAATAATAACAGCAATGAAAAACACAGAAGAGGATGATGAAAAAATACTTAGTTTTTTTCGTTTCATCCACTCACCATCCAGGTGCTCTGCGGTGTTGTACTGCAACTTTGTCACTCATTTGCAGCTTTTAAATTAAGTGTGAAACCAATATAGCCACTACCAAAAACACAAAGAGAAAAGGAAAGACATAATGAAACGGATGGTTTTTCTCCCCCATATTTGCAGCTCATATTGATTCTGGAGAAACGCTATCTCCAAAACTGCTTGTATTTTCAGTGGTGGTCCTGGTGCTGGTTGTTATAATCACAATTGAATGATAACTGGCTGGTTTGTTCTACATGTTTTGCAACTTAAGATAGCTTCAATACCGTCAGCTATCTCTATCACCTTCACAAAGTAGCATAAAGATGACCTAAGCTGGAGTGGGTGAATTAGTTGCAAAATTGTCTGAGTCCAATTGATCTTTTAATCGAGTGGAGGATAGGTGGTACATAGTTATTGATATTTAATTTACGATGAATTATTGTACATTAGATTCATATTAGCAGCATTTTTGAATCCATTTTGAATCCATATAGCTTTCTTAAGAAGTTCAAATTAATGGAAAGTAAGCAATTTATATGACGAGCATTTTGTTCTGAAATAGACTACAAGTAAGAAAAAGGAAGAGATACACAGAACAGTGTACAACGCTTCACCTCCCCCAATAGCTACAATCTACACCTGCTCCTCCTCCATCTTCTACCCTAACGTCCACTAAACCACCTCTGCTGGAATTTACAGGCTTGCAGTCACCCAACTGACTCTTTATTGTGGCTTTGTCTGCTGATCTTATTGCTCTTGTTTACCTTAATTAAAACATACGACTAAGAATAACAGCGATGAAAAGCACAGAGGAGGGTTATGAAAAGATACATAGTTTTTGCTTTACTGCTCACCAACTAGGTGCCCTGCTGCACCATACTGCAACATTGCTACTCATTTGCAGCTTTTAAATTAAGCATGAAACCAATATAGCCTCTACCAAAAGCACAAAGAGAAATGCAAAGACATAACAAAACAAATAGTTTTTCTCCCCTCTATTCGCAGCTCATATTGATTCTGAAGAAACACCATCTCCAATTCAGTGGAACACCAATCTCCTGATATTTTCAGTGGTGGTCCTGGTGCTGGTCGTTATAATCTTAATCAAAATAATTTCTACACCGCACTGTAGCAGACCTCCAGGTAATTACTGAACTCAAGTACAAAATAACATAGAATGAGTTACTACACAGTGTTTATGCTCTTCTTGGACCTCTCCCTATTATCGTCTCAACTAATAAATCTAGTAAGCTTTTTATATGTCCTTATGTGAATTTCCAGTTAACTTTTAATTACAGCTCTGTTATTCTCTTCACACTGTAGTAATGAGTTTCACGTTCTCGTCATAGTTTATGGGAAGAAGTTTCTTCTCGATTTCCCATTGAAATGCTTGATAATGATCTTGTATTGATGGCTTCTATCTAAGCTTTTGCCCATAAGAGGAAAAACTCCCCTGTATCTATTGTAACAAAGCTTTCATAATTTTATAGAATCCAATTAGGTTATGCTTCAACCTTCTTTTCACAAGAGAGAAGATATCCAGCTTGTGTTGATGTATATACCTGCATATTTTTGGTACCATACTTGCAAATTTTCTCTGAACTGTTGGCGTAATTAGCCAAATTGTTTGTTGACGAGAGTAGACTTTTGAAAGGAAAGTGAGGGGGAGAGCCCTATAAAGGAATAGTAAAAGTCAAGAAATTAGGAAATTATAATACTTATCCATGTATCAGATAGACAAAAATGCAAAAAATTGTTACTACATCATCTATTCATTCCTCACTTTCGTACCATGTTCGTAAAGTATTCGTAAAGTAAAAGCGTCAAATTGTAGAATATTGAAAGCGTATTTAAATGCTCAACTTCAAAGTTGGTAAGTTTCATTATTGCCTTCTAGTTTTAAGTATTTTGCATTAGAGGTTACCTCACACTTGTACTCCTACCACCTTGCGTGATAATAGACAATGACAGGCTAGATTCATTGAATTTCTACAGTGCAGATAGAGCCCCTTTGACCTATCGAGTCTGCACCAGCCTGCCAAATAGTATCCCACCTAGACCAATTTCCCCACCCTATCCCTGTCAGCCTGCATTTATCATTGCTAATCCCTGCACACAACAGGGCAATTTAGCATGACAATTCACTTAACCTGCACATCTTCAAACTGTAGGAGGAAATCCACGCAGACACGGGAAGAACGTGGAAATTCCACACAGGCAGTCACCCAAGGCTCAACTTAAACCCGGGGTCCCTGGTAATGTGAGGGAGCAGTGTTAACCACTGTACCATCGAGTTGCCCCAATAGGCTAGGTACCATTATTCCCAAAACAAAAGGAATTAAAATACTGAAACATTTATTCTTAAAGTTTTCATGACACCAGCTGATGATATTACTGGATGAATAAGATGCCAGAACGAAACTTGCATTGATAGATCATATGTTTGTCTTTATACTTTAGTTAAAATCGTAGTCAGTCACTGAAATTAATCGCACGAGACTGCAGACCCAATTTAACAAAAATGTTTATTGCAAACAAAATCAGAAGAACAAAAATGAAAACCAAAATAATCAAATGTACAAAAAAGGTTCTTTAAAAAAGACAAAACACAACAAAACAGCACTTTCACGTGTTTGCTGACACTGTCTGTTAAGAGAATCAAATCTCGAGCAATAAGTTCAATATATCAAGTATTTACACCTAATTGATTCTCCCTAATTTCTTTTCTATGAACTGTGAAAATCTTCTTACATGAATACGTACGATACTGAGACCTTAGACTTGCTCAGTTTCCAATACCGTGCAGATTCCTAACCGTACGCTTCTAATTTGAAAGCTACACAACACAAACTTGGCTGAATAACAATTTCCGTGAACTGCTCTGAACATTTCCTTTCTATGAGGCAAACAATAATTGCTCCTGAACCTAGTCAGCTGCCCTTGGGACTGCCCTAGATAATATCAAACTTGGGGTTTTCCAAACCAAAATCAATCCTTCATTATTTTGGACTGAAAACAATCTATTGGCTTTAATGTTGACTCATCTGCTATAAATTACCACAGTATAAACAACTTTCCATTGGCAACCATAGGATTCTACTGCCACTTGCATTCTGAATACTATCACAGTGTCATAGAGTCATAGAGATAAACAGGATGGAAACAGACCCTTTTGTCCAACTCGTCCATGCCGACCGGATGTCCTAAATTAATCCAGTTCCATTTGCCAGCATTGACCCCATATCCCTCTAAACCTTTCCTGTTCATGTATCCCACCCAGCTAACTTTTAATCGTTGCAATTGTACCAGACTCCATCTCTTCTTCAGGCAGTTAATTCAGTGCATGCACCATCCTCTGTAAGAAAACATTGCCCCTTAGGTCTCTTTTAATTTTTTTCGTTATTACCTTAATCTTATGCCTTCTAGTTTTGGACTCATAATTTTATAAACCTCTATAAGGTCACCCCTCAGCTTCTGACACTCCAGTGAAAATAGCCCCAACCTGTTGAGCTTCTCCCAAATGCTCAAATCCTCCAAATCTGGCAATATTTTTGTAAACATTTTCTGAACGGTTTCAAGTTTAGCAATATCTTTCCTAAGCAGGGAGACCAGAAAGCAATGTTCCAAAAGTGGCCTAACTAATGTTCTGTGCAGCCGCAACATGACTTCCTAACTCATATACTCAATGCACTGACCAATAAAGGCAAGCATACCAAATGCCCTCTCACTATTCTACCGACCTACGAATCCACTTTCAAGGAACAACATACCTGCAACCAAGGTCTCTATTCAGCAACACTCCCCAGGACCTTACCGTTAAGTGTATAAGTCCTTCCGTGATTTGCCCTACCAAACTACAGCACTTCAAATTTATCTACATTAAACTCTATTCACCACTCATCAACACATCTGATCAAGGTCCCATTGTGCTCTGAGGTAGCCTTCTTTGCTGTCCACTATACCACCTATTTTGGTGTCATCTGCAAATTTACTAAGCATACCTCCTATAATCAAATCCAAATCAAAATCAAATACAAATGGCAAAAAACAATGGACCCAGTACCAATCTCTCTGGCAGACCGCTGGTCACAAGCCTCCAGTCTGAAAAGCAACCTTCCAACACTCGCCTTTGCCTCCTACCTTCGAGCCAATTTTGTATGCAAATAGCTAGTTCCCCCAGATTCCGTGTGATCTAACCTAGTTAACTAGTCTACCATGCAAACCTTGTCAAACACCTTGCTAAAGTCCATATCGACAATGCCCACTGCCTTAGCTTCATCAGTCTTCTTCGTCACGTCTTCAAAAGCCTCAATCAAGATAGTGAGCAATAAATTCCCATGCACAAAGCCATTTTGACTATACAGTACCTAATCATTCCTTGCCTTTCCAAATACATGTAATTGCTGTCCCTCAGAATACCCTCCAACAACTTGCCCACCATTCACGTCAGGATCACCAGTCTATAGTTCCCTGGTTTCTCCTTACCACCTTTCTTAAATAATGGCAACACATTCGCCAACCTCCAGTCTTACGGCACCTCACCTCTGGCTATCAATGGTGCAATATTATGGGGTGGCATGATGGCTCAGTATATAGCACTGCTGCCTTACAGTGCCAGGGACCCAGGTTCAATTCCAACCTTGGATGACTGTCTACGTGGCATTTGCACATTCTCTCTGTGTCAGTGTGGGTTTCCTCTGTGTGCTCAGGTTTCCTCCCACAGTCCAAAGATATACAGGTTAGGTGGGTTGGCTGCGCTAAATTGCCCGTAGTGTCCAGGGATGTGTAGGTTAAGTGCATTAGCTAGGGGAAATACAAGATTACAGCGATAGATTAGGGGGCTGAGTGTGGGTGGGATGCTCCTTAGAGAGTCAGTATGGACTTGTTGGGCCAAGTGGCCTATTTCTGCACTGTAGGGATTCTATGAAATGTCTCAGCAAACAGCCCAACCATAGCTTCCCACAAGGTTTTAGGATATATTTGATCCGGTCCCGGGGATTTATCCACTTTTGTGCATTTGAAGATGTCCAGCACCCCGTCCGCTGTAATATGGACACTTTTCAAGATATCACAGTGCTAGGAAATCACTATTCCGGAAGAGCCTCTTGTAAGCTTTGTCTTTTTTTTTAAAGGTAAATACTTCACTAAAGAGACCAGCACTCATGAGCACCTTTTTGACATCCAAACTCCTAGATAATTTTTTTTTCAGTTTATTCGTTGGTGGGCCTCAGATGTCACTAGCTGGGCCAGCATTTATTGACTATCTCTAGGTGCCCCTGAGAATATGGTGGTAAGCTGCCTCTTGAACTGCTGCAGTCAACATGTTAAGAAATGCAAAAGTTATAGATCTTTCTTCTTAATGCCTTGACGGTAGCACTGCATTTATGCAATTGTTAATTTTGTTCCTGCTTTAAGATATCTAACCAATTAAAAAATAACTTTTATAGATAACGGAACTGGAGACCAAGTTGCAAATGAGGTATGTACTATATTCCCATTACGGCTTTTGCTTTGTACTCAGATTGATGGCAATTTTAGGTGATTATCTTTGAGGATTATCTTTGAGAAAGGCTTATGAGGGGAAAGTTTCACATTATAAGTGATCATCATGCTACAAAAGATGAGGATGGCAAGTAATAATAAGAAATATTAATTGCTTGACTCCAAGCTTTGAATATGAGCAGAAACAAAATATTTTACGAGATATGTCAGTTTGATGTGCAGTTTATTGCATAGGCAAAATGGTGTCTAAACGAGTCGACAGTTTGTATCCAAATGTTTGTACTGGTGCAACGTTTTCTATGGGGGTGAGGGTGGGGTGGCGGGGTAGCTGGGAGGTTGGTGAGCAGATCAGATGAAGATGAAAATACGAAACATTAACTTTGAAGCCGGGATACAAGTGAAATTTTATCCTGGAATGCTTAATATAACTGAAGCCTAGAGAATGACAAATCTGGTTTGACCGCATGGATTTCCTCCGGGTGGTCCGGTTTCCTCCCACATCCAAAAATGTGCCGGTTAGGTATATTGGTCGCGCTAAATTGCCCAAAGTGTCCAGGGATTTGCAGGCTATGTGGATCAAGCATTAGAAATGTGGGGTGCAAGCACACAGTGGGGTGGGGTGGGGGGTGGGGCGGTGGGTCTGGGTGGGGTGGGATGCTGTTGGGAAGGTCGGTGCAGGCTCGATTTGCCGAAAGGCCTGCTTCCAAACTGTGGGGATTCTACGATTCTATGGTTCGATTGTCCTTATCCTAGGGGGAGGTAATAATTTTATTCTCTAGCACAAATCCATTGCGACGTCTTATTAACAGGACGAGATGACCACTGTCTCTGGCATCCCAAAGTTTCTAGCAATGAAATCTGGAGTACATCCAGCGACGCATCGCTTTTATAAATTCTGTTTTCGAACCGTTAGAGACTGCCCAATATCCCTGCTGTCAATTTTGTATTACTTTCGTAAGAGAAGACTTTTCCTCCTTGCATTCAGCTGCTGGTCATTTTGTTTTTATTCTTACAAACTTTTCTTACATTAGAGACATCACTGCAATCACGCGATTACTCGACCCCTGAAAATGGCCACGCAAGTGGACAGGGTGGTAAGGAAGGCGTATGGCATGTATGCCTTTAGTGGTCGAGGAATTGAGCGCAGGAGTCAGGATGTCTTTTGCTTCTTTAAAAGACTTTAGTTGGGCCACACTTGAAGTACTGCGTTCAGTTCTGGTTGCTACATTACAGGAAGGATGCCGAGGCTTTGGAGAGGGTGCAGAAGAAGTTTACCAGGATGCTGCCTGGATTAAAGGGTATGAGCTATAAAGAGAGGCTAGAAAAACCTGGGTTAATTTCTCGAGAACGGTGGGGGCTGAAGGGAGTCCATAAAATTATGAGGTGCATATGTAGGGTTGACAGTCAGAATCTTTTACTCAAAAGTTGAAATATCTAATACTAAAGAGCATGCATGTAAAGTCAGAAGGCGAAAGTTCAAAGGATATGTGAAGGGCAAGTTTATTTTAACACAGAAAGTGGTAAGAGTCTGGAAGGCGTTGTCAGGGGTGGTGGTGGAGGCAGATACGATCTGGGCGTTTAAGGGACTTTTAGATAAGCACATGGATATGCAAGAAATGGAGGGACATAGACCAAGGCAGGCAGAACGGATTAGTTTAATTTGGCGTCATGTTCGGCACAACATCATGGTCTGAAGGGCCTTTTCCCGAGCGGTACTGTTCAGTGTTCTATGTTAACGTCTCATGCTCTGCTTCATCAGAGCACTTTTAGCTTCAGTTGTTACTAAATGACGGTGCTTCCCGACAGTGCGTACAGACCATGATTGCTTTGAAGTGATTAAAGTGGAAACTCAGTTGGCTTTGTCACTTGAGTGCTGTGGGCTTAGACCAAATATAAGTCTAGAATGTGAGCGAGTAGTGCGCAAACTCATTCTGTCAATCTATCTTTCATGTAATCGTTTGTGAAATGAAACTCCCATTTTCCACCCTGAATGCAAAGCAATTGGGTTCATGGTCAATTTTTTGCTCATTCCCACAACGAATGCAAAATTTCCATTACTCACTGGCTGTTTGTGACATCGAAAACGGAGGGCTGCTTCTGATGTAAAAATGCTTTAAAAATTTTACCAGCGACAGCCAAGAAGAAAAACTCTGCAGTTGTATGAAGTCAGGGAAATTTTTTTAGCACATTGCATATTGGCATATAATATCAAAGCAGATATTTCACAAACACCCTGGGGGGGTTTCATTGGTAGAATTCTGTCCAGTTTGTACCTGCGGTGTTATGGGTCGTGAAGTACAAGATGCCCAATACAATAACGAAGAAGAAAGCATTTATTCGAAACCCACAGCAAAAGGCTAGTAAACATATCAGCACTACTGTTGTAGCTAGTTATATATTTTCTCACTTAGAGAATCTGCCGTCCGTTATTTACAAATATTGTAACAAATGAGCTAATTATTTTCAGGATGAAGACATGTCCGATGCCACAACTTATGCGAAGTTGAATATCAGCCGCTCAAACATCCACCGTGATCCAGATCAGGCTGTGAGCGATACAAAGAGGTTGAGCGTGCAGAGTGAAAACCCAGCAAAGAGTGGGTCGGCGCCAATTCCAAAAAATAATGAGGGGTCGATAGTGTACTCGGCCTTACCACAACCGGGTCAGAGCGAGGCTGGAGTTCGATTCGGTCCCCCACCGACTGCCGGAATGAA
The DNA here is from genome assembly GCF_021869965.1 of Rhincodon typus. Classification (NCBI taxonomy): domain Eukaryota; kingdom Metazoa; phylum Chordata; class Chondrichthyes; order Orectolobiformes; family Rhincodontidae; genus Rhincodon; species Rhincodon typus. Next base: position 18,933,464 of record NC_063366.1, on the reverse strand, counting down.
GGACGAGCAGATCGTGTATGCAGCAGTGTGTTTGTAGTGTTTGTGCCCAACTGGACCTTGCATTTTCTAATGGGTGAAGTACAGTCAATTTAAGCCAAGTTTAGGGATGAGTGTAGCGTTTAACAGATTATTCAACTCCCTGCTCTTCGTAAGTGCAAATGTTATTGTAAATGATTGTTTGTTTTATACGCAGATTCATTGACAGTAAATATTCTTATGGCAAAACCTTAATTATTCAATGTGAAAGCAAAATATGACAACATTTTAGTGACATGAGCGCTTCAAGTTGTTCCAAAAATTTCACCTGAACAAGTTCCAAGAATCAGACAACGACGTTAAATGTCATTCCCTTGATGTTCTGTCTGAAATAAATCTGTTACATTTGTTCTATTTATCTTCATTTATCGTGATGCTTTCAATTATGTATATTCCTTCTAATTTCTAGCGCAAGAATTAGGTGAATAAACTAGTGTTCGATGGGAAAGTGTTTCTATCCCACCACTTGCCGTGTTAAATTTAACTAATAAAACTATTCTGGAATTGTAAGCTGCCCTGGTATTGCCATGAAACTGCCATGATTATTTTAAAAAAGTTATCTGATCCACTAACATATTTTCGAGAGGGTTGTCAGTCATCCTTAGTTGTTCCAGACGACCTGTGACTGCAATGATTTGAATCTTAGTTGCTAAGATGGCCCAGCAAGCCACTCAGTGCAAGTACAATTAGGGATGTGCAATTCATGGTGTCTTTGCCTGCGACGTCCCTTCCTCTTGAAAGGACGAATACAAGTAGCCCAGGTTTAAAATTAAGCTTAAAAGATAGTGTTCAACAATTTCTGGTTCGCCCATGAATACCCAAATCGAGGTTAATGATCTATTGGTTTTTGTTGCGCTGAATACACTTACGGTGGCATCCAGCGCCCCCTGGTGTAAAACATTCTAAATATTCGCAACATATTGAATGAAGAATGTTCTTCCAATCAATTCTCAACTTTAACCCTTAACTGATAACGGTGTCCCTAGTTCTTGATTGTGCAGATAGGCTGTCCTACATGGGACTAAGGCACCTCAGAATCGCATGCATTTTCCTCTCACTCTTCTAAATGCCTGGGATGTGGGGACAAAGATAAGCAATCTATCATCATCGGACAGCACACGTATTTCATGAGGCAAAGTCATGATGAAAGTTTGCACAGTAGTCAGCACTACTGCCTTAGGGATCAGGGTTCGATTGCAGCCTCGAGTGATTGTCTGTTCTCCACGTTACTGTGCGGATTTCAGGTTTCCTCCTACAGTCCATAGATGGGCAGATTAGGTAGACTGGCAACAGGAACCTGCAATGTCCAGGGATGTGTGGGCTAGGTGGATTAGGCATCATAAAAGCAGGGTTAGGGAAACAGGTTCGGGGTCTGTGTGGGATGCGCTTCAGAGGGTCAGTTGAGACTCAGCGGGCAGAGTGGTCTCTTTCTGCACTGTAGGGATTCTATGATTTGTAGTGCTACTTCGATAGAAAATAAAACTGACAATGTATCCAGCACCTCCAACCATTTACTGATTATAATGTGAAGTGAAGCGAATTGGCTGAAACATGGAATACTGGGGACTGCTGGAGTAGGTTGGAATGGTGATGTCCTTCCAATTGATTTTACATTTCTAAATCAAGATGATGAGCGACCTGAAAGGAAACTTGCAGGTGGAGGTGTTCTCATATATCTGTTTCCCTTTTATCCTTCTAGATGGAAGCAGTCGTGGGTTTGTTAGGTGCTGCGTAAGGATGCTTACCTTACTTCCGTGGTGAATCATGTGCACCTTCTATGTGTATCAGTCTGGAGGGTTTAGAAAAAAGAGGCAGCATAAACATTTTATGAATAATTTAGTTATACTCACATAATCAGAGTATGTTCATTGATTAATCTAATGTTATATTATTCCGCGTGATTGAAGTCAATGTAGAATTACTTTAATATAATTTGACTCTGCTCAGCCTCACTTGAAAAAGAAATGCGCCACGTGATTTTGGGTAACATGAAGGCAACATCATGACAGAGGTCTCTGTTTCGCTCATTTCCATTTCACAGAGCCAGATTCGACAGGTAGAATAAGGTGAATTAACATCCTCCTATATTATTACATTCTCATCAGTCAACAGAGGAAGGCAAAGAGACAACTGCTGTAAGAAGAAAAAGTGTATATTAATAGCTGTGCTTACATTAACTTTGTTTAATTTGAAGCGACTAAGATGAGGAATAATTTGATTTGTCATTGTCGCATGTACCTAAGTACAATGCAAAGTTTTGTTTTGTGAACAGTACAGGCAGATCATAGCAAACAAGGACAAACAGATTATAGGGTGCTTAGACAGAACAAGGCATACAAGGTTACGGTTGCAAAGCAAGATGAACAGGAACAATATCAACATTATTTGAAATTAGAAAGGCCCATTCAGCAGTCGAATAACAGCAAGGAAGAAGCTGGTCTTAAACCTGTTGGTAAATGCGTTCAAGCTCCTGCATCTTTTGCCTGATGGAAGAGGTTGGACAGGAGCATAATCATTTGGGTATGTAAATTTTGGGATTTAACTGGTAACAGTATTTAAGTTTGTAAATGTATAGTCTTTTAGAGGTTTATTACTCAACACTATGTGCCAACTCATGTCACAAGAATATCTCTCTCCCTCGCCCCTTATAAACACACTGTATAACTTCAGTATTCCATCTTTTCACATAGTTTTGAAGTTGGAAGCAATTTTTCGGCCATATCATTCGTCATCAAAATGAATAAACTCCTTCATGCACCCATAGCTACAGAGATAAAATCATCGCCTAACAGATAGCCCCTAAAATTAAATAGTCAGGTGTCTAATTTAATGAGGAGCATGATGAACAACAAGACTATCAGAAGCTCAGAGGAACAGAGGAGTTGGGGGATCTTGGAATGCTTGTCTATGGCTTTTAGTAAGAACTCCATATTTTTAAATTCTATATTCTTGTAATAACCTTGTAATAATATTCAATTTCCTTCGGTAATCTATTGTTGTACTTGCATGCTAAGTTATGTGAATTGTGTACCAGGACACCCAAATATTCCTGCAATCTCTTTCCATTTAAGTAATATGCCTCTTTTGTCATATTAAAAAATCATGTTTCCTAACATTGTGTTGCATCTGTCAAATTATTGCCCACTGTGATTCCCTTTGTAGGCTCTTTATCTCCTCTTAATAACTTACCAGCTCCCCTATCTTTGTGTAATCAGTAAATTTACCGACCATACATGCAGTCCTTTCATTCAATAGATTCTAAATAATCTACGGACTGCCACTTATCCACAAGGTACTTTCTTGACTTTCTAGTCTTATCTCTTTGCTTCTTCCTTGCAACTTGGATTCCCAATTAGCTCTGTATCATCAGAAAGCTAATTCTTTCAGTCTCTTCATCTAAGTCATTTATTTTGGACTGAAAATTCCAAAAGCCCTAATACTGACATTGGTACTCTGCTCTAATACAATGTTGCTGGTCAGAATATGTCGCATTTCTGCCTGTTTTCTACTACCCACCCATTAACCTACCATTGCTCACGTAAATACGTGCCTTCCACCCCATGAACATCTATAATGTGTAATAGATTTATATGTGGCGCTTTATCGAATGTGTTTTGGAAATTCGCAGTTTCTCTCACTGACTAGTGCCCCTTTATTTACTCTATTAGTTGTGTCTTCACAAAATAGCTAAGAAAATGGTCAGATAAGATTTAAGTTCCATAAAATACATGCCAACCCCAACTGATTTTTTTGGGAAATATATTGTTAACCACTCCTTAATAATAATTATTAAACCAATAGCTGGTGTCAGTCCACATTTTATCTCTTTCTCCTTTCTTGAATTATGATCTTGCATTTACCCTCTTCCTATTCAGTATAATCATTATAGAAACAATAGAATTTTGGAAGGTCACAACCATTTTATCTCGTATTCCGACCTCTTTCAGAATTCGAAGATTTCACGAGATTATTGGTTCTTTTTCCAGTATGTTTTCTCTACTGATATGAATTACATTCCTTATTCGCATGAGTCAACGAATCCCTTTCTTAAAAAGATGTTTTAGCTTAAAAACATTTCATAACTTTTTTTTAAGATATCTGCTATTTCCTGGTTCCCCATTATCATAATTAGGAAGTCCAGGAAGAACGTAACATTTCTATTACAAGGGCAGTTAAATGCAGAAGAAAGGAGATTATATTTCAGTTACACAAGACATTGATGAAACCACATCCGGAATATTGTACACAGAATTGTAAGGATGGATGCAGACATGGTGAAAATAGTGCAGAGAAGGGTTCTTCTAATAATACTTGAACTGAGTTGGCTGTCTTACGAGGAAAGTTTGGGAAGTCAAGGCTTGTATCCAATGGGCTTAGAAGACTAAGGGGCGACTTGGTTTAAACATATAATGATGGATCCTGACAGGGTGCATATACAACAGCTGTGATACGATCTAAAGCCAATGGGCGGCTGAGTAGTTAGCACTGCTAACTTCACAGCATCAGCTACCTCTTTTTAAAAATTTCTCCCTATTTCTGCGTGGGCTTCCTACGGGTGCCCTAGTTTCCTCCTATAGACTAAAAATGTGTTTGTTAGGTGGATGGGCCATGCCGAATTACCAATGGTGTCTAAGAATGTGCAGGTTAAGTGGGAAAGCCATGGTAAATGCCGTATTTTGAAGACAGAGTGGGGGTTAGATCTGATTAGGTGCGATACACCTCCGAAGGTTGGTGCTGACTCGATGGGCCAAATGGCCACTTCTGCACTGAAGGGATTCTATGGGTCTAAAATCAGAAGTTTTTGTTTAAAGAAAAGAGGGGTCGCTCACTTAAGACAAAGATAAGAAAAATTCATTTTGTCATACAGGGTCTTTCGATCTTTTGCCCTTCATTGTCAATGAGCAGAGGTTTTGACTACCTTTAAAGCAAATATTGCTCAGCAAGGGAATGAATGTTTATGGATTATGTGGAGATGTGGAGTAATCAGAAAAGTCACGATCTTATCGAATGGTGGAAAAGGCTTGAGAGGCCCAGTGACCTACTTCTTCTCCTATTTCATATGTTTATATCATTTTTCTCTTCTCAGCCTTTACTGGATCAAAGACTGCTTTTCTGCTTCTGGCCGTGAGACAGACACTTATTTTTGCATTTCTTGTTATTTCTACTTTCGCTATTTTGTCATTTTTTAAAAAATTCATTCATGGGATGAGAGTGTTATTGGCCTCACCAACATTTATTGCCTATTCCTAATTGCCCAGAGGGCAGTTAAGAGTCAGCCACATTGCTGTGGGTCTGGAGTCACATCTAGGCCAGACCAGGTAAGGACGGCAGTTTCCTTACCTCAAGGCCATTAGTGAACCAAATGGATTTTTCAGACAATCCACAACAGTTTCATAGTCATCACCGTACTCTTAATTCCAGATGTTTTATTGAATTCAAATGCCACCATCTACTTTGCAAGGATTCGAATCAGGGTCCCCAGAACATTACCTGGGTCTCTGGATTGACCGTCCAGCGATAATATCAGTAGGTCATTGCCTACATTGCTGCATTTTAAAACTCTGCCAATCTACAAATTTAGCGGTATTCTTCACCACTATTTTGCTGCCTTTTAAAATATATGTGCCTGGTAAGAACGGCCAATTGCAAGCCCTTCCAGCTCAGAAAACACCCCTGTTGTCAGCAATAGAACGCTTCACTTTCACCTGTCTCATTCCTAACCTCAGAAATGGATATTTGCCTATATTCAAATTGCGCTTGCAATTATTATGCTGCCTCAGTCCACAATCATCGCTCTACAGCATCACAAGTTTGTGAGGCGAAGTTCCACTCCAGCAACTGGAGAATATAATCTTGACTGATGCTCATGCTGCAGTATGATGCGATGTTAAATGTGCCATCTTTGGAATGAAACACCATCAGTTCTTTCAGATGAACCAAAAAAGAATTCAGCACAATTTCAAAGGTTGACCTTCATTATTCTTTTATGGGATTTGGACAAGGCCAACACTGGTTCCACTTGATGAACCTTTCCTGAGGACACGGAAGAATTAAACATCTTGCTGCAACTGTTAGGGGACCATATCAGTTTTGCTATGCAACTGATGCAATGCAATGAACATAATTACTAGATTTCTGCAATTCCAAATTTATAAACTGAATTTAAAACCCCCAGCTCCAAACATGGGATAAGAGCTCATTATTAATGTTGACTCCAGCTCCCACCACTCTGCACCCTCCCACCCAAGTCCAGTAGACTATGCTTCACCATCACATCTCCTAACGTTATCAAAGCAGCTTATCCACCTAATGCCTCATTTTAATACTAGAGAATTGGTTGCTGTGTAGCCTACATTACACCAGTGAATGTAGGTTGGTATATATGCTAAAGAAGGAGTGGACGAGGGGAAAAGAGTAGATAATAAGTAGAGATACAAAGAGAGAAAATGGTTGGGCAGACAAAGGAATGGGTGAAGGTCAATCTGGGAGAATGAATAGCTGCTAATGGGAACCATTAGTAGATGACAGTAGGTTGTTTGTGTTAGCAGCCCATGTGATCATGAGTTATGATGTGTGGTGTTGGGATAAGGAAATGGGAGAAGGTGCTTAGGCAATAAAATTATTGAACTTGATGTGGAATCCTGAAGGTTGCAAGGTGAAAATGGGTGCTTTTATTTCAGATTGTGCTGAGCTTTGCTGGAGCACTGCAACAAGTCCGAGACAGAGATGATGGCCAGGGAACACGGTGATGTGCTGATATGGCAGGCAACTGGAAGCAGGCAGAACATATGTGCTCTACAATGTGGTCATCCATTCTGCACTTCATCCCCCCAGTATGGAGGAGACCACATTGTGAACAGCGAATACAGTGGACTTTAATACCAGTTAGTGTCAAAAGAAGTAAAAGCACTTAAACCAATTTCCCTTTAGCACTTGTACACATTGTCAGTGTGGGGAAATATTAGACTCGTCTTTGCCCACCGGATTTCCCATAACTGGAGACACTTCTGTTTTTAAATAATAAAACCAGCTTTTTAAAGTAAACCACAGTACATTAACAAAATATAGAACTTCCTCATCGTGTTTACGGATACATGTTCTCAGGTCAGAGATTGACGTCAATGATTTGTCAGTTGAATAATTTGCATCCTAGTTTTCACGAAATGTAGATCCACATTTCATGTTGTTCTAGTCATTTCTAAGCTTCTCCCAGCCTCCACAACCTGCAGCTCCACAAACAACTGACAAAGGCGATTCATATTTCCCTGTAGGACTACTGCATCCACTTTCTGTAGCTTTTGATTTGACTCCACTGAAGGTGATTGGTTTGAAATTGAGCCAAAGGCAACAATCTGTACTGTAATAGTTCAAAGGTGGAATGGAGGCAGAGAGAAGGGAGGAGTGAAAACAGAACATTCCGGACAAGGTATCCATTGAAGTTATATGTTATTAATATCTTTGCAGCGTTGGATTTCATTTTGTTAGTGATTGTTCAGTAATTATTTACATGTCTTTAATCTCAATTGATATGGTTGGTATAAGTGAAAACAATTGAGGCAGAAAGTTACCTATTCCACTTCCGACTTTTCAAAATGTAAGAAGTATCAGTGTGGTGAGTTATGTTCCGTTTATGTAATTTGGTAAAAGTTTGCTTAGACTGGAATTCCTATTATTAAGTTAATGCATATTTTAAACAGTAAACTGCATGATAAATGAACGTTATTAGAAACATGTCTATTTTAAAACAAATCATATTCTACAGAAACAATAGGTGAAAAAATTGTTATGCAATATCCCAGTGGATATTTCAATATCATTTCATTTATTTTCAGAGTGGCAAATTCACTCCAGGGAAAGTTACCTCAAACGTAAAAATAAATTTTATTACATATGCAATAGGCGTTCTAGGCGGGCTTAGTGGACTTCGCAAATCCACAGAGAGAAAATGTATTCTTTTGTAAATGAGTGCTGAATGTGTCGAAGCAGAAAATCGGCAAAGGACTGAAAATCGTTAGGTGGGAGGTAGTGGACATAGGGGAGGAACAAATACATTAATTATACATCAACTATACATTCATTCTAAATAAGATAATAGAAGCAATTATCAGTGACAAGTGTGAGAATCAGTTATGCATACCTATTTATTTAATAGAGTCAACTTTGATTCAGAAGTGAAATACCACGCCTGATCAATTTTTCTGAACAATCTGAGGCAAAAGGAGGGACCAACAGGTTGATGAGTAATTGTATTATAGGGACATAGGAGCAGCAGTCTTAGGAGCAGAAGCATCTTTAGCATCATGGCTGATCTTGTTGCAGTCTTACTTCCACTTTTCTGCGTGCACATTATAACCTTTGACTAAAAATCTACCTACTTCAACTTTGAATAAATGTAAGTACCCATTGCATTCCGGGGAAAATTAACAAGTTTGTGAGAGAAAATATTCCCCTGCATTTTAGATAAAGCCCAATTGATTGACACAGTCATCCACTACCTTGAACGCACAAAAACAGAAGTTGCTGGAAAAGCTCAGCAGCTCTGGCAGTATCTGTGAAGAAAAAGCAGAGTTAACGTTTCGGGTCTGGCGACCCTTCCTCAGAACTTTGAACGCACACTTCGTTCACTATCAATGCATAGTGGCTGATGTCTTTGCCATCTACAAGATGCACTGCAGTCACTCACCCAGGCTCCTTCAATAGCACCTTTCAAACCTGATGCCTTTATGCTGAGTTAGACAAGGGAAGTAGATGCATGGGTAACCACTATTGCCCCTCCAATTCACACACTATCTTGACTTGGAACTAAATTGTCGCTCCTTCACTGTTTGCTTGGTTAAAATCTGGGAACTCAATCTCTAACAGACTAGTGAACGTCCTAGGAATGCAGCAGTTCAAGAAGGCCGCTCACAACCATCTTTTCAATGGCCAATTAGAGTCGTAAATAAATATGGACCCAGATAGCAATGTCTTCATTACTTAAAGGAATAAGGAAACCTCTTATCTGAAAACCATGTGCCCTAGATTTAAACTCCTCCACAAGAGATATGCTCCCAATTATCCACCCTAATCGGTCCCAACAAACCTTACATATTTTGATAACATGACTTCCCATTCTTCCAGTTTCCATTGGGTATAGGCATAGCCAGTTCTATGCCTCGTCATAACACAGTACCTTCATCCCAGGGATGAATTGAGTGAGCATCTTTTGAACTCCTTCAAAATTAACCTCAACTTTTGTTTTCTCGACAACGATATTAAAATTATTTTTAAAAAAAACCTAGATGTGGTCTTTGTCTTCATCTGGTCTCTCAAACAAACCTTGATGGCACCTATCACGAAAATGTAGTAAATGATGTCAAAGGCTATTTCGGTTCAGGTTAAATCATGGTTTAGGTAACTGTGAGAGTTGTTTACATTGTAGCTTAGGAGTAAAATTAGCGCTAGGAATAGGTCATGCACCATTGGCTAACTGACCTCCTTCTGTTATCTATGATTCTATACTGTGGTACTTTAAGGGAGAAAATCGTTGTTGACCTTCTTTCTAGTACCCAATCAAAACATTTGATTCATTGAGCTGCTCCTAAATGCAATTGAACACTTTAATTGGTTATTTGCCACTTCAGCAATTATTACAAACCTAGTTATTAGAATGATGAAACATTAACTGCAGTGATTTATTTATTTAGAACAGAATCCCGATAGTGTAGAAACAGGCTATTCAGTCCAACATGTACACACCAATTCTCCAAAGCACACCCCAGCCAGACTCATCTCCCCTTACCCTTCCCTGTAAGCCTGCATTTTCCATGGCTAATCCACCTAACCTGCATTGTGGATCTTTGGACTGTGGGAGGAAACCAGGGCACCTGGAGGAAACCCACACAGGCTTGGGGAGAATGTGCAAACTGCACATATACAGTCACCTTGGGGTGGAGTCAAACCTGGATTCCCGATGCGGTGAGGCAGCAGTGCTAACCACGGAGCCATAGGTTCATCATGATTGTTTTATTGAACGTGTTCCTCAGAGATTTCTTCTAAAACCTTAACTTCAAATTAAACAATCACAGGAACAAACATGGTTGTATTCTGCATATGAAACAAGTTTTAACATTCTTGCTAGTAGGATACTTAAAGTGCTGACAAATTTCTTCAGAATTAGGAACGTGAGGGCATCTTACTTGTTGGGTATCAAGGTGGACGTAGGAACATAAGAAGGTGTCAGTGTAGAGATAGGAATCATGTCGGTATCATTGGAGAGCTTTATTTTTTGAACACTGTTCTTTGACTTTCCCATCAAATACCACGAATGAAATGTAGGATTTTCAAAATACTTTTGTGATTTCTAGATCGCTGAGAAGCAATGAACCCCATTGGCCTGCTCTGGACTTCGATACTATTGTTGAGTGAGTTGTTTATTTTCTTTCTACATGTAGTTACTGTATGGCAGAGCAAATTTAAGTAGCTGCAGAAGCATATGATAAAATAAAAAATAATACTACATCTTAGTTATTGGAATTTACCTTACAGCCACAGACGCAAGCAAATTCCAAGTGTATCAAGAACCTCTCCACATTGAAGCTACAGAGGGAGAAACAGCTCACTTTCTCTGCACTTACAATGCATCTCATGATCAACTGGTTGGAGCTTTCTCGTGGCACAAAGACATTAAAAATGGAACAGGAGATACCAAAGTAACCAATAAATCTGAAAAATTCATGGGTAGGATAATCCAGGTAGATAGACGCTCTTTCAGAACCAATCGAAATGCTTCCATCGCGCTTACGAATCTGACACAGGATGATTCGGGCATATATTACTGTCAGGTAATATTGTTCTTTGAGGAAGAGTTTGGACCAGGAACAAGGTTAACAGTTAAATGTAAGTTTACACGAAGGGAATGAGAACAATAATGAATGTGTTGGACGAGTGCGTGATGGGTTTAAAATTAGGAAGACGTGATAGAATTCGAGCTGGGTGAGTTAGATATCCAGATAGATAGATAAAGAGAATTAATTGTTGTCGTGGCCCATATTCTCACATTAGAAAACACTTGCAGTTTATCTTAATATATGGGGTGGCTGCCTTGCAAACTGTTGTATTTTATGGAATAATTTACTGTTAAAAATGATGACTTCAAACAGGTGAATGAAAACTTGCATGGCATGAGGCACGCAACTGCTTTATATAAAATGCAACAGGTACTGAGCCGACATATTCAATGATAAATACAGCAAAAATGTCCTTCTAATGCCATTATAGTAACTTTAATTAACTTATTTGAACATGTCATGACACACCTCTGGGACAGGTACGCATCGAATCTAGACCTTTCAGCCAAGGAATAGAAACACTACCAACGTACCACAAGAGACTAATAGTGGTGGTAGTGGGGGCTGGGGGACGCTGGGGGGCGGAAGCCGGGGAAGTATCCATTATTGATAACCAAGAGCGAAAGTAAATGTGAGGACTCAAGACCAATGAATAATGGAACGTGTAAGGGAATTGGCATCAAGCCGAGTGAGCATTGCATTGAATTGTAACAATGAAACTTGGAAAATAAGTGCTGAATTTGATTCTTTTTGTTTTCCATAGGCAGACAGCCACTCGTGAGCAGCAGAAGGTCTCTGCTTTGGCAGATGATTCTGACTGGACTGAAACTTGCTGTGTTTTCTGTCTGCATCATTATCACAATTTCTCTCGCATATTTCAGTGAGTCTTGAGGATTTCAAATTGGATTTGCTGCAGAGCGAGAAGAGTTGATCCAACCATCGAGTATCCCACGAATAATGGTTAAACTTTATCGATTGGGGTACCGTATGGTTTTTTGACGTTTGTACTATAAGATCAAATTATGAATGAAACAATTCTAATTGTTAAATGGGAACAAAAATATAGTAGGTACTAACACAATTTATATGTCCATCGTTTCCTGTGTGCACTTTTATATCTATTATCATTAAAATATAGCATTTTGTGTTATTGAAGTAATTAAATCAGTTCATTGAAAAATGCGGGTATGTTTATTCTGCCATGCCCCACATAATCACTTTAAGTTTGATCTATTGTCTAATGGAAAAACAAAACCACGTGCTATTCAGTACTGTCCAGTTTTACGCCAAGGTAAGTTAGGAGCTGGATGGGTGGTGACAAGTGGCATGTAACATCAATGGCACAAATATCAGAAAACCCTCCCTGAACGCACAAGTCAAACATTTATCAGTGTTAGTGATTGGCTAATACTTTGTATCCTTCATGGGCATTTAATAGAAATTTGTCTAATATAATTTACCAAGAGCTATGTATGTATCTCTGGATTTCGAATTGCTGTTCTACTGTGAGGCGCAATGACGGAGTTTGCTTCGGTGAGAAACGTTCCAGTGTTTTGTATTTTCATTGTCCCTCTTCGTTCTTTGCTCGTTCTCGACTGTTGAAGCTGGGCTTTGAAATGTTTCTCCACTTTGTGCCTTCACTGTGAAAATCAGAGATTCAAATGTCAGGAACAAGACAAAAACAAAATCCCTGTCTAGATACCCAGTAGTAAGACTCAATAGCACATTCGAAAGTAACTACATGCTTTAAAGTAATTACTTTATATATTTCCACTATGTTTTATGATCTAAGCCATTACTTTTTACGGGATTCTCATCGTCCAGTTTTGGCCATTCTGCAAAATATGTGCAATCGGTAAGGTAAGTTGGTACTCAGCAAAACATAGATGGCTGATATTTACTTGGGCCATATTATAATATTGTATTTGTAAAGAATTAGATGACGTATATTGTTCTTTAAGTGATCAGTATTAGTGGTAAGTACTACTGTAAAGGCTCTAACTGCGGTTTCAAAGGAAAATACCTTAGTGTTTAATTTGAAAGAAAAAGAGCTAAGTGATCACGAAAAGGTGCAGAATCAGTGTCATCTTAGTTGCACATTATCTTCTAATGACGTTTGAATTTGCTTCTGGGATGTGGACAATGCTGCGAAGTTGCTTTCTTTTGCAATGCATCAACACGAAGCTATTGTACAAAATACAATGTCTTACTTATTATTGTTTTGCCATGCTGAGGCTAGAATATGAACATAACAACATAAGAATTAAGAGAGGAAGTAGGCCATTTGGCTTTCAAGACTGCTCCGTCATTCAAATACTACATGCCCATTCCTGACTATTCTTGAGAGCTTTTGATCTCTTGCCTAACAGGATTCTACCTGCTTCCATCTTAAAATTATTAAAAGACACCACCTCCATCAATGTTCCAAAATCTAACGAATTTGAAGTTAAAACCAACGCATCTACCACGTCATTTTCCACCTCTTTTAAAATGCTCGCATGAATTCCATCAGATCCCGGAGAGATATCAACATGGAACTACATCGATTTGTTCAGTATCTACTGCCTACTGATTAAATGTTTACCAAGTTCCTCACTTATTTCAACCTCCTTTGTAACTATGCTGATGGCTGCATTTGTGCATCTTGACAGCAATATGAGCACTTCCCTGTTCCTTATTTCTTAGACAGCAAGAAGGTTGTCTGATATACTACAAGGAATCTCCTGCGAATATGTGATAGTCATTACAATTCAGACCTCTTATTAAATTAATTCCCTATCTATGAATATACAGATCATCAATTCGTGGCTGCAAATAAAATGCTGCTAAATTAGTTTGATGAATGTTTCCTTTTTGATCGACAAGAAACACTTCTTTTGCACTTTAACTAGTTTCATTAGCAGCTGTAAATATTAAAAGCTGAAATAATATTAAATTAATCCTTCGAAGCAGATCCTTCCTCCGCATATCTTAAACCATGCCTCTGTGTCTGTGAATGATAATCTTCTCACGCTAGGCCAAATAGCAGATTGGACAAACAATACATTTGTCAACCAGCTTAGCCAATTGAAAAAATAAAAATACTTTAGCACCCCTCTTCAGCATTTATTGTGCAAATTATCGATGAAGAAGTAGACAGAAGTACAGCAATTATAAACCAAACTTACTATCCTGCTATTATCTTTCCGTTTGTTAGCATTGCTCATTGAACTTGTTTTTCAACCAAGACATGGGTTATTTCAAAATACAGCACCTGAGACTTATTTGTAAATCATGTTATGTGGCAACACAAAAATATTGCAGCACCCAGTACACCATATCCTATGACTTGCCATGTAAAGTCCTTAAATACTTAAGAGCAAATCGCTATTACAGATAACGTTTTGCAATGTCGATTTTGCCCTGCACAAATGAAAGATCCCCTCAACAGTTTTGCTTTACTTGAATTAGCTTCAAAAAGATGTTAAAAGGGTTGTAAAACTAGTTTCTGGGGAAGTCTGGTCAGTGCAAAATGAATAATCATTTCATGTTCTACTTTCAGGTCGGTTATAGAAACAGATTTCACTGTGTATTTGCGTGTGGGTTTTTAACCATTGCAATACAGTCGTCACCAAAGTCCCACTCCTGAATTAGACAGAGATGATCAGTGGTGAGTTTAACTTGACGGTAATCACGCCTCAGGCAACGGGTATGGTCGAGAAGCCTGGACCATTATGGTGACCTCAGCCTGTATGAGAATTGCACGACGCTGTGAAGTCAGTCTGCACCGCAAATCCGCCATCCAGCCAACTGAGCCAGCAGAATACTGAACGACTAGTTCACTGCGCAGAGTGACGCTAATTGCGTGAGTTCAATGGCTAAGGTACCCACGAATGTCTCGCCTTCTCAGCCTCATCCCTCGCCTGAGGCGTGAAGACCCTCATGTTAAACTTACCACCAGGCAATTCTCTCTAATGTGAGAACGGTCCTGTGGGATTATGGTGACTTTCCCTTATACTTAAAAATCAATCAATTTGTTCTCTGAACATAATTGACTGGATATTTTTCATCTGGATATATTTCATCCCAGTGACTCAATGATCTAATATGCATAATAAGCCCTCGTACAAAATATAAAAATCAGAAATTAAGTATTTCAAGGTCAATTGTATTCCCTCAGTTCTGTTAGTTCTGGGGTGGGGGGGAGGGGGGAAGCTCATTGTAATCGATTTAGAATAATATTGCGCCTTCACCTGAATACTTTGACTTCAGCCATGCTGATAATTTGTTAAAAAAAGGTTTTTGAAAATATCGAATGTCACTGCTTAAACTTGAATTAAACTGTAGAGATTGTGGAGTCCGACGTTGTTAAATAGAATTGCATTTGCCCTCGTCCGCAGGCATCTTAGAGCTTTGCACAGGAGTTTGCAGACCACATAATTCGAAAGGACTAAAATTCACTTTATTGTTCAAGATATGTTGGAAATGTTCCATACTGCCTCTGCTGGTAACGTGTAAATAATCATATCCAGCAGAACCCCTTAAAATAAGTCCACATTATGTGGTTTTCAGTGCAGCACACATTACTGGACCACTATAAACAGGGAAATTAGATGTGCATCAGCTTAATCAGTCAAACTGAACAATCATTTTCTGAGACTCAAAGGAACTGAAACATATACAACGCGTACACATGTACATAGGAATTAGGAGCAGGTGGAGGGCATTCGGGTCCTCGAGATTTCTCTGTCATTCAATAGGTTCATGTCTGATCTCATTATAACTGAAATCCACGTTCCTTTCCACCACAGATAGCCTTCTACCCCTTAGTTACCAAAAATCTATCGATCTCTGCCTTGAAAACACTCAAGAATTCTTCTTCCACAGAGCTCTGAAGAGGAAGATGGAAAGTCTCACAGTAGAGAAAAAAAAAACTCAACTATGTTTTAAATGAGCAATGCAGATTTTTACAGGGGATACCTAGTCCCAGCTTCTCCCTTAAGACGAAGTGTTCTCTACATGTCTGCCCTGTCAAGGTCCCTTAGCGTCATGGATGTTTCAATTAAGTCACTACTTAGTATTCAAAACTCCATCGGATAAAAGACAAGGCAGTGGAAACTTTCCTCATAAGATAACACAGTTATTTCAGGTATCTGTATAATTATTCTTCACTGAACAGTTTCCAACGTGCTTACATCCTTCTTAAAAAAAAAAGATTAAAACTGTGCACAGTAGTACAGATATCGGAATAGGAAACAAACATGTTTAATATAGTAAGGGTCCATGACAACCACGAGTGAGATTTAGCTTGAATGAAACAGTGGAGGGTAGATCTGGAAATTTGGCTCAAAGAGGGGACTGAAATGGTAAATCTTTCTCAGTTCAATTTTATAGTAAAAACCAGAATCTGACCTAGAAATAACAGCCTCTAGATGCGTAAAGATAACTTAGTTAAACAGATAGTTGCCTGACAGTGGCAGTTCTCTTTCAATAATCTGAAACCTCTTGCCTGTAGAAGGTATTGTTTACACTGAAAGGAGCTCAGTTATCAAATCACTATGTTACGGAGGGGGAACAGTCGAACCCCTCTGATAATTAAACAAAAACACAAGCCCCAGTCTGTATGACGAGACTGGAGGTTCCATTCTCATAACTGCCCCCGAAACACCCAGCGAAGCTTCGGCTTTCCCCTCACAATCTTTTAAAAGAGTGGTTAAAAGATTAAGCACATAGAGGCAGAAAGGAGATGGATGACTGACAAGAAATTCAGGAGAAACTTGCAGGGAGTGCAGCACTGCCCTTGTGTCACGTCTGCAATTTGTTTCCTTTCCTCGATTTGGAAGCTGATTCCGTCACTTATTCGACTAAGGAATGCAGTCAGAGACAGTTGGTGGAACTACCAGCAGGTCACCTGTATAGCGGAATGGGGGAGAGGAGGAACTTGGGAGGGTGGGAAGAAGAAAGGAGGAGCAATCCACTACTCAATGGAACAAACATTTCTCCAGGATGAAAGCTGTCTCCTTGATGGTGCCTGTTATAAAGTGAATGCAGGGAATTTCATCTAGGAAGCGTGAACAGACAAAGGTCGTGTTCAACGTTGGTACTAATTATTTGGATAGAAATAGGGATGTGTTAACGGGGATGCAATCAAAAACTAGGATGTACTGTAAGTAGAAAATAAGTAAGCGGGCTGCCATAATCGTGCAGAAGGGAAGATTTCAGATTCCAGGGAAACAGGGAATAGCTCTGGGGACGAAGGTACGTGTACAACAAAGACAGGTTGCACCACATCAGACTGCACTGAATTCGTGCGCCATGTTTTGCAGTTGCTAATTTGGTATGTGGATAGGAACTAAAAAAACAGCATTAGAGAAGAATGCTTGGGAATACAGATTAAAAGGTGAATTCAGAATAAGACAATAATTAATTAATGCTCAATAAGGGTTTCTGGGCTTCAATGTGAATGCACGCTATATCGGTAATAAGGTTGGAGAGTTACAGATTCAGATTGCAATGCACAAATATTATGCAGCAATAACGGATACTTGGCCAAAAGACGGACAATCTATGTGTTTAATAATACTCGGCGCAAGGTATTCAGAAAAGATATGAAAAGAAGAAAGGCAGTAGGATGGTAGTATTTGTTAAGGAATGCATTGTTGTGCTGGAGAAAGAGAATGTCTTAGAATCTCTGGTTAACAACTGAATTAATTTACGAACGTGTACGTTGGGGAGACATTAGCCAACTGGAAGTATCACGACTAACAATCCATAAAACTAAAGCCATGTTTTTTGGGTCCCAGGTTCAAACCTCAACATAGCAATTTGAATTTAAGTTCAATTTAAAAAACTGTAATTAAAAGTCTAGTAATGACTAGTAATCCATTGTCAATCGTCAAAACAAGACCCATCTGATTCACTCAGTGCTTTAGGGAAGGAAAGCTACTATCCTTACCTGGTCTAACCTCTTGTGACTCTAAATCCACAGCAATGTGGTTGACTGTTAACTGCCTCTGAAACAGCCTAGGAAAACCATTAGTTCTATAGAAGGACAACTAAGCGATGGAGAATAAATGCTTATAATGCCAACATCCAATGATTGAATATTGTTTTTAATGAACAAAAAGGGCGCAATTATATTATTCAATTTAGTCTATAGACCATCAACAAATAAGAAGGATGTCAAGGAAAACATCTTCAGGAAAATTGTTGAGAGATGCAAGTATTATAGAGTAGCTATTCTGGGGGACTTTGATTATCCAAATTTAGACCAGGATTATTAAAGTAAAGGGCAGCGAGTGGCAAACATTCCTCGATTGTGTTCGGGAGAACTTCCTAAACCAGTTTGTGCTCAGTCCAACAATAAATGATGCATTAAATGTGGGTCTGGAAAAGCACAGCAGGTCAGGGAAGTCAACGTTTCAGATCGAAACCCTTCGTCAGGAGTGGACAGAGGAGATAACGTGGGGTGGGGGAGGGGTGCAGTGGGAAAGAGCTGTCTTTGGAAGGAGGAGGAAAAGTTCTTCAAGGTGGACATCCTTAAAAGAGGCTTCACGCTATGGTTTTCAATGACTTCGAGAAAGTAAGGACTACAGATGCTGGAAGCTAAATGTTTCGTCAGGTTTCAGCCCAAAACGTTGACTTGTCTGCTCCTCGGATGCTGTCTGACTTGCAGTCCTTTTCCAGCTCCACATTTATTGACTCTAGCTTCCAGCAGCTGCAGTCTTAACCATCTCCAAGAAATGATGCACTGTTGGATCTGATTATTGGAAATGAGGTGGCTGGAGCAGACCGAGGGTCAATGGGGGAACATTTAGGAGACGATGATCATTAGATTGTACAGTTTATAACGAAGGTATAGACTGAGAATGAACAAATTAATATAAGAGACAGGTGACTTCAATGGGGCAAGAACACAATGGGCTGGATAGATTGACATAAAGGTTTGGCAGGAAAAAAAGAACTGCGAACGAGAAATTGTCTCCCTTCAAATAAGAATTGGTTCGGGTACTTTTAAGGAATATCCCACGAATCAAGAAAGAAAGGACAAACAAACCTGGACTTGTTGGATGGCAAAGAAGATGGAAATTAAAATAAAGACGAAAATGTGTGTGCACGACATGTGTTAGGAAAGAAATACAAGTGAGAATTAAGAGGATTACAGAAGATACAGAAGGGGCATGAAAAGCATGAAAGAGATAGAAGGCCAAAATATGAGAAAAGATTGGCAAACTATATGTGTGGAATGCAAAAATCTTCTGTAGATGCATAATTAGTAAAGGGATAGTAAAAGCAGGAGTAGGGCCAATCAGGGACAAAAAGGAGGATTTGCACAGGAAGTCGGGGCATATCTGAGGTGGTAGATGAAAACTTTGTACCTTTCTTGAACAAGAAAGTATATTCTACCTGCAGATGTCATGACGATTGAAAAATGTTGTAAGGATAAGTCCAGCAATTGCAGACCAGTCAGTTTAAATTCAGTGGTGGAAAAGCTCCGAGAAGCGATTAGTCTGAATAAAATTAGTTGTCACATGTAGAAAGAAGGGTTGCATAGGAAGAATCAGAATTGATTTCTAAAGGGGAAATCACGTTTAATTAACAACAGAGCTTTTTCTTCTAAAGAATAGATAACAGAATGGGATAATGAGAATAATGCTGTTGGAGTCATACACATGGATGTCCAGAAGGCTTTTTACACCTTATCAGACGCAAACAAAAAACTGGTGAAAACGTTATCGCTCATGAACAAAAGGGACAGTAGTAATGTTAACACACATGCGCTGAGTGATAAGAAAAGAAAGCAATTGTCAAGTGATATACTTTGGTTTGGAGCAGGGTAGCGTTTCCCAAGCCTCAATATTAGGTTACTTTTTCTTTTCCCTAATATATATATGAATGTAATGCATCTTGCACTGCAGAGGACAATTTCAACATTTTCCACCTACGCAGAACTTGGAAGCATTGTAAACTGTGAGGAGAACAGTATAGAACGTCACAATGACATAGGCAATTTGGTGGCTTGGCAGATAGCTGGCAATTAAAATTCAATGCAAAATACTGTGAGGTCATTTTTGCAGGAAAAACATGGGCAGAGAATATAACATAAGGAGTACAATTGTAACCAGGGAGGAGGGCCAGAGCGACCTGGTTGGACATGTGCATAGATCATTGAAAGTAGCAGAACAGTTGGAGAGAGCAGTTGGTAAAGCAACCTGTATCTTCGGTTTTATTAATAGTGGCAACGAATACCAGAATAAGGATGTGATGCTGAGAAAGAAGACTGGGAATAGATTTGGCAGAAGTTTTCAAAATCATGAGGCGTCTGTATGGAGTAGATAGAGAAAAATTGTTTCTACTTGCAAATGGATCAAGACTGAGAGGAAAACATTTGCAGTCAGTTTCGAAAGAAGCAAATATGATGGAAGAAAAAGACACAAAATGAATGGTTCTGGTCTAGAACATAGTACCTGTATGTGTGGTTGGAGCAAATTCAATTGCAGCTTTCAAGACCGATGATTAATTTAACATAAACAATGTGCAGGAGAGTGGAGGTGTGGGAACATGTGAGAATATCTCTAAGACATGATATGCCTTTGATGAGCCAGTGTAGAGTGGAAAGGCCAAATGGCCTCCTTTTGCACCTGTGAACTCTAAAACAGGTACAGAAAATAAAACAGAAAGGGGAAAATGGTGGAATTGAGAGAAAATGAGGGTTAAAGAATGAAAAAAAAAGACTTTATGAAATTTATTCAACATTTAAACGCTGAAGGATCCAGGATTAAATCATGAAAAAACAATCGGTGCTAAAGAAGTTCTTTGGCATATATTAAGGCTTATTTCACAGTTCGAAAATTGTAAGTATTTGAATAGAGAATCTCTTTTTTTTCCTGAATGTTTTACTGGTTATCTAAAGAGTAAACTTCCCAATATCACTTTGAACCATGCGATTTGTATTTTAGTTTTGCATTTATAGGTCTTATCAAATGAGCCAATATTCTGCTTTATTAGGAATCAATGTACTGATTATTTATGTGATTAGTTTAAAATATTAAGTAGTAGCGTCAACATGCACTGTTTACTGGTCTTGAATAACAATCACTTGTATAATAGCTGGCATAGCATCTCATGTCACATGAGATGGAAAAGCGAATCAAAAATGTTCTTCACAGCATCCAGTGGTCCCAAACCCTCATAAGGTATCATATGTTGACAACTGTTCATCGCCATACACTACCGTTCACTTTATCATTGCACTTCCTTCCACCTCAGAGCTGTCATTTTCCACTGCCTCGACTTGCTTCATCGGCTATTCAAACACTCACAATGTCTTTGTACACACAGGTGCTCCTTTTTTCACTTCTGAATTTCTGGCCTTCTATCTTGCACTAGATGCAAATTTCAGTTCTTTGAAATCTTACACTAACTCCTTGCGTATTCCAAAGTAATTTCTGTCCTTACCCTATCCCACACTTGCCTCCCTGTCGTTGATCCTCGATTTCTTAACACCACAAACAGAAAAAAAAGTCTTGGTTTTACTGTTTTTGAATTTCCTTGTTCATTGAGTATTGGCATCGCTGGCTAGGCCAGAATTTCCTGCCTAACCTGTATTTGCTTAGAAGTCAGTTATAAATCCACCACATTGCTGTGCATCTGGAGTCATATGCAGACCAGACCTGGCAATGGTGTCAGGTTTCCTTCTCCAAAGGACATAATTGAACCAGATTTGTTTTTTAGAAATCAAAATTGACTACCTGCCATGGTAGAGTTTGAACACATCATCCCACATCTTTTGCCAGGAAATTCTCGATTACTGATCCAGAGACATTGCCACTATGCCACCAGCTCCAGAAGACCATTTGCCGCAGTTCATCATGTTTGTCTGTCTTATTCTATTCTCACACGTCTCTGTAGCTCCCTAGCAATGGCTGTTTGACAGCCATCATTCAGCTGCATTTCGATTGACGCCTCTTTCTACTGCCATCTGTCTAGCCCTCTGGAGATCCTTGTGATTTTTAAAGGTCTGATCAAATGCCAGAAGTGATGCTTTCTTTCCCCATGATTTTCTTTGGAGTTATTTTTGCTACTGTTTCATTTGTCTTATGGTTTTTACATGGAATTGTTATCGGATGTCTTGGGTACCTATGTTTCAGAGGTCTCCATTTCTTTTTCACGGATCTTTACGTGTTGTAAAGATTTCTGTGGCATGAGAGAAAGTGGATAAAATATAGCCAATTAAGAATTCATTTTCCGTTATACAAATCTACATTTCGTTGTTATCTTGGTACTATAATTATCTAATTTTGCTGTAATACAATACAATTATATTCATGTTGAAATATTCAGATAGGTACCAAACGCAGAGGGAGAGCATTCAAGATTTCTACTACACTTTGTCCGAATAAATGCTTCCTGATAAGGCTGGGATTGAAATGTTACCTGATAAACGATATTAAAACAGTAAAAGAAGTTGACAGTTAGTCGTATAGTAATTGTTTCTACTTTTAGACACCCTTAACTGGATAAAGGACATAAATTAACGTCAATAATTAATTCCGTCAAGAATTCGGGAAAAATGTTTTCTGCAGAGTGATTATTACTCAGAGGAACTAGTTAACACATGAAATAGCTGCGACAAATAAAAAAATGCATTCAAGAGGAAGCTGAATAGAACATAAGAAAGGAAATAAGGCTGATAGGGTGAGATGCTAGGGTCTGGGAGGAGGCTGCTCTGGACGATAAACATTAACGTGGATCATATAAAAGCAAAATACCATGAAATCTGGAATTTTTAAAAAATGAAAACTAAAGATGCTAGAAAAATTCCGCAGGTATTGTAGCATCTGTGGAGAGTAAAAGCAGAGTTATACTTCTGAGGCCAAAGACTTTGGAACCGAAAGAAATCTACCAACATGGAGCAGTTTTCTTTATTCATTCATGGGATGTGGGAGTCTCTGGCTCGGCCAGCATTTATTTCCCATCCCTAATTGCCAAGAGGGCAGTTAAAAGTCAACCATATTTCTGTGGGTCTGAATTCACATGTCGGCCAGACCAGGCTAGGATGGCAGTTTCCTTCCCTAAAGGACGTTGGTGAACCACATGGGGTTTGCCGACCACCGACAATGGATTCATGGTCGTTATCAGACTCTTAATTCCAGAATTTTATTGAATTCAAATTCCACCGTTTCTCAGTTTGGCCAAATGGTCTGGTCCTGTCCCACAGGAAATGTAACATGATGCAAATTCTGAGAAATTACTGACAATATAAACTGTCATTTGAAATTGCTGTAACTGCATTATAAATTGACCGAACGGCAAAAACTTAAGAACCTCTTGTTATGATTCCATTCGAAGTCATTATTGGTCAAGTCACATCTGAAACGCAAGGAGGCAATGTTGCAGGATTTTCAATAACAATAAAGCAGAAGTTTAATAACAAAATAAATGAACAAAAATGTAATAATTTGTATTTATTTATAGCAAAAAATTAAAGATTTTTAAACATACAGTAGAAAATACATTTAATCCCAAAATGCACTTTTATAAATTGAAAAGAAATGACTCCAAATTGACGAGGCATTACGATGGGGATGTCTCCTCGTGGACCTAATGGTTCTAAGAAGATGCAGGTCCTCGTTATTTTATTCTTTTGAGTTTAACGACTTTGTGATAAAAAGGGAAAGTAGGGTTGGTAAATTTACAGCTTCAAGGAAGTGGATTGAAGGACCTTGGATAATTGAATAAAAGCGAGAATATACAATCTGTCATCTTATCTGTTCTTCCTTAATGTTTATCTCGACGTTAGAAATTTATTGGAAACGCAAAGTATCAGAACTGGTAACAAAGGAGTTAAAACTCTTCGCAGAGGTCAAAGCTTTATTCAGAACGAGCTGACAGGAGGTCCAAAGGAGGAGGGAAAGGAAGCCATGTCACTTGGTGTTACAGGATGTGAGGTAAGACGTTCTCTCTTCCCTCTGTCTACAAATCTTTGCAGCAACATAACAGTAAAAAGGCTAGTTGAGTGAAAGGTTCACATCTTCGCTTACATAAATGAAGTCTTAAATTGGAAACGTGGTTATTGCAACCTCCTCTGCGACATTGAGTGCCTTCCCATCTCAACTTCCAGGCTATGCAGCTGGTGGAAGACAAAGCTCCACTTGTCACAATATTAGTATAGAATCATGTATGCCACATCATCTACATTTAACATAAAACGATTCAGACAAGGACTTCCACAGCTCCAATTCTGCAGTCTGCTCTCTAAGTACAGCTCATAAAAGTGACATGTAGCGTTGCTAATTTATTTACAAGATTCAAATGGGACTGGATGGAATGCTTATTAATGTTCTAATTGGGAAAAGTCGGGGTAGGTTGGGACAGAGAGAAATGGCTGGATATGGGTGCTGGCACACATTTGCAACAACTTTGTGCAAACATGTTTCAAACTGAAACTATCCATGTAGCACATACGTTTGCAATGGAAATCTCATCGCAGTTTGAAAGAACTGCGCACCGACGTTGCCAAGTGATCTCTTGACTGTTCACGTACCACCGAAGACTAGCAGAAGAAAGTAACTGTCAGCAATTTTGCACTCGGCTGCTCTTGGGCCAAGAGCCCTCCTGGGAATGAGAGTTGGGATTGGACGTTCCAATTAACGTTACATGGGCAGCAGAAGGAAAACCTTCTGAACCTAATTACCAATTTTGGATGCTTTACTGAAGAATCACTACACAACTTTTACTGCAATAGAAGCACGATTGATTGCAATCTCCGCTTGTCATGGTGACTTGCTGATTCAGTAGCCGTCTAAATTGAGCATTTCACCAGTATTTTGAAACTCCTTGATCTACTTGCTTTCTGGCAAATAATATGAGATTGCAATTTCTATTGGACTGGCATTATGGTTTGTTGTTCTACGTTTCAGTAGGTACGCAGGTCTGTACCCTAAACAGCAAGAACAAAGCAACCAATCGCGTATTGACCCGAAACAAGCGTCGTGTATCGCTTTCAATAATCTTAACAACTCTGGCGGATGCATGAGAAAGGGAAAACCGTCATCTGTAGGTTCCCTCTCCAAGTCACACAGGGTCTTGACTTGGAAATACATCGTCGTTCCTTCACCTTCTAAGGTTGCCAAACTTGAAGAAGTTACCCTCCTCCCTCCGGAAAGATCCCCTTCCCTTCCCCCATTTCTGAAGCAGGCTCCCGACCCGAAACGTCAGCTTTCCTGCTCCTCTGATGCTGTCTGGCCTGCCGTATTTCTCCAGCTCCACACTGTGTTATCGTCATTCCTTCACTGTCGCTGTGTCAACGTCTTGGAAACACCGTGGGTACAATTGCGTCACAAACACTGTAGCGGCCACAAACACTGTAGCAGTTCAAGAAAGTTGCTCCTCACATTCACACCATCATACCCCAACTATGCATAGGCAAAAAAAAGTTGGCCCTGCCGATGACAGACGCATCTGCGAAAGAATTTTTAAAACATAAACATATGGGACCAAGTCCTCACTTAAATATGTTCAGGGATTCTGTGCATTGAGATAACCTGCTATCTTACTCGCATAGGTTTCGAATTTAAGGTTCAGAAACTCTTTCCTTGTTCTTCAGAGAAATACTGACCGGTCACCTTAAATTATGCAAAATATCACTTACGTTCTTTTCCCCGAACTATGTTCCACAAACAAAATTGCTAAGGCATGGGAAAGGAAACCCACAAAGATCCTATTACAAAAGAGGACTTCGCTGGCGTCTAAAAAAATCGGAGTTTTTTATGTTATATGTTATTTAGTAAAGCAGCACTCGTTCAAAACTTCCATAGATCAGCTTCAAATTCTTTTATTGGTTAAATAGGAAAGAACAACTTTATGCAAGCTCAAAACATTTTTTTTTAGTCTGTAAAGCTTGTCCCTTATCGCCTTTGCATGGCTTAATGGGACATTTGAGAAGGCAGTCAAGAGTCAACAACTTGCTGTGTATCTAGACATATTGACTATAGACACTAAGTTTCGTTGCCCACACAAGATTTGTGAACTAGATGAATTCTCACCACAATCTATAATTACTACAAATGAAACCAGCTCTTAATTTCAGATTCTTTATAATAACTTGAATATAAACTTGACCTATGACTCTACAGCGTAAGACACGGTCTCCGGATTGCTAAATCAGTGACGTTAACACTGATTGTTTATGTGGTCCTGCAAATTGCCATGTCTTTTGTTGGAATATTAACATGAATTGTAACTCAACAGTGATTCGAATCGGAGAATTAAGCGTAAAAGCAAATTTTGAATCAAGTATATTACAGCATTGTTACAGTCCAATTTTAACCGTCACTGTTTGGGAAAGCCTTCTATTGTCTTGCGTTGTCTCTCACTTTGCCAAAGACCCAAATCTAAACTTCACCACCCCTCCTCCATCTTCAAATCTGTCTATCAGTCAATACTACATTTTCACCCTCTTGCTCCACAGTCACCCCACCATTACCCAGAATCTCATTTTCTCTACACCTACCACACCCAACGCACAACGCACGTTCGACACAGTATTAAGTCACCTTTCTGTTGACCTCGCCAGTGTCTTACTAATTTCCTTTCAAAAGCTTTCTGGACTTATAACGTTATTATTCCTGTTAAAACTCAACTTTTTGCCGACGGCATTTCCAGCTGTCATTTCCTCCGTCCCTACCCAGTTGTAAGCTGCATTTTCTCTCTCCGTCTGTAGCTTGTAAGATTCATTGGTGCCCTTCATATTGTATTAATTTGAAGAATTTAAATCATTGCACATTTTCTAATGCCAAAGGAGAGTGAATATCTCTGACAAAAGAGGTTCTGTTACCATTTCTTTCAGATTTTGGGGCTCCCATACACATTTAAATGCTCCTTACTCTTTCCCGCCCCTCCTTCTCTCCCACCCCTTATCAGTTTATGTTTAACTGTTAATATTGTTCCTTATCCAGTGTTTTTGCAAAAATGTAAACTACATCTCGTAGTAATATGTTCCTGAGTCTTTGCCATTCAGCTTAATAAATATGATGGAAAAGTCGAAAGATGCACCATTCACTTCAATACTTCGGCCTGAATATTTTGCAGATGTTTTGGAAACCTTAGATTTTTCCTTGGCACATTTTATACTTTTGTACTATGAAAATGCTCCAATGAGCTGTGCTTTGGATGTGCTGTAATTGCAAAGCAGAAAGGCCATCTCTCCTTCGATAATTTCAGTCGGAAGGTGGTGATTGAAATGCTTTGACCTTTACTGCTGTAAAGCAGCTCCCCAGAAGAGTTTAGTTTCAATACTATCAAAGTAGTGGAAAAGCAAAATATTGGAGATGCTAGAAAACCGATATGTAGACACAAAAAATACTGTAGAAACTTAACAGATCCATCAGCATGTGAAGTGAGAGAAACTGGTTTAACATTCAGAGACAAATATGGGTCTTCTTCAGAACTGAAGAGAAGTGGAAATGATTTCTGCTGTTGAAAAGGAGAGGGATGGTGAAAAAGAGAAGGCCAGGGAAGAAGGCAAAGGTAATTAACCATCAAAGGTGATATAGGTAGAAAGGAAAGAGAGTGGTAATGATAATGGAGAAACCATCCAGAGTGGGTGTTAATGGCAGAATGCAGGTCAGCTCTAGCTGAAATAAAGACATGAAACCAAATAAGACATCATGGAGAAAACAAGAAACAAAAATGCACTTTTGAATTAGTTTCTGTTTTCCCAGATACTTTGAAATTAATGCATCTAAACACAACCAAAACGGTGAAAAGGAAGAGTCCTGTCCCTCAGCGTCTAGAAAACATTTTAAAGTAAGCAGCACGACAATCTGACAAAAGAAAAACTAGATGCTGGAGAACTAAAACGAACGAAAACAGAAGGGTCACAGGACTCGAAATGTTAACTCTGTTGTCTCTCCTCAGATGCTGCCAGAATTTCTCCAGCAATGTCTGTTTTTATTGGTTTCAGTTTCCATTAACGTTTGTATATGTTTACAATATGAACATGTTCAATTTAGATCTATTCACTCGGGAAATTGCATTATAATGATTACTTTATGTGTGGTATATTTTCTATTTTTGACTCTCTGCCATGACATACTTCTGACATACGTAGCATTATCCAAGCACGTACAATTGTAGAGATATTGAGCACAATCCACATTGTTAATTGGAGATTGGAGTATTTCTAAATGGATACGTACAATTGTGAATGTTTCCAGATTTTGTACCAATAAACACATTAATGTAATAATCACTGTTGCTAAATAAACCATAGAAAAATGACATAAATTATATTTCATTAAATAAAAATATTTTACTGGCAGTGAATTATATCTGAACACAGCATTTGCCTAAATGTGCCTGATAGTATTTCAATCCTTGAAAATAGTGCACTATGTCAACTTCATTTTACATTAAAGCAAAGCAATCAATGGACAGCACTGTACAATGGACGAATCTTGAGTAATCCTACATTTCACAGTTGGTATTGCACCTGGCCTGGTTGTCGTTCCAAAGGCAAATCTTTCTATTTGGAAGTAGTATGTTCCTGAATCTATCTGCTTATTGTGGAGGTTGGTAATAGACACAATCTGTTTTCGATCTCGAATTGTCTATTTGTTGCAGCAATTCGACCAGTGTATTCAGTTGAACTGAGGTTGTTGAGGTTGGTTGGTTTGCCCAGCTGGTTTCTTGTTTCACAGACGTTTCGTTACTGTGCTTGGTAACATCTTCAGTGCAGCATCCGATGAAGCGTCGGTGTGTTTTCCCGCCTGGTTTTTAAACTCTGGGGTCTGTTGAGATGGATTGCCTCACATCCGGGTTTCCTTCGTAGTGGAATGTATATGGGGTCGAGTTCAGTGTGTTTATTAATAGCATGCTTCGTGGAGGGCCATGCTTCTAGGAATTCTTGTGCCTGTCTCTGCGTAGCTTGTCCCAGGATCATGGTGTTGTCCCAGTCGAAGTGGTGGTTCTCCTTGTCCATATGGATTGAGATGAGTGAGTATTGGTCGTGTCCTTTTGCAGCCGGTTGGTGTTCATTTACTCTTGCTGTTAGTTTCCTTAAGTTTGTCCGATGTAGTGTTTCTCGCAGTCTCTGCAGGGGATCTTGTAGATGACAGTTGAACTGTTAAAAATGGCTCTATTCTTGTTGTCTTTACACCAGACAGATACACCATTGATTTAATTGCACTGGTACGCTGTAGATACAGAGTAAGTGGGCTTACCCACTTACTAATTAGTAGCCTCACAAAATATCTTTGGTATGGAATATCAACATAAAGCCCTGGTCTTACTTTGCACCGTGACTATGCTGAGAGCTGCAAGTGCTTGGAAATAAATATTCAATAGATTTTCAAAAAGTAAAAGTGCCATTCTGTTCACATTTCAGCGTTAACTTCTTAGGGGTGCGTTTAGATTTGATACCACGATTGGCAGCAGATAATCAGAAAATCAGGATAGAGTATAAATGGAAACTCAGCCAAACTACCATCCAAGTACTGGTGAACAATCCATAGGAATGGAACGTTGGCTAGTATTGGAACTGACCTAATAAGTCGAAGAATTATCACCCTTCACAAGGATGGCACAGATTTTTCACAGTTAATTAAATATAAAACAATGTGAGGGTAAATGTTACTGCAAGTCGAAATCAGTAAAATCAAATCGTATGACCGCAATTGACAGAGAAGTGAATTACAAAGAAGACCATTTGACAGCCCAAGCAAAATCTAAGCTTATGATAGAAAATATTAAATAGCTTACATATTGTAACATCATTGAAAGCAGTAACTCAGAAGGATGCATCATCACTTCGCAGTGATCTGATGTGAATGGATTTCAAGTTTTCTAGGCCAATACTTGGAAAAGACTGATTTTTTTTTATGAGGGAAGTTCGGCCAGGCCGAGCTTGTACACAGCAGAGTTTTGAAGAGTAAGAGGTGACTTTTCTAACACATAACATCTCGAAGGATCTTGTCAAAAAGCATGCTGAAAGGATGTTTTGTATTCTTGGAGAATCTAAAAATATGGATAACTGTTTGAAATAAGGGATCTCCCATTAAAGAGACAGAGATGAGAAGTTTATTTTTATTCTAGAGGATCTTTGGAATTTTCTTCCTCAAAAGCTAGTGAAAGGACTTATTTTATTCACTCAAAGGATGTGGGCGTCTCTGTTTGGGCCAACATTAATTGTCCGTTCCTAATTGCCCAGAGGGCAGTTAAGAATCAACCACATTTCAGTGAGCCTGGAGTCAGATGTAGCTCAGGCCAGGCAAAGATGACAGATTTCCTTCGAAAAAGGACATTAGTGAACCAAATGGGGTTTCCCTGACAATTGGCAATGGTTTCATGGTCATCATTTGGACCGTAACTCCAGATTCTTTATTGAATTCAAATTCCACCATCTACTGAGGCAGGATTTGAACCCGGGTGCTTAGAACTTTAGTTGAGTTTATGGATTAATATATTCAAAGATGAGTTAATTTGATTATAGATAATAATACCATGAAAGGTTATTTGGTGGTACGTATTCACGTGGAGAAATCAGGTCACCCATTGTCTTATTGAATGGAGGAACAGGTTTGAGGGACTGAGGACCCAACTCCTATTTCCAATCCTTATGGTCACAACAAAAATTAGGAGATTTGTTCAGACTTAAAACAAGTTTGTTGTTGTTTTGGAAAGGAGTTTTTGAACAAGAAAATAGGCAAGGCAAGCACACCAAATATCTAGTATAAGAATGCAGAAAGTAGTCTCCAAATGAACACTCCAAGAAGGTGCTAAGGTTAGATCAGGTACAGTCAAGATGGTTTTCTCAGAGGGAGATCATACCTGAAAAATCTAGTGGTATTTTTCGAGGAGCTGAACAAGTGTTTGGATGATGTTAAGGTAATTAACATCGTTTACATGGATTTCGGCAAGGCCCTTGACAAGATCTTATATGGAAAACTGATAAGGAAGTTATAAGCTCATGGAATCCAGGTAACTTGGCAAGTTAGATCCAAAATTGGTTTAGTGACAGAAGACTGTAGAAGCTGGTAGGGAGCCGTTTATGTGGTTGGAGCTCTCTGCTGGGTATTGTATTGTTTGCAATATTCATAAATGAAGTAGATGAGAATACAGAGGGCATGATAAGTACGTTTGCAATGACACAAAGATTGGTTAGGTGGTTGACAGTGAAGAGGAAGTTGTTAGATTACAGGAGGATATAAAAGGATTGGTGAGATCAGTGGCAGATGGGATTTAACCCTGATAAATGTGAACTGGTGCACTTTGGAAGAAGAAACAAAACAAGGGAGAATTCAATGAGTGGCTAGATACTGGTTGGGCTTAAAATTTATTTAATATTGTCACTTGAGCCTAGGCACAGGGAAAAGTGAATAATGTCACCACGTTCTGGTGCCACCTTGGATTCCAGAATAAATTGCCGAATAAAATATATAAATGGTAAAACACTGAATAAATTAATATTACTAAAACTGAAACAGCTTCAAAAGTTCATCTGTCTCTCTATCTCTCTCTGTAGACTCACTTTCTCTGCTTCTCCAGTCGCCGCCATCTGACATCATCCCCAGGGTACTGGGAATGTGCTCCTTTCCTGCCAAAACCATCACTGTCACTTCCGTGTCTGCCGCCTCTGAACTGGGGACAGTCACACTGCGTGTGTCCCGTGTATCTTCCGAGGCTGGACATTGACTCCTGGCTCTTGGTCGACCAATTGGGTCCTGGCTCGACTGCCGCCAGCCGAGATGGAGCGGGAATGGAGATGCTGGGCACCCCAGTGTCCCTCAAGAGGGCATTGGGAGGAAGCCACAGGACAATCAAAGTTAAAAAAAAAAGTTACTGAGCTGAAAAGACAATGATGAAGCTGTATAGATGCAGCAGAACCCGCCTTATATGCCATCAGCAGCCAGGCCCTGTACTAAGGAGCCAAACACTGCTGACCCAGCCACTGCAGGGTCAGAGTATCAGAGTGAAGTTGGATACTTGTGCACGCGTCCATAAAAGTGGGCGGATTGTGTGCAATGAAAAGTATGCATGTCAAGTTGGAAATATACAGAACTTTGGTTGTGCAAAAGCTGGAGTACTTATGTGCAATTCTGGTTACCACTCTACAGGCAGTCATTGCACTGGAAGCAGTACATCTATGAAGAGAGGCTGGAGGGAAGCTCAGGTCATTTTCTTTGGAACAGAGAAAGTTGTGCGGTCAGAGGGGCAACAACAGAAATGGCTACGAGACTGCAAGAGCTACAATCAAGCATGATGGATACTGTGATCAAGCTAGTTTAAGCTCTGATCTAGTTTAAAACTGCAGCCAAGACGTGTTCTGACCTGTCCTGTAAGCTGTGACCTGTTTCCTGTGTTGACCAAATAAGGGATGTGTCATAGCTGTTTGATAAACATACCGACACGACTATTACCTTATATAGAGCATCGTGGCTGTTTGCATCTTGGTATAAACAGTTGGGAGTTGCTTATCAGTTAGCTTCATTGGCTATCATTGAACATTGTGATCAGGTTTTGGTCAATTCATTGGCCCAGTAGCAGAGAAGTTTCTGGAAGAGTGATCATGTTTTGGGATAAAGTTAACAGTAGAAAGGATATTTCCAGAGAGAGCATTCGAAACCCACATTCACAACATATGTGCTCTGAAGTTAACATCTACACCAAGAGTGGAAGTTGGCCCCTTCACTCAAATCAGTGTGGTATATGTTTAAAGTCAAACTCATACAGTTAAATTTGGTGTTACAGTTAAATGTGAATTAAGTTAAAGTAGAGCATAGTGAAGTCGAATGAAGTGAATTACTGCCGAAGTTAAGTTAGATGAAGTAAAAAGTTAATGTTGCAATGAATATATGTTTTATATTATTACTAAAACAGTTTAATTAAATTCCAAATCGATTCCCAGTCATTTGTCTGTCACACAAATGAAGAACACATGGGAGAAGGTTGAAGTGCTCTTTCGGGTTACAGTAGAGGGGGGAAGATTATGAGGGGCATGGACAGTGTGAGTAGAAAGCAGCAGTTCACCTTAGTTGAAGGGTCAGTAACAAGAGACATAATTTTAAAGTGAAAGGCAAGAGGTTTAAACGTATTTGAGAAAAGCCTTTTCATCCTTTTCATGGTGGAGGTCTAGACTGCATCGTTTGGGAGAGTATTTGAGGCAGGAAAGTGGGACTAGTGCACGTAGTAGCATGTTTTTGCTAGTACAGACTCGATGCACTGAAGGGCCTCTCCTGTAATGTATGATTCCATAAGTTAAACAAAGGTTCAACCAGTCAAAAAATACCCAAAATATTATTCAGGTACTTGCATCAAAATTGCCAGTATCTCTTCTTCCAACTCTTCTTCCAGTGTGGAGGATGAGTACAGAGTTATTCTCAGTAACGGCAACCACGAAACCATTATTTATTGTTGTTAACAACAATTTGGTTTATTAATGTCCTTTAGGGAATGAAATTCGTCACCCTTACCTGGTGTGGCTTACATGTTACTCCAATATATAACAATGCAGTTAATTCTTATCTATGCTCGGAAATGGTTGAACATATGATTCAGTCGAAGATCAATAGCAAAATTGCAACAACGCTTTTTCTTGAGATGCCCACACACCAAAGGAAGCATTTAAAAAGGAACGGGGAATATGAGATGTCCGCCTTGACTTGATTAATTAATTCCCAATATTAAAAAGTTGGGCAATACGCAAACGATGAAATACGCTTTACTTTAATATTGCAGCCAGGCATTTGGAAGCGCACCTCTTGGGTCAAATATGATACCAAGGCTGTGAACATTTGGGTCCGCCCTTAAGCCGTTATGATTTAGGAATATGATTTCTGAAGGGGCTGCAGTGTTCGCAACACGAGAAAAACAGTTTTGCTGCTTAGAAAAGGTAAGATAATGGTAAATTGCAGCTGGGTGTCATCATTGTTCATGTGGAAAATGGCTTAGTGAGGCAGCCAAAAAGAATCATATAGGGAAGCAATGAAAAGTGTCAAAGGGTAGATATGGGAGTGGGGGTGGGGGGTGGGGGCGTGGTGAGGGCGCTGTGGTGTGGGGTCACTCATTTCAGATGCCACCAAAAATGAACATCATAGGTTTAGCAGACTAGCAACGGTATAGAGGGGAATTTATCTGAGGAAGTCAATAGTGGCAAACTTTCGTTTAGACTGAAAGGAAGTAAAGTTTCTCTGTTCGGATCTGTGCTCTGTTTCATGCATGAAAATAATGTTTTTGCAGGTGACACAAAACTCAGAACTGTAGTGAACATTGGAGAATGATTGATTGTCAAGGTTTATTTCTTTTAGGATAAGATTAATGACATAGTATTTAAATCAGAGCAGGCCAAATCAAAACGGGACAAAAACCATTTACAAATTGGTTAACACATGGGTCACGAGGGGAATCTGTATGATTAATTGTGCAGATATAATAGAGCAGAGGGATCAGAAGGAGTATTGAAGGAGCTTCAAGTAGATTGGCTATTGGAGGAAGTGGCCCAGCAGAGGCAGTTGATCGGATTGTCACAAAATCCCATTTGGCCAATCGACTCTGCACCAACCGTCTGAAGAACATCTCACCCAAACCCAAACCCTCACCCAACCCCTGATATTCCGCATTTACCATGGCTAATCTAGCCCCACACGTCCCTGGACAGTAAGGGGCAATTTAGCAGACCAATCCACCTAACTTGTGAATCTTTGGACTGTGGTAGGAAACCAGAGCACCCAACGGAAACTGGGAGAACATGTAAACTCCACAAAGACAGTCACCCAAATTTAGAATCAAACCCAGGCCCCTGGCACTGTGAGACAACCGTGCTGACTACTGAGCCATTGTACCATCCCGTGCTGCTCCAGTCATAGTGACAACGAAGTCCATGATCTCCCTACACCGTTGGACCTCCATTGCCATATCAATTTTTTCAGCAACTGAGTAACTGATTTTATCAACCATACCCTTACTTACACCATTGAAGTTGTGGCACTGAATAAAACCACTACTTTCTTTCAGCCATTCTGTTCCCTTGCTTTGGCCTTAATCTCAGCTTCCTTAAATCTAAGGCATACAGAATTGAAAACATGTGCTCGATAAGTGGTTTCGTTATGTCGTGTCATGCGCTTGTCTGTTCCAGAATCACCCTGGAATGCAATAACCTTTTTTAACTATTGCACTGAAGCCTTTTTTCCCTGTGTCCTCCACGCTTGCCTCCAACAACAAGTGTGAGAATTCCTATAGCTACCTTATTACTAAGATTGGGACAACTGCCTATGCGGAGTCACTTCTTTTAGTAGCCAATCTGGCCGAATTTAAATCAAATCCCATCAACATCCGCTATGAACGCAGATCATTCTTTCATTTCTCTCCTTACTCCCTTCCTGAGAGCTGTGAGGTCTTATTTCCCCATAAGGCCAATAAGTGAAATATCAAAAGTGCTGTTTAAGTGAATTGAGAGTGATCTTTTAAAAAAAAAACAGATTATCAGGAAACATACCCTGATTCAGCTCTGCTCCAAATAGAGACATCACAGCTTCCAATACACATCAGGACCATAAAAGTTCTACCACCTTTAAAGTATCATTTCAGACCAGTAGATTAAGTTAAACTGAAAGGTTTAAGCATCTTTGTGGTTTTGAGTTTACAGGGAATTAAACCGACCAGCATTTTTGCACGCTGCCTTTTTTGTTGCAAACGCCCAGATGAGACTCTAACACTGAAAGCTTTAACCATCACACAGACCATGTTTATGCACATGATTGATTAAAAACTATGGTCAATTGTCATGTACACTGCAACAAAATATTTTGCAAGGCAGTTAAATAAAAACCAAACGTTCAAAATATGCTGCAATGCATGTGGGTGTCATTGACTCAGAACAAATAGAAACCACAATATTGCATATAAGACTGTTATTCAAGTAATGTTTTCCACCGCTTATTGCAGACAACAGCAATCTCCAAGATGGATTGAGAAATATCATTTCTAAGTATTGAACTGATGCTTTAAATATTTTTGAGACAATTTGAAGTGAAATTAAAATAAAACATTTATATTTTGATCCTGTAGTTTTCAAGCATGAAGAGACATTTGAAACGTAACATTTTAGAATTAGCATTTTGCTTATATCATAGTTCTATTCAGCTAAACAGCGCAACGAAGTACATTTCATCAAAGACAAGAACTTGCCATTGAATGGAACCTTTGACCTAATAGCACATACAAAGGAACTCTACAGAAGCATTATAAAGTTTACAAAAAAAAAAGGCCCCAACATTTCAGCTTTACTCTTCAGGATGTTTCATTTCTTTTTCTCAGCTTTTTGCTTACACTATCAGCATTCTTTGTCATGATGTGAATTTACTGTTTTTGGCTTCAACATTCTAACCTATAAAACATTGAGAATTTCACATGATAGAGGGGAGAAAAGAAAATATATGCAAGAACGGCCAGATAGCTGGGGAAGGACAATTGCGAATATAGGCATTAATTATCAAAAGAAGATTTATTGACAGGTGTCAGAATCAATGCCTTTATGCAAATATAATAATGTATATATGCAACATTTCCAACTAATATGAAGCTCAAAATGGATGAATTTGGAGATTGGTAAGACAGTATTTGATCTAAGTTTTGTTTCAGACACAGTTCTCGATTGAATATGATAGTGATGGGTAGAAATTAATTAAATAATCAGCACCGAACAGCCAAACCTAAATCAATAGATTGTCAATCACCATTTTATATAAATGAATGAACTGATGCATAACAAGGTGACCATAAAATAAGTCCAAATCATGATGTGCTTCATAGCAATTTGAAAATAAATCAGATTCATGTTGATATTTTGCAGAATCGATTTTTCTTTTCTCTGGGCCCAAATTACGATCAAACTGAACTTAAGTTCGGACAATATTTTACTGAAGAAATTCACGATAATTAAGATGACACAATGGGGAAGCCTACACCTGAGCATTAAAGAAATTCCACAATGACTGGGGAGCAACACTGATGAGGCTTTTGCCACAGTCATACCAGCGAGGCTCCATCAACTACGTGGGGAAATATATTTGAAGGCACAATGTGACTTCAGGAAAAGTAGATCCATGGGAGACACGAAATTCTTACAAACTCAGTTTCAAGAGAAGTGCAGAGAGCAATAACAAAACTCTACCTTCCTTTTTGTGGATTTCACAATAAGATTTGTCACCGTAATTAGGGCAGGCAAAATAGGTACTCAGCCTCTAGTGATGATATTAGAGAAAAAGATCAGCTATGCTACAAAGCTTTGAAGAGTTTTATACCCCTTTTGTGATAACATACACTGCAGGTACTCACAAAACCAATAGCCTTCAAATGTTGGTCGTATCACTCAGGATCTGATTGAATTCATATTCCTTCTCCTTAATCATAGGTACCATTCAATTTCACGACACATTTGACTGTTCAGGCAGAAAATGAAGAGAAACAGTTCTGTAGTTTGGGCCCTGCACTGTTTTTCGTATATTTTCTTTCTGTTACACTTCCCTATTAGTTATCTGCGGCCATGAAAATGTGCACCTACACAAATGATCAGAGGCAAAACTCCTAAACCTATCAAAACTGAAAACTAGGACAGAGGTGTGGTATACCTGATCAAAGATCTTTTGTCCGCTGATTATGCAAAACTCACTGCCCAAAGTGGAAGACTAGCGTGAAAGCCTAATGGACGAATTGTCTCATGCTTGTGTCATATTTTCCTTCACTACTATTGTGAAGAAAACTGTAGTGACAGCGTTGCATGCATTTGCCTGTGATCAGTCTGAGCAACACCACAGAAGTAGTCTGAAAATTCTGATATCTTGGATCTACAGAGGCAAACAATCAAATTATAAAGACAGTCACAATTTTCCTTGCTAACTGTACAATCACAGAAATATATCGATTTGATTTAACACCTGCATCTTCAGCGTATGGTTTGTGGCAATGAGGCCTGGACAACTTACAAATCCCAATAATTTCCAACTCTGTGATTTTGGGATCATAAGGAAAACCAAAGTCACCAAATCCAGCAGTCATTTCTTGGGAAAATATGCTAGTTTCAATTAAGCAAATAAAAGTTAGCTCATTTGACAATTTCTGCAGGACGGAAGAATGCCACATCCTCGGGGATATGCTATAAGTGGAGCTAAACCTTTTCAAGATACCTTCAGGACTTCCAGAGCTCTGACTTGAGATGTGATCAAAGAGACTCGAAAACCTCCTACATCAATTACAAAATATGTCGATTAATAAAATGGCGACACCCCAGTTGTGTGCAGAAGTTCATCTCATCGCTACACGTGGTTTCAGAAGCTCCAAAGCGGATGTCAACCCTACAAACATAGTGTAACAGAGGCCAGCCCACACCCCTGGTGAGAGATAACTTTTTATGTAACACATATGGCAAACATTGCTTTTCCAGCACTGGCTTAATTTTTGCCCTTGGAATAAGTGACACAGAAAAGCTCATGTGACCTCATCAAAATGACACTGCAATCCCATCATCCCTCGCAGATGAAATGATGCCCTTCATGTTCAGTACAATACTGAACTGTTCGAGAACAGTCACAGATGGCTATTTATTCAATGATAATGTCCCGATCCTAAGGTAGTCGTTACACAATTATAAACATTTTGCTTCCTCGTTCTTTTAAAAGATTTCAATTCCAATTATTTTCCCAAGAGAATATTTGATATGAAGGAGTCATATAGCCACATCACAACAATATTATATAAAAGCTACTCCTGTCTTGCAATAATCCACGTTTTTCGAATTACACCATTGTTTTGACCTCGACTGATGGACATAAAGGATCATTAAATACTCAGCCGCATGGGGTGTTATTTGTCTCCACTAATGAAATTAGAAAATTAATAATGTCTTTATATTCAATAGCATGGAGTGCTATTTCCTGATATCACTCAGTAAACCTACTTTTGACTCTTTTGCCCATCCCGCCATCACTGCTACCTAACTCTCGGTGTTTACTTTCATTCCCACTCAACTTGAGACTTTCTCTGAGATGCTGACTATTCGATGAGCAGCATTGCAAAAATTAATTAATATAATATAATTAATGGTGCATCTGCTGCAATGATTCAACTGTATAGCAATAAATGCAATGCGGACATAAAGAAAAAGTACATAAAGAATGGCCTGATTTGCACTTCTATTGAACAGGCTGGAATTTTACATATTGTGGAAGTACATATTTACTTCGTATAGTTAAACTTGCATTTCAGTCTCATATTTATTTTTGTGCACACATTTGTTGCAGAATAAGACAGTTATGCATGAGTCACAGAGATTATTAATTTATCTCCTGTGGCGTTTGATCTCCATAAACACTTGCACTGAAATATGGAAAGAAAATTTCTACAAGCTCATTCAAGCCCTGTTTTATACAAGAAATAATTTTAGAATAACAGGGCATGCAATAGCAATCTGGTATGTTTTGCTTTTCAGGGCATGCATACATATCTACCAAAATGCATGGTTATTAGTCAAATTCCAGTTATTTTTAATTTATTGCTTTACTTGTAGATTGTATATGTGTTTCTGGAAATTCTAAAAATTCAATCTTGATACAAGAGAGGATATTTGGATATACATCATTTCGACTCTACGTTTTATTATACTTCATATTTTCAGTTGTTAGTCAGAGGCAACTTCTTGACAAACACATTCCATTGTAATCTTTCTCCCAGTTTAGTATGACATTACCCAGGTCTCATCTTTTAGATTGACTAGTAAATGCTTGGCCCATGAAATGCTTTCTCCATTAACAACTGTCAGGAGTGAAAATCCGCAGATAACCCATAGTATCTTTCTGGACGCCAGTGCTGAATGTTATCTGCTATGCTTTTATGCAAACACACAGCAAAACATATATAGACAGAAACTATTTTTACTGTGTGGAAGCTGAAATATATGTTTAAAACCCAGAGTTCACAATATCAAAGTTGTTAAGCAACTTCAGTAAAGTGTTTACTTGGTGGCAAACTTAGGTTTTAAAGGCCTTTGTCTTGTAGCAGATTGAGTGAACTGAGAGAATCGAGAATCCTTACAATTCTAATGTATTTAGAAGAATGATTTTAAACTACTGATTAGGACATTGACCTAGCCAGATTTGAAAATATGATGGTACAAGGAGGAGGTAGAAGTCTAAGAAGTAAGTATTTGTAGCATGAGATTAATAAGAAAAACTCATATGGCATCGAGAAAATGCAAGCAGTAAATGGAATAAATAAAGCATGTATATGTGTAATTTCTTCAAATATTTAGTTATTATGAAGAATTTCTGTGGAATGCAGCTTTGCATTGATTATTAATTGTTTCAATTATTGCTGACAATAGATTGTTCATTGGTAACAGCACATGAAAGATTGAAGAAGAATTAATTGTAAAAGAAGGGATTTCACATATTTAAGTTTTCATACGACATATACTGTACATAAATGGTCAACAACTAATCCACGCACAAAACTCAAAAGTTGAAAGTAGTACGTTTCTTTTTATCTTACATTTTCTTTTGATACGGTTGGATGTTTGATATCAATATCTGATACTGAACGATCTACAGGGAAATCTACTCCATGTTTCTCTTTGGAGGTTGTGGATGCTGTTTCTTTGGCTTGGCTTCGTTACCCTGGCAGTTATGGTAAGCATCATCAAGCTTTGAACAAAGTACAGGAAAATTATGCTAGTATCATTATCAAAGTAAGGTATTCTTTCACTCATTTAATTTGTGTAGAGAGCATACGTGACACTCTATTTTCATCCTTCCCTTCAGTAATAAAATTAGCATTTGTATCGACCTCCAATTGTGGTGCACAAAATCAAGCCAATGTGAAACAAGTATCGAAGTTAACAATTCCTCAAAGTCACAGTTGACAATCGAGCTGATGTCCAGTATGTTTACGTTTATGCAGTAAGGATAGAAAGAGGAGGTGTAGAGCATTGTATGAACTGAAAGAAAATTATTGAAACAGTCCCAGGGTTGATTGGAGTAAAAAATGAGGAAAAGAAGGAGTAAACATCAGGAATGTGATTCATGTTGACCGAATGCTGTATTGTATTTGTGATTATACAACAGAAATGGATCTCAGTGACATTCATACATAGGGTATTGTTACTTGGAGACCTCCTAAAGGGCGACCCTCACTTTATAAACATTATAGATGTAGCCCTTTCAATTTGGGAATAAATTGCAAAAAACAAAACCTAATCAGCTCCTTGAGCCTTTGTCAAAAGAAATTTCACGTCAGTGAAGTCAACCATAATCTATCGTATACATGGATTGGTGAAGGAGAGTTTCATATTCAATTTTCCCATGATTTTATATAGCATTTACCCATGGGTATAGGTGTACAACATGAGTAGAGAGTTGCAGTCCAATAAAATTCACTGGTAGACCTGCAGTCCCAGCAATGATTGCCGCTTCCAGGCAATCACCCCACTCGAAGGAACACAGGAACATCTAGGGTTGCCAGGGCCAGCTTGGCAATTCACAGAGAAGGAGGGGAGTGGGCTACCATGCTTCCCGATTGATGTTGTTCCTTTCACTTGGTCGTGGTCACCTAACTGCCTCAATGGGCCCAAAAACAAGCAAGACACCCCACAAATTTCCGACACAAACTCCCCTACAATTTTGGCAGTGGGAGGAACAGGCGAGTAGGTGGCAGACGTGGCGCTGTGTAGAAAATAAACAGCTCCATCCAAGCAATCCCTTCAAACGTTCCGGCTGAGATTGTCTAATTAAGCCCAAATTTGTATGTTACAACATATTGCAAAGTCCCCAGTAGGGGTTCAGGGGTTGTAAGGCCAAATTTGGACCTTCAATCTTAATTTGATTTTTGAACAGTTTCTGCAGAGTAACAAAATAAAGTAATACATTAAATGGGTAGATTTATTCCCATTTGACATTTTGTAACCCTATATCATGTTTACGTGATTGGAGTTGTATCATTGCATGCTGTGGTTAGATTCTGATGATGAGATAGCTTCTGAAGCTTCTGCTGCTGCAAAGGTATATAGGTTGCAGTGTCCCACTTAGGGTAAATGCCTACACTAAGAAATAACCACACAATTTCTCATTGATCTTTACACCTTCTGCAAATGGAAACAGTGGCTGAGACGCTTTCTATTGACAAATTCCACGAGCAGAACCTATATTGCTCTGAGGAGCTTTAAAATTCTTGACTTATAAATTTTGAAGTA
Source organism: Rhincodon typus (assembly GCF_021869965.1). Lineage (NCBI taxonomy): Eukaryota > Metazoa > Chordata > Chondrichthyes > Orectolobiformes > Rhincodontidae > Rhincodon > Rhincodon typus. The sequence goes on along the minus strand of NC_063366.1, from coordinate 18,891,383 downwards.
TTATTTCAAGCTGAAAAGGGAAATTGGAAAGGGTAAAACGAATGACAAATTCTCTCTCTCTTGTTCAAATGTAATATTTCCCTCTTCCTATGAAAGTGTTAAGCCATCCTTAAAACTGAGAATTTTATAAAATAAAAACTGTTCAAATGACAGTCCTTACTGCTATACATTTGGAAGAACAAGAGAGATGAGCTACCTGAAACTACTTTTTGTTTCAATCTGCTTCTGTGCATTTTGCTTTGATCACTGTATGCTCAGATATTTCTACACAACATATCATAGTTTTTCCAGTGGTGTTAACTGATGAATTTATACTAAGTAAGTTGATTAAATTAACTCAATTGCACATAAATATCTGTGACGTTTTGACCTATATCATTCGTGAGAACACGTGTAACAAAATAGGCAAATATCAATTTACCTGGTGCTGTTCAGGATTTCGCATTTTCTTCCTTTTTGGCAATTCTGCTTTAGACAAAAGAGAATTAAAGTTAATGAATTATTTATGGAACGTGTTTTGACATATATCGGACATTTTGGATTGAATAAACCTTCTATTTATAAAGCGTATTTTTGTAAGCACTTTTAACCAAGATTTTGGCTATTAGCTTTTCAGTTATGCTGTATGTTCTTACTGCCTGTTAACAGCAATGCGCACAAATACTTACAGCCATGGCCAATTGAACTTATCGTCATTTACAATAAACTTTAAAGAAGAAGGAAAGTATTGCACAATCTTAGAAATTTCCACAAGGTGTTAAAATCAACGAAGCATATCTGAAGCTGTGAAATGTTCGAGCTGTGGATAGTAGGTCAGTAGGATTTGGATCAGAATGTCCGTGAGCGTCTGTTAACTTATTTTTTATCATAACATTGTAAAATGTGATTGCCAAGGAAAAATAGAATCACCTAGTAAACAAGTTATTATATTGTCTTTTGTGATGACTAATTGCTGAAAGTCTTTGTCACAATTGCACTTGTTTCTGAAAATATTCAACAAATACAGTGAATGTAATTTAATGCTATCCCAGGGATGGTCTGGGAGGCAAAGAGGTGCACAATGTAACAGCAAAATGGAAAGTAGGGGATCATTCTTATTTGGCCAACAGTTGGACTGTTATAAGGCCACTTCATGATAATTTAAAGGCTTGATCGCACCAGGGCAACTATTCAGCTAGTAGTAAGCATATGCAATACCATTTAAGTAAACTGCAAAGTGAATTCTGACAGATAAGTCTGTGGAGAGGTTGGGGGACACAGTCTAATCGTGACACTTAACCAATTGAGGTGTCATGAGGTGGATGAAAAACGTCCCTGCGAACCTGGCCTCCAAAATAAAGCTCTAACCACTTTTCTGTGTCATCCTGACTAGTCCTGGTTGATGTACTCTATAAAATTTCGTCTGGAAGCTCGAAGATTTTTATGACTAAGCCTCTTACAGTACCAGAGACCACCTACGACTGTGACGCAGCTTGAACTGCTGATTTGCTGGCGCCTGATGGTGTTTTCTCAAATTGAGAAAATGTGGGATACTTGTCTTGGTGAAGCTTGTCTTGGTACGAGCAGCACGGTGGCACAGTGGTTAGCTCATCTGTCTCACAACACCAGGGACCTGGGATTGATGCCAACCTGGTGTGACTGCTTGAGTGGCGTTTACATGTTCTTCCCGTATCTCTGTGGGTTTCAACTCACACAGTCCAAAGAAGTACAGTTGAGTTGGATTGGCCATGCTAAATTGCCCTGTAACTACCAGGGGCATGTTGGCTAGGTGGATTATCTATGGCAACTGTGCGGTTATGGGGATAGGTGTGGTGGGGTTGGGGGGAGGTCTGGGTTGGTGTTTTTTGGTGGGTTGGTGCAGACTCGATGGGACGAATGGCATCTATCTGCATTGCAGGGATTCGATGATTAGGCCTAAATCCCAAATCTTATTGCATAATTGAGATTTCATTTTGATGGCACTCCTACAAATGGCAGTAACAGACTCACCATTGGCTTTACTGTCGACGAACACACCCACTACCATGACCATTAATTTTCACCAAGTGTTCATAATGTTAAAGGATGTAAAATATTTCATAACACGTTTTACGTTGAAAGCATCAATTAAGTCTGTGACTCTAATCGGAGGAAGCCTAGGTGTCCATGTGCATAGATCACTGAAAGTTGCCACCCAGGTTGATAGCGTTGTTAAGAAGGCATACAGTATGTTAGGTTTTATTGGCAGAGGGATTGAGTTTCGGAGCCATGAGGTCATGTTGCAGCTGTACAAAACTCTGGTGCGGCCGCACTTGGAGTATTGCGTACAGTTCTGGTCACCGCATTATAGGAAGGATGTGGAAGCATTGGAAAGGGTGCAGAGGAGATTTACCAGGATGTTGCCTGGTATGGAGGGAAGGTCTTATGAGGAAAGGCTGAGGGTTTTGAGGCTGTTTTCGTTAGAGAGAAGAAGGTTAAGAGGTGACTTGATAGAGACATACAAGATGATGAGAGGATTAGATAGGGTGGACAGTGGGAGCCTTTTTCCTCGGATGGTGATGGCTAGCACGAGGGGACATAGCTTTAAATTGAGGGGTGATAGATATAGGACAGATGTCAGAGGTAGGTTCTTTACTCAGAGAGTAGTAAGGGCGTGGAATGCCCTGCCTGCAAAAATAGTAGACTCGCCCACTTTAAGGGCATTTAAATGGTCATTGGATAAACATATGGATGATAATGGAATAGTTTAGGTTAGATGGGCTTCAGATAGGTTTCACAGGTCGGCGCAACATCGAGGGCCGAAGGGCCTGTACTGCGCTGTAATGTTCTATGTTCTATGTTCTATGTTCTAATATTATTTAGTACTCCATATGCTAATGTCATTTGGGAGAATTTAAACTATTCGGGCAAGGGTTGGGAAACAAAGCAGGCAGTTAGCATGTGGAGTGATTGAGGAGAAGGTAGAAGTTCCGAAAGTCTAACAGGAAGAACAGATAGGGCCAGGTTAATCAACGCGTGGAAGTGGCAGTCTGAAGTGTACTTATGCTAATTTCTGCTCTATTATCCTGATGTACTTATGTAAGCTATGATTTTTTTCTGGTTAGCATGCAAAACAATACTTTTTCCCATATTTTGGTACATGTGACAATAATAAATCAAATCAAATCAAGGAGTATAACAGGTAAGGTAGATTACCTTAGTGCCTGGATTAATACATAGAACAACGATTTTGTAGCCATCACAGAGAGAAGGGCAGGACTGGCAGCTCAGCGTTCCAAAGTTTAAATGTTTCAGGCATTTTAGCGAGTAATGTAAAAGGGGTAGGGGAATTACATCATTGATTAAGGAGAGTTAAAAATCTGCACCAAGAGAGGACATCTTGGAGTGACAATCCCGGAAAGTCATATGGGTAGAACTCCAGAATAAGAAATGTGCAATCACTATGATGGGTATTATAAGTAGGCCTCCACAGAGCCTGTGGAAAATGGAGGAATAGGTATGTATGCGCGTCATGGAAATGTGTAAAACAACAGTGTTGTCATAGTTGGAGATTTTAGCTTTCACAATATTGACTGGGTCTCCCTTCGTACCAGGGACTTCTATGGGGCAGTATTTGTTAGGCGCATCCAGGAGGGTTTCTTGTAAATATGTCAATAGTCCAACAAGAGAAGGGGCCGTACTGGATCATATCCTGGAGAATGAACCTGGCCAGGTAATCAAAGTTTCAACACTGGGGCATGTTGGAAACAGTGTTCATAATTCCGTAAGTGTTAAGATAGTTATGGATGAGAATAAGGCAGGTACTTGATGAAGCTGCTAAATTAACAGAAGACTAATTCCAACACAGTTAAGCAGGAAGTGGAGAAATTAGATTAGGGGTGGCTGTTTGAGGGTAAAGCTATATCTGACATGTGAAAGTTTTTATAAAGGCCAGTTGATCAAAGTTCAGGACCAGCACGTTTATGTGAGGATGAAAGGTGAGGATGGCTTGATTTGGAAACCCTGGGTGACAAAAGGTATTGAAAGTTTACTCAAAAATGAAAAAGAAATAAATGTAAAGTTCAGGAAACTGAAATCAGACAATTGCCTGGAGGAACTTGAAGGCAACAGGGAAGAAATTAAGCAAGGAATTAGGAAGGTTAAAAGGGGCAATGAAATGTCCTTGATATGTAGAATTAATAAGAATTCTAAGGTATTTTACACGTATATTAGGAGCAAGAGTGCACTTGAGGAAAGTATAGGTCCAGCCCAGGACAAAGGAGCAATTTATGCATTGAACCAGAGAAAGTGGGTGAAGTCCTTAATAAGTACTTCACTTCAGTATTCACCAGGGAGAAGGAAATTGAAATTGGCAACATTAGGGACCGGTATGTTGATTTCTAGGGTATGACGATATTAAGAAGGCGGAGCTGTTGCGTGGCTTGAAAGACATTGAGATAGATAATTCCCTGGGGCCTGATGGTATCTATCCCATGAGATTGAGAGAGGCAAAGAAAGAGATTGCTGTGGCGTTGACAGAGACATTTATATCCTCTTTACTCTCAGGTGAGGTCCCAGAAGACTGCAGAATACCAGTTGTTGATTCATTGTTTAAGAAGGACAACAGGGATAATCTGGGAAATTATAGACTGGTGACTCTTACATCAGAAGTAGAGACATTATTGGAAAAGATTCTTAGGGACAGGATTTACATGCATTTGGAAAAGAATGCACTTATCAGAGATAGTCAGCATGACTTTCTGTGTGGGGGCAGCGGTATTGTCTCACAAATTTGCTTGATTTTTTTCAGGAAGTGATGAAGATGACTGATAAGGGGAGGGAAGTGCATGTTGTCTCCATTGACTTTACAAAAGCATTTAAAGTCCCTCCTGGTAGGCTCGTCACTTCGAATCCACGGTGAGTTGGTAAGTTGGATACAAAATTGGCTTTGTCATAGAAAACCAAGGGTAGTTGTAGAGAGGTGTATTTCAGACTGGAGATCTGTTACCAGTCCAAGGATCAGAGCTGAGACCTCTGCTGTTTGTAATATATATAAATGATTTGAATGAAAATGTGAGTAGTCTAACTAGTGAGTTTACAGATGACATGAAAATTGGTGGAGTTGTGGATAATGTGGAAGGTTGTTGAATGATGCAGCAGGATATAGATCAGTTAGAAAGCTTGGTAGAGGAATGTCAGATGAAGTTTTATCTGCACAAGTGTGAAGCAATGCATTTGGGAGGGCAAATGCACGTGGAAAGTATATATAAATGGCATGACCCTTAGAGCATTGATATACAGAGGGATCTTGTGATGAATGTCTATAGTTCCCTCAAAGTGGCAATGCAAGGCGATAATGTGGTAAAGTTGGCATATGGCATGCTGCCTTCATCAGTTGGGGCATCGAGTATAAAAGTTGGCAAGTCATTTTTCAGTTGTATAAAACTTTAGTTAAGCCACACTTGTACTGTGCACAGTTCTCATCACCTTATTATAGAAAAGATGCAAAGGCTTTGGAGACAGTGCAAAAAAGATTATAAGGATGTTACCTGGATTGGAGTTTATTAGCTATAAGGAGAGTTTGAACAAACTTGGATTGATTTTGCTATGCGTCGGAGGCTGAAGGGCAACCTGATAGAAATATATAAAATTGTAAGAGGCATGGATTAGGCGGACAGCCTGAGTTTTTATCCCTCGAGTGGAAATGTCAAATACTTAGAGGCCATAAGTTTAAGCTGAGATGGTTAAAGATTGAAGGAGATGTACAAGGCAAGTTTCTTTTTCACAGAGCGTGGTATGTGCAAGGAATGCACACTCAGGTGAGATGGCATATATTGATACCATAACAATGTTTAAGGGGCATTTATGCAGACATGTGGACAGCTAGAATATAGAGGGATCAAGCAGGCAGATGGGACTAATTTAAAATGGATTCATGGTCACCACGCACACGATGGGCTGAAGGCTTTACTGTCCTATGTCCTATATCCTGTATGCATACTGCTTAAAGAAATTGCATGTGGCAGGACTTGATTGACTGTATTTAAAAGATTGGAGCATAGGGGAAGGAGTAGGCCATTCAGCCATAGAATGTCCTCACATTTTATATCATTACCCTCAACCCCATATTCCCATGCATTTCCATATCTCTTGCTGCCATTAATATCTAGAAATCTATCAATCACTATCTTGAACGTACTTATCAATTACTTTACCACTCTGACTGAGGCAGGAAGTTGCAAAGATTCACCAATCCCTGAGTATTTCTCCTCACCTGAGTTCTAAATGACTTCCCTGTTACGTTGAGATTGTGACCCTTGGTTCTAGATCTAATAATCTGAGAAAAATATTTTCTGCTTCGACTTAGTCAATCTCTTTGAAATTTTGTCACATTCTCTGAGATTGCCTCTATTCTTCTAAGGTTCAGTACACTCAGGCATGTTCCACCATCCAATGAATCAGTCTGATGAACCTCCCATACATTCCACCTATAGAAAGTGCTTCCCTCCTTAAGCAAACGGACCATACTGCATAGAATAATCCAAATGTGGTGTTCCCATTGCCCTATGAAGTTAAAGCAAACGTTCGTTCCTGCTGTTCGCAAATGTACTTGCAATGAAGTCGAGCATATCGTTTGCTCTCCGAATTGCTTGCTGCATCTGAATGTTAGCATTCAGCGACTTACAAAAAATGACATTTAAGTACCTTGGGAATTCAACCTTTTAGAATGTCTGACCATTAAAAAAAAATCTGCACCTGTGTTCCGCCTACCAAAAACAATATCTTATCCTCTTATTTCCTATCTGCTGTACTATTTGCCCAATCATTCGGTCTATCTATATAACCTCTGTTGAAGCATTTTTGAAATCTCCGCAAAATTCGCAAAATCACCACATTTTGTATCATCTGCAAACTTTGAAATATTGCATTTGGTCCCCAAGTCCAAATCATTGAAATAGCCTTTGTACAGCTGGGCCAAAGCATTGACATTTCTGTTACTTCACTAACACAACCTGCCAGCCTAAAAATGTATCAGAGATAGTAGGAACTGCAGATGCTGGAAAATCTGAGATAATAAGGTGTAGAGCTGGATGAACACAGCAGGCCAAGCAGCATCATAGGAGCAGGAAGGCTACGTTTCGGGCTTTCTGATTAAGGGTCTAGGCCCGAAACGTCAGCCTTCCTGCTCCTATGATGCTGCTTGGCCTGCTGCGTTCATCCAGCTCTACATCTTGTTATCTTA